>NC_090921.1:124206913-124509294 GCF_040938575.1 Ambystoma mexicanum | reverse complement strand
GGAGAGGAATCGGAGGAGGTGAAAGGTGAGCAAGAGCACCTTTTCTTCATGTTCTTGGATGAAGAGTGGTGTGACCCACTCCTGGACCAAGAGCGCTTTTTGGATCTCTTCCTTCGAGGAGAGTCAGCTCTCGTCTGCCGTCCTATGCTCCATGCTAAGGCACCACAGACACCTTCGATGAGGATCCGTGATCTTGGCACCGCAATCGTGACATTTTTCCAACCTGGTCTTCAGGGTTGATGGTGTCGATGACGAGGCCTTTGTTATTTGAGTATGTCACAGGTTTCAATGAAACCGAAGCGTGCCGTACTTTTCAAGGGCATTAGCTATCATGGAAAAAGAGAACTGAAGCTAACAGGCACTGCACGTGCTATATGTACCAGTGATGATAACGACCTCGAGATGGAGGCCATCGAAGGACATCGAGTCGACTGCATTAACGCACAGCGCCCTCTGCTGAAAATGTTTTGCCGAAGCAGCTGAAGCTGGAGAGGAAGATATTTAAAGATGAGGAGTGTGTGGTAGGAAACAATCCATTCGAATGAGTATTTTATATCAGGAACCTGGACCATCAGAAGCCCTGAACTGTGCCATTGTCCCGATGGTTGTCTGCACCTGTGGCCGCCACACCTCTGTTGATGTTACATTTTAGGGTACCAGTTCCTGAGTTACCCCGCCGCTGCACGCTGCCCAAATGGGTGGGAAAAGTGGGCTGGAAAGGCGGCCGGCCCTGAATATGCTGCATGCTATTGGGCCACTGTTCTAAAGTTTAGTAGCATGTTTATTTTTTTTTTTTATCCCTTTTCTTTTTGGGGTTCAGTTTTTGGCTTGTATTACTTGTTAGGTTTGGTCTGCTTAGCACATGATTTGCAACTACTAATTGGCGTAACCACAGCGGGTGCTAATCTGCATGTATTATTCTGGCTGTTAGTGGTTCTCTGGTACCATTTTGCGGTCCTCTCTGCTAGAGGGGGCTGAATTCTCTGGGTTGGTGACACGTGCAGTATTGGCACATTGGAATAATGAAAGGGTCTGTGGGAAGGTATTGGCCCTTGTGATTATTGAAGAAGGCTAGCAATGTGAAGGTAATCACCGGGAACGTCGGGGTCTCAACAATTATATCAAAGGGACTTGGAGTGCATTCAAATCTGCGCAGGAAGGGGGTTGACACCCACCTCTCTGCAGACCGACAAAACATAATTGCTAAGAAGTGGGGGCGGGGGTTATTTGGCTCACTTTTCTCCTCTGCATATGCCAGAGGGGTACTTATATGGATAGCGGCGTCAGTTCCATTTAAACTATTTGAGACCAAACGTGATGAGGAGGGCAGAATGGTGCTGATGCATTGTTTTCTTGAAAATAGGGAGGTGTGTATCATCAACACTTATGCCTCCAACCATGATGACACCGTTTTCTTCAATTCACTGTACTCGCGACTGATGCCTCACTGATGTGGGTCTGGGACAGCGACTTCAATTGCACCCTTCCATTGATAGGTCAGATCATAAGCATAGGAAGCCTGCCCCACCATCTAAGACCTTACAGGCACTATTGGGACACCTGGCTTTAGTAGACGTGTGGAGATCAGGACATGGACATTTCTGTGTTTACTCGCACTACTCGGCCCCTCATGGCGTACACACACACACACATATATTACTTTTTCACAGGAAAAGAGACCCTGGGTGAATTCACCGACACAGATTATAAACCTAAGGTCCTCTTGTATCATGCCCCACTGATGGCCACTCACGTGTCAGAAGACATCGCGCAGGCTGCCGATTCCGGCTTGGAGACTGCAAGCCGAAGCACTTCTGGATGACACATTTAGAGAACATAGGGCAGGTAGTATAGAGGGCTGTTTTGAGACTAATACAGGCAGCATGAAAAGTGCTTGTACTGTGTGTGCAGCCTTTAATATTGTAATGAGATGGGAGACGATAGGCAAGATGGGTGGAATCGGGAAAGGCATACTTGACACCCTTTCTAGCACTGAGGGGACATCGCAATGTCGGATAGTAGCACTATTAGGGCAGAAATAGAAGTAGCCGACCTGGCCATTTTGCGGCCAAAATGTTTAGTGCGCTGGGAAAGGCTGGGTAAATATGATTAAGCTAAATACACAGAGAGGCTGCATGAGAAGGGTGGTAAACCAGAGCAAATGCTGGCATAGCTGTGCTTCAGGGAGGAAAAGAGGGAAATTATTTGCACCATTAATGATAAGAGAGACTTCACTTGTAGAGCGTAGGGGGAGATTAATGATGTTTTCACTAGATATTATGATGCCCTGTATCATATAGGTGTGGAAGGGAGTTTGCCAGACATGAAGGAGGCCCTGTCCCAGATTAGACTGCCGGGTCTTGACAGGGAGCAGATAGACAGGCTTGATGCCCCATTGTCTGTGGAGGAATAGCAAACCACCATCATGGCCGTCTGGCAAAACCCCAGGCCCGGGCTGATTGCCCGCAGAATTCTACAAGGAATTTGCAGAGGTCCTAGTACCCAGACTATTAGAGATATTAGAGGAAGCCTACGAATCAGCCTAAGGGAGTCCATTATAGTGCCGATCATAAAACCAAAAAAGCCACCATTGGATTGCAACCCTTAGAGGCCCCTCTCTCTATGGTGAATCTGGATCCCAGGATCCTTACATCCCTACTGGTGAATAGGCTGAAAGGTGTTATAGGGACCTTAATACACTCAGGCCAGACTGGTTATGTTCCGGGTAAGAACACCTCCTGCAACCTGAGAAGACTACACCACATCATAGATAGCACCAAACGCCATTGCAACGACTGTGTGGTTGCCTCTTTGGATGCCATGAAGGCGTTCGAATGTCTTAGATGGGACTGGCTGTATGAGACCTTGAGGATCTTTGGAATCAGTCCAGGGTTCTTGAAGTGGGTAAATATGGTTTACACCAAACGAATGGCAAGGGTTTGGACAGGGAAGGAGATCTACAGAGGCTGGAAACTGAGAAAAGGTACTAAACAGGGATGTCCGCTGTCCCTGATGCTGTTCATCATTGCCTTCAAACCGTTGGCCGTGTTCCTGAGGTCAGTATACAGTGATGCTGGCATCCCAATAGATGGGATCATGCACATAATCTCATTGTAGGCAGATGACATGTTGCTTTATGTAAGACACCCCAAAATCAACTTTCCATACATACTTGATGTAATTTGACTTTTGCAGAACTTTCGGCGATAAGCATTAGCCGAGATAGATCTGGACTGTTTCTGCTTGGTGGTGTGATGGGCTTGGGGTCTAACCAGCTTTGAAATCTAAGATTCAAGTGGACCCTGATGTCAAGGATGGCACTCTGTCAAGAGTGGCACCGGGCACCCAGGTAGGTTTTGGGTGGCTGTGCTGATGTAAGGTGACAGATAAGCACACACAGCAGGAAGCTCAACAAGAAAGAAGAATAGGTAACAGTAGCTGTGAAAAAAGGGGCAGGGAATACAAAGGTACAGACAAACTGGATTCCCTCTTGGGGTGTATGCAGAAATGGGAAAGAGTGGGAAACTCCAGCCTTATGCACAGATTGCTATTACAGAAGCCCACTCTGTATGCTCATGGCTGGGAACAACAGCTGTGGGTGTCTGTACAAAAACAGTATGACTTAAATGGATAACCTAAGGGAGGACAAAAGACTCAAGGAAGAGAAGAACAGGGATCAAGAACAGGGGTTGCAAACAAGGAAGAGAGTAAGGGAGCAGTAACCAGGAAACAGGGGGGCTGCAAACAAGGAAGCAGGGCTGCAGTAACAGATGGCACAAGGTGCAGGCAGACTGTTGTCGACTGTAGTAGGCTGCAAGGCAGGGAGTCCAGAGGAGCAGGACAGAGAGCTGTAGTAGGCTGCAGACAGAGAGCCCAGAGGAGCAGGGCAGCAAGGAGCGAGCCCAGAGGGGCAGGGCAGCGAGGCAGGGAGCCCAGAGGACCAGGGCTGAAGGCAGAAGAGTGTAGCAGGCTTCAAGGCAGGGAGCCCAGCAGAGCAGGGCAGCAAGGAGCGCTGGAATCAGAAACGGGATAATACGGCAACAGGAACAGCATACAATCCGTGGCTCAAGGCAGAAAGGGGCTGGGAGAACTCTTGATGCAAGAGACTGAGCTCCTGCAGGCAGCTGCTTAAATACAGCCTTGCCCTGTACTGAGGCAGGCTAATTGGCAGCACCTGGAGCAGCCCACCTGAAGGTAATCTGCCTCTTCCCTCTCTGGTCCTGAGAAGGTGGAGCTTCTGGGGATTGTGGTTCCAATACTGATGAATGAGAATAGCCAGGAATTGATAACTGTAGTAAGGTGCATTATGGTACATGTAGTTAGCTGAATTAAATAAGAAAGTACCAAAGTCATGCAAATGGAATTTAAGGACCAAAGTGTAAATAGGGGTTGTTCAAAGAGTATTATGAAGATACATGAGTTCCAAATAGTCCATGATGGTTGCCAATGTGTGCGCCAGAGGCACAGGCATGACACCTGAACACATTTAGATACCTCGGAGTGAATGTATGGCACAAACTCAGAGCCTCGCATAAACTCCCACTGTCAGCGATTGCCAGAGCAGCGCTTCTGACGATGGTGGTGCTCCTCCGCTTGTTGTACTATTTTGTAAATATCCCTTATGACATAATTATTATAATTATATTTGGTTATTTATAGCGCACTTAATACCCAGAGGATTCTAAGCGCGGACCTGGGGATTGAGCCTGTGTTGCATAGCCCCGAAGTTCTTCAGGAAGCTAGAAACGACATGAGACGAGACGCTCCTGCAACCATCGGCGGGACATTACAACCAGAAAGAGGTGTTATGGGTGCACGAGGCTTGATTCTCCCAAATGCCACACCTCTTGGCCTTGGGTAAGAAACTGTGGCATAGTGTCTGGAAGCTCACCAGTACAGAACACCCATACTCCCCTCCTATTCCTTTCGTCGTGTTGACAGGGGGATAATTTGATTCTGGTAAAGAGACCAGGAGACATTTGAAAGGGAAGGAGAGACTTACTCCATGAGGGGACATTGATGGATTTCACAGCATTACTGCAGGGTTTTGGCGTACACAGGGTAAACATTTTTCATACATGGGCTTAAGTAAAGAAATGGACAGCAGATTGGCCGGAATTCCGATCCGGTATGGAGAGTGACCCAGTATTAGAGACTATGGGCCTCATTACGAGGACAGCGGTAACCTGCCGGTGATACCTAATACCTAATAACCTAATACAAAAAAACGGAATGAGAAATTATCTAATTTATTTGACTGAAAATAGTAGGTATTTTGGTATATGTATGGTAATATATAATAGGTGGGGTCATGGTATAAGTGAGGGTATAGGGGGTTGTGTAGGGGCCGGGGGGACTCCTCTCAAATTTTATATATAAAGAAAGTTAAATAAGCAAATACTAATTTTCGTTTTTCGGTCACATAATTTAGCTCATTTCGTCATTCGTTTTATTTTTTGAAAATATCACGGATATCCTTTCTACCTGCTCTCTCTTCATCCTTGGCTGGTTTGGGATTTATTTTCTCCCTTCTCTGCCATCCTGTTCAAGGCAGCTGGAGCTGCGTGGCACCCCAAGAGTCTGCCACTTAGCGGTAGGCCAGAGCAGTGTATGACCGATCACCCACAACCTATAAGATTGATGTTTGGATTCATGTGCCAACTGAAGAGATTTGTATGCAACTTGTAGATCATAAGTCTCGAGGCTGGAAGGGCCGTCCTTCACCCTCATGAAATCAATAAATTGAGTACCACCTGGTTATGTAATGGCAATGCCTATAATTAGAGTGTTTGTATACCCAAGACCAGGTTGCTCTATTATGGATGCTACTATAATCCCCTACCGCCCCATCTCTGGGTTTAATACCTAGCACTTCCCTCTTGCTTGAGGGCAGCATAGACATTGTTCACTAAGTTCTGAATGTCCTCAAACCCTCACTGCACTCTTTTCGCCCAAGCTACTGCCAGAGGTGCTTGATGGGAAAACCCTCAATATGTGGCCGACACATAGGTTTACTTCTACTCATGGTCTGCGGGGCCTCCTTTCCAGGAGCAGGCAGGGCTCAGGGACTGGCAATTTAGAAAATGGTAACTGGTGCCCCAATCTTCAGAGTAAGAATTTGGATGACATGCATCATTATCTACAGGTGGATCGCTCCTGTGCAAATGGTAACTCATAGGATGGGCCTGAGCGTAAGGCTGGAGTGGCTACCACGAGGGGCATCCATCTAAGGAGTCTATGGCAAACATGCCAGCATTTGGGGACACACAGGAGAGACATTATGAAACAAAAGCAGGTTTATGCACATTTTTAAATAAGGAGTATTTAGGAAGATCTATTCAAATAAAATTGGCAGTAGTTTGTTTGTGCCTACACCTCTTTGCGCCAAATTTCTGATGTAAATGAATAAAAGTACGTAGTCAAGTTTCTTCAAGTATATTTTCTTAATTTATTTGATATATGTTCTGCCCATATGGATGACACGTGTTTCGGCGTTCCATTGGCGCCTTTTTCAAATCCGGGCTGAATGCAAGCGTAACATGTAATAAAACAAAACACAAAATAGCATTTTAGCATATTTTATAACACATTTAGTAGTTAGAATAGTGACTTAGGCTGTGTAGTATATCCTTTTAGCATTCTCAAATTGCATGAACACCTAAAAGTGCAGCACCTCTTAGTTACCTCAAATGGTTAAAAATAAATCCATTACAGTGACTATGTTAGTTTTTTAAAATTAAATTTGTGCAATCCGAAAAAGAAGTAAGTATGGGATGGCATGGACCTAACAATTTTTGGCTGTCAGAAAAGCATGTGAATTTGTTTTCTTACCCTTATTGAATGTAATGCGAATCTCCCTTTCCTTATTTCCGGGAATTAGTTTTTAGTTGAAGTGTATCACGGTAGTTCCAGGGTTAAATCCCACCTAGAACAAATTTGGTTGTTCTGTTATGCTAACATTAGCCTTTTAACCTTCTATCGGATTGATTCTTTATGCATGATTCCCTAGCATATATTTAGACACATTTTAAACTCTAGTAAGCATGACTAGTAACATCTTTCTCATTGCATTTGTGTAAAAAGTGCTATTCATATTTACAATCCTCCAATCGCATTACATATCCTTGGTCTCATGCATTCTGTTACTCTAGCGGTCACTAGGAATTACTTTTTCAGTTGCAATGACTGGTAACCGATTTGCTCCCCATTTGTGTTTACCAAAACACCCTTTCGCGTGAGTTTGAAATCCCAACCAAAATATATTTTGTTTATGCCACTCGACATCAAGCGTGCTGAATTCTACATTGAGCATGCTTGTAGCGGTGGTCTTTCCACCCCTTAAAAGCGCTTACCTACAAAATTCTCTTGCTCATGCCTCAAGCATCGGGGGTCCTGTTTTGGTTCTGGCAAATCCTTGTTCATAAAGAGTTACAGATTGCTAGTCCCTCTTTCCTTTTGTTCATTTACAAAGTTTGGCGGCCATACTTTGGGCTGAGTTTTAGTACGTAAGTCCTTTTTTCCTTTTTGATGTTTGAAATGATCTGTTGCATTTGTGTTTATACTTTCATCTGATTAGCGGTTTCGCCCATATATAGGATCTCCCCATGTGTATATCTGAAGCATATGTTTTAACATTGCAGTAAATAAACATAGTGAAAAATTAGTTAGGCTGGAGTTGCAGAAATGGCAACAGGTTCCCCTCTTCCCAGAGGAGGAACTTTGTTTACATGCGGCATCAGCCTCCGTAGGATCGCTTCAGTGAATGCAGAAAGCCATAGAGTGGGCCTGAGTGTAAGGCTAGAGCGGCTTCCAGAAGAAGATGCGAGAGGTTTTGAGTCAAAAGAAGGTCAATTAAATGCATTGATTGTGAGCTAGATTCAGATAAACTTTAAGAGGTAAATAAGTCACAACAATAAGTAATATCACCATTTAAGACTAAAGAAAGGGGGTGCTTTCCAACTAAATAGGGAGAGGTGGCTCATGCACCGCTCTTTGCATACAGTGTCCATATTTCTGATCTATTTAAGAGTTGTATACAGTGTGTGCATATTTCCTGGAGGCATTGTGTCAGGGCTTAGTTCTAAGGGCCAATGAAGATGTCTCCAGTTGTCTGGGATCATCCATGCAGGCCGATGGATTTACCATGCGTAGGCGGCATGGAAGGTTTCAAGGTCATGCCCGTCTATGTTGGATGACGAGACGATCCTGCGTGAGAAGTAGAAGAGTGAGTTGGCTACTTTGAACAGGAGACTTTTCTTTGCCATGTTTTAAGGGCTATTATGGTTGGTGAGGCCCTCGAGAGGAGGGCATTGGTCTCCAACAGTTGTGCCCACATGTTTGCTTTGTTCAAATATGGTTTGCTAACCTGGGTTGGATCAGCTTGATATGAGCTGTAGGGTTGTCTTGTAGTGTGCATGAGGTGTAGAAGCATATAATAGTATCTGGCTTTCCATTGACCAATCACTGTAATCCAGGACTTTACTCCATATTGATCCATTTGAAGTGGATCTAGGCTACACGCCCAAAATTCATTGTGTTGGTGAATTAAAATCCAGGACTGGACAAAGAATGTGCCCAATATTATAAGGTCATTTGGCCACTGTATGCAGTGGTCTTTCATGGCCTTGCCTATGGGCGCATTCGTGTTTTTCCTTTTGTGAATACTTACATGTCCGTATACGGCATTGCCTAAGGGTAACTCCTGGCTTCCCTGGTCCGTACGCATGTCGTATGGGTCCGGATATATTAGCACTCCAAGCGCTCCCGCTGCTTCTGCATTGGCCACCTGAGTAAGGGACGGGGGTGAGAGGAAGGACAGAAAAACACAGTGTAACAGCAAGTCAGGATGCCTGTGTCATCAATGCTAGTTGAGTCCATTTCTTCAGGCCCTTGGGATCGAGCTCAATTTCTGAAATCTAAATTTTTCTAAAAATAATGTATTGCCCAATTTACATGAATGTTAATATTAAAATGTTTAATACCGAGTAATCCCTGATAATGCAAACTGATGTAGTAAAAATAGCCAAACAATTACCCATGCACCACCTTTTATTTATTTTAACATAATGTTATTATTGTCAATAGATGGCACTCCCACATTAATAGTTGTCTCTCCCGCATTAATAGTTGGCACTCCCGCATTAATAGATGGCACTCCCACATTAATAGTTGTCTCTCCCGCATTAATAGTTGGCACTCCCGCATTAATAGTTGGCACTCCCACTACCTCTTTTGCCTCCTTCCCTCTACATTTGCTAATTTAACAAGGCCTACATAACAAAAGGGGACATTTCAGTTTAACTCCACTCAAAACAAGGGTTTTACATATTTGAAGACTTCTGTCAATCCTTCTGACTATTCAAAATAAGCTTACGAGATGATGTGCTTTTACAAATAAAGTTTCTTAAGTCAAAATATTGCTTTTGTAATTGTAATAAAATGTGGCCTTGTTGCCAAACCTGCCATATTTTTAAAGCCTTTTCTATTTCCTGTGAATTACACATTTTAGGAATTATCTATTTTTTATTAAAATGCTTTAAACTTTCTATACATCTTCCATATCAGTGATTCAAATCGAGGTATAACCCATAACTATTCTACCTGTTGCTGATTTAAATTGGTTCAAATATGCTAAAAAAGAATATATTACAATACATTCATTTAAAAAAAGAACTTAAATTGGCATATGTACATTTTGTACTCAAAACACACTGATTGTTAAAAAGATCTATTAGGTCTGTTCAATAAAAAAACAACTCTTAAAATAGTACTCGAGTAGTGCAAGCTTGATATCACCCATTTCCCGCCTACATTCGACACAGACCTTAGATAGTCCATACACTCTACTCTGGCTTCCTTGGTCCATTCGCTCCACTGTACTTGTCCTAGGCCTTCTCTTAATTGACTTTTTTCCCAAGTGGTCCCTCTAACGAACAATATCCAAATTATTGGCAAAAAGGCCCTTCTTAGCTCCAGCTCCTATGTATTGTCACTTCTAAATGCTGAAAACCAACATCGCGCTCCTTTGGCCGCTGCTGAACGCCTTGATGCTATCCATCATTCTGCACTAGCATCCAAGGTAGAGCTTAGGGGGTGCCTTCCACCACCCCCTGCACTCCTGCTCCCTGGGATCTCTATTACCAACACAATAGCTTAAGGTGGCGGTGTCACTACCTTTCCATAGCACATTGACCCCGAGCCAGCACTCCAGGTTTTGACTGGCCCGTCTCCACTACGCCTGCCACTGGATTGGCCACGTTATGGCCGGTGGCTGGGCCTTGCTACTGTAGGTTTTATGGGGAACAGTCAAACTAACCCGGGCCTTTTGGCTAAGGGAGACCTGGCAAAGGGAATCACTTCTTTGCCTCATCCCCAAGATAGTCTTCCTATCCACCCTGCCAGGGATCCTACATCTTCCTCCAGCTGCCTACCGGATAGGGAGTTTTGCCCGCAGTAGAATTTGTCGAAGTACATTTCGTAGAATTGCTTTCATCGGATTGTATCGCAAATATTTTTGGGGGTGGGTTTAGGAGAACAATGAATGTTTGGTGGTAGCGGGGTGCTTGAAGGGTCCCCGGGTGGGGGTGGGAGGGGCTGCTTATATTTGTGGCAAAACCTTCCTGCAAAAAAATAAAAAAGGACAAACTCTACTACGATCAAAAAGATTCGACCAGATCACATTGAACCGGTGCCTACACCATCCTGCCTGCGGCTCCCTACTCCCAGGCCATAATATATGAGCACTCTTGGCTATGGATCATAGCTACTTTTGCTCTCTCTCCCTCTGTGCTATACACCCTCTGCAATACACTGCACTTACCAGTTTCCATCCATAGGGCCCTTCCTCTCTATCAACTCCTCATCATCACTCGAGACCCTACTCTTTTGCCTCCTCTTCGTCCCCTTGTTCTGGCTTCACCAACCTTTGGGTACCCTCTCCCTCCCCTTTGCTGTCCCTTCATCCATTCCACCTGCTTTTCTTTCCTTTTCTCTGCCCATTCTTCGAGTGGTGTGTTCTGCTTGGTTCCCCTGTCTCTGTTTCTGCCATCACCTTGACCGTATTGCCAACAGGTAGCTCGATCGGTCACTGCTTACAGGTTTCCTTCCACTATTCCATCACTGTCTGTCTTTGCTCTCCATTCTTTGCTGTCAATTGTTCGCCGATGTGGCCCATTCCTTGCTTCCCGGTCTTGTCATCTTGCTGCACCCGCCCTACCTCCCATCACAGATTCCTGCTGTTTCGGTAGCTCCTCCCCTTTGACTTTCCACCCTTCCACCCTGGTTCTAACAATGCTTTTTCTTTAGGACACTCTCCATCGCCCCCTGTTCCTCTTCCCCAGTGCTGCACTTGATCCACTCACTCTACAATATGTATAGACAGCTGCCTACTTCCTGCTTCCTGTCCCTCCCGACGGCGTCGGCTCTAGCTGCACCGTTCTACCCTTTATTCTTTCATTCTACTGTATTATTCCCCTTCTGTCTCTTGCTGGAGACCTTGCTTGAGTACTAACCTCATCTGCTACCATTACGTCTGGTTCCCTCATTCCCTACACTCTACCACATCTCATTCTACCTCAGTACTCTTCCTGTCCTTGTCCCAGTCTCCTAGTTTACTTATTTATGTATTACATTTCTGTAGCGCCCAGACCCGCGGGTATCACGCCGCATGGACCAGAATAGGTTAAAAAGGACAATGAAGGTACATATGAGTATAACAAAACACAAATTAGTCGTATTTGTCAAACAACCAGGTTTTTACAAGTTTTCTGAATATGCAATGGGAAGACGCATTTTTGATGGCGGGGTGGGGTGAGTTCAAGTGTCTCTCACCCTATTTCACTTATGCACACATCACCTTGAACGTTCTCAAGGGCAAGTTCCCTGCACCCTCTTGACCTTCATATGGATTTACCTCGGCATTAGGCTACCGTTGGCTTATCCTTCTGCAATTTGGCTGCTGCTTGCGCCAATCCTCCCCTTTGTTTCCCCTTGCTGCTTCGGGTCTCCTTTGTGGTTAGTCCTTTACACTTCTATTCCATCCTTTTTCCAGTCCCTTACCCCCCTCTTACTACTCTACCTGAACATAGGGTTATGCATGGTATCCCTGTCCTCTCTCCCTAACTGTCCTTCCGTCTGCTTTTCTCCACTCCCTCGCTCTCCCCATCGCTTCTTCTTATTGGTGCCGCTCAAATCCGCCTTCGTCAATTCATCATCCTATGTCAGTCTATGGAAATGGGGACTTACACATTTTACTGGCGCTGGGAAAATGTAAGTCCCGATTCCCGTAGGACTCTATGGCAGTGGGGACACAGAAGCTCCGGCACCATTACTAACGGTGCCGGTGCATCCCTGACTGGTCTGCCTTCCATGGCTGCTGCACCCGGCAGGGTCAGACCTGTTGGGCACAGCGGCTCCGGCAGGTAGATTCAGAGTTTGCTTATGCTGAAACAAGGGAGGCGGTGAGCTTACTGGCACCCTTGTTTCCGGACCGGCAACCTCATAATGAGAGCCATTGTGTCGGTTTTAGGCAACCACAGTATCAGTGTGGACTGTCACTACAACAGACAATCCAGGGCTTTCATCATTGTGTGTGATCTCTGTGTACAATGGTCTTATCTTCTGGCCCTTCTCATACTGGAGGCCGTGCTCTAGTTGCTATATTTACTCTCAGAATCCAATGATTTAGTCTGCAGAGTCTCCAAAGACTTGCTCTCATTGCCTGACAAACATCCACCTTGAGACCATTGACTCTTGCTCACTCAACACTGCATTTACCTGTCTGAAGCAACAATTGCTGTGCTGTCTGTGCTGTTGGTCACTACCTGCCAATGGGAACATCTTTCACTGTTTGTCACTACCAGCCTATTTTTAAAAAATGTTCTGTTGGTCCCCACCGGCCAATTTGCAAAAGGTTTTCTGTTGGTTGCTACTAGAATTCCCTTCCCCCTAACATCAAAAATGCTACCAACATTTAATCTTTCAAGACAGCCCTCAAGTTCCACCACCTGCAACTTGCAGGTGTACACACCTTCTCTATCAACCATGCCACCTCTCAGACACTCTGCATACCTTCACCACGCTCACCATCATCTGCTAGTAAATATGTCTCCCCTGATGCTTAAATATATGACCTGTCCTTTATTTACTCCTAGATGATGTTTTGTTTCTCTTCCATCACCACCCGGCCATGCCCCAATTATCCACTGTGTCGAAATCTCTTGTAAGGCTCCTGCCAGGTAAACCACATACTGTAATAATTTCTTTGCGAAACAACCTGTCCTCAATAAATTTTAAAAAAATGCTCACCTTTTGAGCAAAGTTGACCTTGCCAACCCGGACGATCACCAACTGGTTCTTGGGACTCACATTCATCCGTTGGAGCTGAAGGAAATCCTCCTTGAGGCCATAGTTGGCATATACTAGCCCTCCCTGAACAAAGGAGAAAAGGACACATCAGGAGCAGGATGTTCCATTCACAATGCTGCAAAAATCTGCCATTATACATCTGTCTTCTCTATACATACATTTTCTATCTGGGGTGTGGGCCGGTCTATATGAACACGGATGTCATCATTCACAATAGTTTTCATATTCAACATACATTTAGTTCACCTTTAGGTATCATCTTGCTCACGGCAGAAGGAGCATCACTTAAGCTCCACAGAAGCAAAAGATAGATGTGAAGACAAACATTAATACTGTAGAGGAATGGGATTTGTGGAAAAACACCCCAGCCTTGGAAACGAACGTGGCCAAATCTATGTGTATTCTGGATCTCCAACAACTCTCAACAGTACATATCTCGGGCAAGCAGTGGAAATAAATACCTGGCCACTGGACAACCAAAGGTACGCATTGTTTGTCAATGAGCATGAAAACTGTGCAGACGCATAAAGGACCAGCCACACAAGCTTTGATGATGAATCCTCAGGGAGCGCAGTGTGCTTGTCCTAAGGATTTGGAGATAGGACTGATACTTGCAGAAGGACTAAATACTACTTCCGGAGTAGGTGCTGGCGCATACCACAATGGCATTGCCACACTTGTCTATGACTGTAAATCCATAGGAGGATTTGGACCATGAGACTCGCAATTCAGGCTTACATTGGGAACATCATGAATTGGGCTCCTTCTCATTCGGTAAGGGGGCTTCTGTACATTTGATGGCCAGCTGCTGATAGGCATTTATGCGCCTTATCTAGATTGTCGTTGATGCCATGTGTGCTCAGGTCGGAAATCGAAGGTTGGGCCTACAGTGTGGCAAGAACAGATTAGTGGAAACCATTCTGCCACCAAGGAAGGAGTAGTGGAGTCCATACCATTTTTCTACTGAGAAATGTGTTGTGGAATCCAGTCCACTCCCATCAAGGAGAAAGTATTGAAAGCCACCACTAAGAGAGTAGTGGATGCCACCTCGCTCACCCACCAAGAAGAGCATCATGGAAGACAGCACACTCCCATCAAGGAGAAAGTATTGAAAGCCACCACTAAGAGAGTAGTGGATACCACCTCACTCACCCACCAAGAAGAGCATCATGGAAGACGGCACACTCCCATCAAGGAGAAAGTATTGAAAGCCACCACTAAGAGAGTAGTGGATGCCACCTCACTCACCCACCAAGAAGAGCATCATGGAAGACAGCACACTCCCATCAAGGAGAAAGTATTGAAAGCCACCACTAAGAGAGTAGTGGATGCCACCTCGCTCACCCACCAAGAAGAGCATCATGGAAGACAGCACACTCCCATCAAGGAGAAAGTATTGAAAGCTACCACTAAGAGTAGTCAAAGTCACCTCACTCTCCAAAACGAAGACCA
This sequence comes from Ambystoma mexicanum, assembly GCF_040938575.1. Classification (NCBI taxonomy): domain Eukaryota; kingdom Metazoa; phylum Chordata; class Amphibia; order Caudata; family Ambystomatidae; genus Ambystoma; species Ambystoma mexicanum. The sequence continues at coordinate 124,494,477 of NC_090921.1, read as the reverse complement.
CTGTGGAAGACATCACACTCCCATCAAGGAGAAAGGATTGAACACCACCACTAAGATAGTAGATTAAGCCACCTCACTCTCCCATCAAGAAGAGCGCATTGGAGGACAGCACACTCCCATCAAGGAGTAGTATTAAAAGCCACCAATAACAGAGTAGTGGAAGGCACCTCACTCTCTCACCAAGAAGAGTGTTGTGGATGCCAGCACACTCCCATCAAGGAGTGGTATTACAAGCCACCACTAAGAGAGTAGCAGAAGCCACCTCACACTCGGACTAGGAAGAGTGTTGTGGAAGCCAACACACTCCCATCTAGGAGAAAGTATTGAACACCACCACTAAGATAGAAGTGGAAGCCACCTCACTCACCCACCAAGAAGGGTGTTGTGGAAGCCAGCACACTCCCATCAAGGAGTGGTATTACAAGCCACCACTAAGAGAGTAGCAGAAGCCACCTCACACTCGGACTAGGAAGAGTGTTGTGGAAGCCAACACACTCCCATCAAGGAGAAAGTATTGAACACCACCACTAAGATAGTAGATTAAGCCACCTCACTCTCCCATCAAGAAGAGCGCATTGGAGGACAGCACACTCCCATCAAGGAGTAGTATTAAAAGCCACCAATAACAGAGTAGTGGAAGGCACCTCACTCTCTCACCAAGAAGAGTGTTGTGGATGCCAGCACACTTCCATCAAGGAGTGGTATTACAAGCCACCACTAAGAGAGTAGTGGAAGCCACCACCCACTCCCACCAGAAAGAGTGTTGTGGAAGCCAGTACACTCCCATCAATGAGAAAGTATTGAACACCACCACTGAGATAGTAGTGGAAGCCACCTCACACTCCCACCAAGAAGGGTATCTTAGAGGCCAGCACACTCCCAACAAGGAGCAGTATTAAAACCCTGCTCTAAGAGAGTAGTGGAAGCCACCTCACTCTCCCACCAAGAAGAGCGTCATGGAAGCCAGCCCCCTCTCATCAGAGAATAGTATTGAAAGCCACCTCTAAGAGAGTAGTGGAAGGCACTTCATTCTCCCACCAAGAAGAGTGATGTGGAAGCCAGCCCCCCCCCATCAAGAAGTAGTATTAAAAGACACCATTAAGAGAGTAGTGGAAGCCACCTCACTCACTCACTCACTCACCAAGAAGAGCATCATGGAAGCCAGTACACTCCCATTAAGGAGTAGTATTAAAATATACCACTAAGAGAGTAGTGGACGCCACCTCCCACTCCCACCAGGAAGAGTGTTGTGGAAGCCAGCACACTGCCATCAAGGAGAAAGTATTGAACACCACCATTAAGATAGTAGTGGAAGCCACCTCACTCTCCCACCAAGAAGGGTATCGTAGAGGCCAGCACACTCCCATCAAGGAGTAGTATTAAATGCCTGCTCTATGAGAGTAGTGGAAGCCATCTCAGTCTCCCACCAGGAAGAGTGTTGTGGAAGCCAGCACACTCCCATCAAGGAGAAAGTATTGAACACCACCACTAAAATAGAAGTGGAAGCCACCTCACTCTCCCACCAAGAAGGGTGTTGTGGAAGCCAGCACACTTCCATCAAGAAGTGGTATTACAAGCCACCACTAGGAGAGTAGTGGAAGCCACCTCCCACTCCCACCAGAAAGAGTGTTGTGGAAGCCAGTACACTCCCATCAATGAGAAAGTATTGAACACCACTACTGAGATAGTAGTGGAAGCCACCTCCCACTCCCACCAAGAAGGGTATCTTAGAGGCCAGCACACTCCCATCAAGGAGCAGTATTAAAAGCCTGCTCTAAGAGAGTAGTGGAAGCCACCTCACTCTCCCACCAAGAAGAGCGTCATGAGCGTCATGGAAGTCAGCCCCCTCTCATCAAGGAATAGTATTGAAAGCCACCTCTAAGAGAGTAGTGGAAGGCACTTCATTCTCCCACCAAGAAGAGTGATGTGGAAGCCAGCCCCCAACCCCCATCAAGAAGTAGTATTAAAAGACACCATTAAGAGAGTAGTGGAAGCCACCTCACTCACTCATCAAGAAGAGCATCATGGAAGCCAGTACACTCCCATTAAGGAGTAGTATTAAAAGATACGACTAGGAGAGTAGTGGACGCCACCTCCCACTCCCACCAGGAAGAGTGTTGTGGAAGCCAGCACACTCCCATCAAGGAGAAAGTATTGAACACCACCATTAAGATAGTAGTTGAAGCCACCTCACTCTCCCACCAAGAAGGGTATCGTAGAGGCCAGCACACTCCCATCAAGGAGTAGTATTAAATGCCTGCTCTATGAGAGTAGTGGAAGCCATCTCAGTCTCCCACCAGGAAGAGTGTTGTGGAAGCCAGCACACTCCCATCAAGGAGAAAGTAATGAACACCACTACTAAGATAGTAGTGAAAGCCAGTTCATTCTCCCACTAACCAGAGATTAGTGGTTGCAATCCACCTCTCCCACCACGGAGAACATGGTGGAAGCATCTCACTCATCCAGCAATGAGAGAGTAGCTGTTGAAGACATCCCTCTCTCCAAACAACAAATATACAATAATTACACCAAACCAGGGAGACATGGTAGAAAGAAACATTATGCATTGTGATAATAACTTCTCAGGCAAATACGTATGTTTTCAAGCAACCTCCCTAAGGACAGATTAGTAAGACCCATCACACTTTCACACCAAAAAAGAGAGTAGTGGAAGCCATCTCATGGTTCTGCCAAGGAGAGAGGTTGATGCTCCCCCAATCTCCTCTTAAAAACGAGAGAGGGAAGAAGGCACCCAACTCTCTACAAGGGAGGGATTAGTGAGCACAGCGGATCTTACCGTGGCTGTCCCAGGAGCGCTGTATGGGCTGTACACCTCAGGGTCTTCAAGCATCACAGTCTCAAGGGTATACCCACTGCCGTTCACAAACCGGAGGCTGTTTGGGTTCGTTCTGCAAAAGGCAAGCAAGCGTAAACCACAGGATGGGAATTTAGACAGGTCGAGTTAAAAAAGCTGGAAGCCACACAGCCCCTGACAGATTCTTCACCCTCAAGGAAGGATCAAATAGAGGGTCTGAGTCTGTAAACCACTCAATGCATGTGTTTTCCTGTGAAATTGTGCATATCCACAGCTTTGGATTGTTTCTGATTCTGTGGTGAAATCAATGATAAATGCCCGGAGAGGAGATCCATACAAACCCTGAATTCCCAGCAAGCCCAGCCCAACGTGAATAGGGCATTCATGCCCGGTCCATTACAATGGCAGCACAATGAGGGATATGGCAGGTAATCTGCCAATACAGTGTACATTATTAAGCATTAATCCCCAAAGGTTCAGAGCTCCTAGTGACAACCTAAAGGCAGACATGTATCCAGTGCATTGTCCAAGATAGACATCCGTCTTTCAGCCATGAAGCTGTTCAAGCAATGGCTAGAGTGGTAGATGTGTCTTCTTGTCGCCCATATGTCCTTAAAAAATTATGGTTGGGCAGGGATAGTGTACTTTTCAAATGCTTTTATTTCTTAATTTTATCTTATTGAATTATTTATTTTATAATGTGCCAAATATGTACAAGGAATAGGAAGCATCAGATGAGGTTACACACTGTCACAGATGTCATCAAAGCATCAAGAACATACCAACTCTCGGATAAAGTTAAAGGGTTTTAATTTTAAGAAGTGTAAAGGGCCTTGCTAAGGGCCAGCCCTCTTTTCTCATCTAGTGCAGGACATTCCCTCCCCAGCCCAGGTGTCCATCAACCAGAGCATGGTGTATAGAAATTGGTAAACCATATTATTTATTTATCAGTTATAACGTACACCTCGCCCTCAGGCCTCAGTGAGCACAGAAAACGAGACAGACAAACAAAAGGAAGACCAAGAGAGAAGAAAGTCAAGGCATCAGCGCTAAGACCTAGAGAACATCAGACTTGCTCAATCATTAGAAGTAAAGACATTGGTTTTTACGACTTTCTTGAAACTGATCAGATTCATGGCATCACGTACGTTATTAGGAAGATTGTTCCAAAGCTCCGGGGCACAGTGGTCAAAACGCGCACCCCCAAAGTATTTAAGTCTGACTAGTGCCTTCTTCTATTTGTTGGCTCCAATTGATCTGAGCACCCTATATACTGGTGCTTCCTGCAAGCGATCCACAAGATATCTGGGGGCATTCCATGTGCGACATTTGTGTGTCAGTCAAGATTGTATGCGATACTCTATGACACACAGGGAGACAATGAAGTGCTCCTCTCGCCTCAGTGACGTGCGCTGTCTCCCTAAAGCCTTTCACTGCTCTTATAGCTCCATTCTGAATGGTCTGTAAAGTTGATTTTACGATCCACCTAATTTGCAGACCCCCTGGCCCACTGCTTTTCATTGAGGAAGCAACTTCTCTCAACCAACATAAAGACTTCCTCTACAATCATTCTTTTGGGATATGTTAACTTAGGTCTTAACGACCCTGCGATCACACACTTGCCTTAGCCAACACCATTGAAGCCTTAGGCGTCTCCCATCGGATCCCAAGCCCCACTCACGATATAAGCAGCACACTAGATGTTGGCAGATCTCAATTGCAACACCAAAATACTAGACAACATTCCTTGCCCCTGGTCAGGCCATAATGTCATCACTTTCACTATCACAGAGTCAGTACAGCCAGCGTCCTTCTCAAGAAACTCATGCAACATTACATCAGCTAATCTACCCCCCCTGCTGAGACCACTAACAGCCAACTCATGCACAAACACTGACCCTACCTCCATGGTCGAGCTTTATAACCAAACTCTCCTAGAAGCCATTAACAAGGTAGCACATTTGAACAACCGCAATCCTAAACGAAGAGCCCACCTGAATTCCTGGTACACTCCTGAGCTAAAAGAGCAGCGGAGACTGCCTGGAAACAAATGCCTTCCCACACAAAAAAAACAAAACCTTCACAGACCTATCCAAAGAATACAAACGGGCCATTATTCATATCAAAAGTGTTACTTACAATGAAAGAATTGTAAAAGCAAACTCAGGCACAAGAGAGATCTTCGCTATCTTATATGAAATTGAAACACCAGCTGCCGCTCCAGATAACTGCATTAAAGACCTCCCCTGGTGCAGGAACATCCAAAACGCACTCCTCGACAAAATCTCCCATCTGCAAACCAAAATCACAGCTAATAAAACCAAACTCTTGTCAGCTGACCAGACTGTAGACCAGCGGCCACCACCCATTATCTCCACTCCCTGGTTTGAATTTGCCCCGGTCACGAACACTGAAAGCACCAAAATGATCAAAGGCTTAAAAGCATCAAGATGCCAAAGAGACATATGTCTGGTTGCTCTTATAAAAGATTGTGCCGAAGAGCTTGCCCCTTTCATCACGGCACTAAACACCTTCTCAACTGTCAATGTTCCAGAGAATGTAAAAGAAACCTGGGTACTCCCCTCCTCAAAAAGTCCACATTATATGCCAATATTCCCACTAACTACCGCTCTATCACAATCGTTCCATTCATCCTTAAGATACTCAACAGAGCAGCATATCTGCAAATACAAAACCACCTGGAAACTCGCAATCTCCTGGCCCTAAGCCAAACCGGCTTCCGTCCTGGACATGGAACGGTATCAGGTAATATAATGGCGGCAAAAATGACACGGTAAAAAAATATCGCTGCAAAAACGCCGCCATTTGACCCGGAAAAAGTGTGCCCCATTATACCATTTGAGAAGAGCAGGGGTTGCGGGGGTGTCCCCCGCTCTCCTTAAATGGTATGATGGGTCCAGGGGTTGCGGGGGTGTCCCCCGCATATTTTTCATTGACGGCGGGGCAAAAACGGCAGCATTTTTGCCACGATATTTTGTTATCACGGCAATTTTTGACGCGATTATATCACGTGGAACCCATGGAACGGAATCTGCCCTCTTGGACCTAAACATCCAAATGGATGAAATCAAAGACAAGGTTAACTGGGCCATCCTCCTCCTACTCGACCTCTCAGCGCCCTTTGACTTGGTCAATCACAAAATCCTCTGCCAACATTTCTCCTCAGCTGCCCACTTCTCGCCTAAAGCCATAGCCTGGAGAGAGTCATTGTAATCTAACCGCACCATGAGAGTGTTCTCCACCTCGACAGCAGCCCCCCCAGCACCAGTCACCTGCGAAGTGCAACAAGGCTCATGTGTCTCACCAACACTATTCAATATCTTTACCAAACCCCTCTTTGACCTCCTAGACGACCTGGGTGTCACCTACACCAACTATGCAGATGACACCCAAATCCTCCTACCTATCTCCAGCAACTATGATGCCACTCCCACGCACTAAGTGAAACATACCAAACCATGGACTTTGCTTAAACAATGAGAAAACAGAATGACTCCTTTTGGCACACAATCTTGCCTTAACAGACTCAACGACTCCCACAAATCCTTTGTTATCGACTGTATCATCATCACTGTCGCTATCGCTAAAGAGTTAAAAGCCCTGGGAGTATACCTAGACTCCACGCTATCACTAAATAGACAGGTAAATGCCATCGCATCGGCAGCAGCTTACACCTCGAAATTGATCAATGCCTGCAGGCTTTTCCTGACCACTAACATCTGCACCACTCTTGCAGGAGCACTTACACTTGGAAGCTCCAACGCCCGCAGTATAAAAAGTTACATGTCATCCGGAATAACACCCTAAGAGCCACACTAAACATCAGTAAAAATGACCACATTTCCACAGCTAGACGAAATATCTGCTGGCTCCCAGTCCACGAACGGATCATGTTCCAAACGCTGTCCCAAACCCACAAAATTCTCTCAAACACTGCCCGCCCTACTTGTCCAGAAAAATGTCAAAGGTCCAATACACCAGAGCTATGCGGGCTGCTGACTCACACCGACTCGCCATTCCCAGATACAGGTGCCAAAAGGCCGGGGGCAGCAGCTTCCCTGTGGTTGCTGCCAAACACTGGAACGCTTTGCCTCCAGCTCTAAGAGATGATGCCTCCCTCTGGTCCTTCCGCAAAGGCCTCACCACCTGGCTCTTCTGCCAAGACCTACAAAAGTAATTTGAACATACACATCTCTATAAGCACTTGGCATCTGTCATCTCCGCACAGACCAACAAATGCGGATTTATGCACCACTCTGTTTGTATGTACTATGCATGTCTGTAACCACCTGTAACCAATACTTCATGTAAACTAACGTACCACCTATGATCGTAATCATTTGTAACCACTACTGTCATGTAAACCAGTGCCTAGATGGCCCTGGGTTTGGTGCGCTATATTAATAGCAAAATAAATACATAAATAAATGCCTTCACACACACCACTGACACAGGCACAAATGAGTTTGATGACCTTATCTCGGCAGTCAGTGAACTTGATGAGGTGCCTGTGCAAAATTCTCCACCAGACGAAATTGGGTCTTTTCACGCCCTAATGTCCAGGGTGATAAGGATGTTCATTATGGCTCCTGAACATCAGAGGAAAAAGAGATTGCTTTACCAGCAGCAAGAACAACACCGAAAATCAATTGTGCCCATGCCCCAGCTGGAATATGTCTGGGAAGATGGGTTGCTAACCATGACCAACCCATCCTCTGCAGCTCCAAGAACGAGAGGTTTGATAATAAAAATACACAGTACCGAACACTGCACCTACTTGTCTTAAGGTGCAACCTACCCCAGACGCTGTTGTATCAGCGGAAGCCCATAAACGCTTTGCAAACCCTTCCCCTGCCTGATCGACCCCCCCAGTCAAAGAAGGAAAGTGAATGGATGCATTTGGCTAAAGAGTCATCTCAATGGCCGCCACAGCCATGAAGGCAGTCAATGCAATGGCCATCCTGTCTAGATCCGACTGGGAGTTCTGGTGGTTCAAGATGGGGCCTATTCTTGAGTTCTTCCTAAGAAGGAGGAGACTTTCACCATTATTCGTGAAAAGCAGAAGAAGCCTCAGATCATGCAATCTCTGTTTCCATGGCTATCGCGTTCACTGGGTACTGACAGCTGGGGAATGGCGCTGTCCTTCGCAGGCAAGGCTGGCTCAAGGCTACTGTTAAGACGGATTTCTGAACTCTGTCCTGGTGGCGCAGAAGTTCAGAAGGCCAACCTAATTTCTTGGAACAGGGTAACCTCTGGACGAGCCAGACCAATCAAGGTAGCAGTCGCGGCGGTCAAGACTAGGTCTCAGGAGGGGTGAGGGTGACTGAAAGCCCGCAATGAGCACACAAAGCAAGGACACTTACAAACTACTCCAAACAGGTGTATTAAAAATATATACACATTTATTCCAAGGCCTTTAAAACAATGACCGTAGCGAGAAATCACAATACAACTCTAGTAAACCAACACATACCATACCAATACAATATATATACAAATACAACAAGTCTCAAGCGTTAGATGCACGAAATGTGTAGTCCACCTAAAAGGGAAGGAAAACAGGCAGTGCGAAATAATGCTTAGACCCAGTCCGCCTTCAGAGGCACCTAACTAAAAGGAAGTCCGAGCCCTACGAAGAGTGGAGCCTTGTGCTCAAAAGTACCTGCACACGCTGGTGCCAACGGGCAAAAGGGGAGTCTCTTCGAGGGAAATCAGGCAGTTCAGTTTAGTGCACAAATGAAGAAGAACAGTGTTCCGCAACTCAAGCGCAGCCTCCACTGTGGGCAGAAGCAGAGCGCGAGTACGGAAAGGTGTGCTGTTTTGACACAGCGGGGAAAAGCTATGGGCTCCTGCAGGAGGGCGACCAGTTCATAGCTATGCTACTCACCGGTCCCCGATGCAAGCAGACCCAGGCTTCTCCGCGCCAGTTTCAGTCGCTGGCAGGTTCAGAAGAGCAGGGGACGTCTCGTCGTCGTGTTGAGTCTGCAGCAGCAGAGTTGAGTAAAAGACATCCCAAACGAAGGAACCTGCACAGTTTGTTACCACAGCAGGTCAACGGAGCGGCCGTGTGTATCTGAGCCAAATGTACACTACTCACTTCAGACCTGGGAACGCCAAGTGTACGAAGCGTGTGAGAGTGACAAGGACTTGAAATACTACACAACCTGGCGGCAGTTACAGAGCAAGACTCCTGTGTAAGCTGGCAAGTCTGCTGGATGGCCCAGAGACGCTTCCGAAGGCTTACTAGCAGGAGATGGTGAAGATGCCGAGAATAGCTGTCCCCGTTATTCCAAGGGTCGAAGTACCAGTACAGGCCTTCTGGTTCGATCAAAGGTGAAAAGGGTTTCACAAGGCGACAGCAGTGCAGAGGAGCAGTCCTTCAGCGGGTCACCAGCGATTCCTCGTTCCAGCCTCTTGGTTGCAGGATACTTGGCTCCTGTATTCCTTTGTTCGTGAGAACTCAGGAGATCGACATGGTAGTGGTGTTTCCAGCCCCCTCTTATCCACGGTTCCCTTCGCGCCAAAACGGAGGGGACCCAATGGGAGATCCGCTCATTAACAATCACACCATTCGTGGACCAATCACGGACCACGGTGGTCCCAGGCATTCACACCACCCTAGACTCTCTGGCACCCAGGATGTGTATTGGGACCAGACATCCCAGCCCACATCCTGGAGGCACACACCAGGCATGTAGAAGCCCGCGAAAGCATCCGTGTTTCGCGGGAAAGTACATGCCCAAATAAGGAAGGCCCCGGGTCGGCTCGACCTGGGGAAGGTGAAGGGAGCAAAACGGTCAGCGGACAGGACAAAGGAGCCTCGTGGTCTGGCCATTTTGGGAGCCAGGCCACCATTTTGGGTTAAGCGCGAGAAACGCGCTTAAAACGCCAAAAGGAGCTCAAAACACAAGAAATGATCGCTGCCACCATTCCCGTCCGTGAATCACTTGCACCGATCAGTTACAATCCTAAACGAGTATCTAGGGCCTGTAGAAGGCTAGAGACCCAAGAGAGCAGTAACTTAGCTTACAGTGCCCTCTTGTGTCATGTTGCACAAAAGCCGCAACATGATAAAAGAAACTACGGAAAACAGCGTTTCCCGGTACTGACTGTCTTAAGGGCATGTCAGTTTCCCCGTAAGAAAGGAGCGAAAGCCCAGAGGAGTTTCCATGGCTATCGCGTTCACTGGGTACTGACAGCTGGGGAATGGCGTTGTCCTTCGCAGGCAAGGCTTGCTCAAGGCTACCAACTTCCGACCAGAGGTTCAGGCAAAGGTGGTAGACATGCTGTTTAATGTTGTTGACCTCTGTGGGGAAAAAGGTGGAGAAACATTTACACCTGCTACTGCTCAGGGTTCAGTCGCTTCTGTCAAAGGGAGCCATTGAGGAAGTACCATCCAACCAGCGGGGAAAAGGCATTTACTTTCTAGTACAGAAAAAGTCAGAAGGTTGTAGACCCATTCTAGACCTTTGGGTTCTAAACAAAATCCTAAAGGCCCAGACTTTCATTATGATCACCCTTCAACAGATCCTGAACCAGCTGCATAAAGGGGATTTTCTAGCATTCCTGGATCTAGAGGATGCATACTCCACATCCCTATCCACCAATAGCACTGCTGCTACCTGCGCTTCATGGTGGCACATCACCACTTCCAGTTCAGAACTCTGCCCTTTGGACTTCGGTCAGACCTGAGGGTCTTCACCAAATGCCTGGGCCCGGTAATAGCTCACCTACGACGAGCGGGGGCACACGTCGTCCATACTTAGATGACTGGCGGGTAAAAGCGGCATCATTCTCCATGGCTGCCCATCACACCTCACAGACTATCCAATGCCTATTCGCTAGGGTACTCTGTGAACTCTCCAAAATCCTGTCTGACCCCAACTCAGGAAGCTCTCTACTTGGGAATGCCACCTGACGCACTCTCTTGCAGGGTGACTCCATCAGAGGAAAGAGTACACTCACCTCTTGCCAGAGTTCTGCTGCTCTCCCTGCTGCCGACAGTTTCTGTCTGCCTCTTGACATCTCTACTGGGGATGATGTAATCTTGCATGCTCCTACTGTAGCACTGCAGACTCTATATACAACCTCTCCAGGAGTTCATTGATGCACGCTGGCATCAAACTTCAGATTCCTGGGAGGACAAGATGTTACTCACTCAACAATTCAAGAGGTCACAGTGCTAGTGGTCGGTCCGGACTCACCTGATTTAGCGCGCTCCCTTTCGCCTGCCCCCTCACCAAGCCACCATTGCGATAAATGCCTGCCTGGAGGTCTGGGAGGGCATACAGGGGATCTGCATGCTAGAGGTCGATGGATGGTCGAAGGAAAAGCTCTCCATATCAACTTTCTGGAGGTGCGCACAGTCTTTTGGGCACTCAAGTCCTTCCTTCCATGCATCAGCATTTGGGGGGTTCGGATTTTCACAGACAACACCACCACAAGTTTTTATATACGCAAGCAGAGAGGCACAAAATCTCCTTCTCTGTCTGCGGAGGAACAGATGTTGTGGCACTAGGCTCTAAAGCGTCATATGATCCTCATTCCTTACACCTCTCAGGTGTTCAGAACTCAATGGTGGATTCCCTCAGGACGGAACTCAGGCCCCGTCATTAATGGGAGCTCAAGGAGTTTCAACTCTGCCGGATTTTCCGTCATTGGGGCACTCCGAAGGTCAACATTTTCACCATCCGCATCAATAGGAAGTGTGTGGCCTTGGCCAGCAGGTTGATCATTCAGGTAAAGCCTAGGAGATGCCTTCACATTGCCCTGGGAGGGGAAGTTCCTGTATGCTTTTCCCCCAGTGCCGCTGGTGGCACGAGTGTTAAGTGTCTTCGAGCAATATTTCCTGCTGTGTTTCAAATCTAGGTGTCACTGTATTTAGTATTGGGCCCCAACCATAGGCGTTTCTCCATCTATCTAGGTACCTCAGATTTCGGTGGTTCATCACTTGCTGCTGTGTTTCAAATCTAGATGTCACTGCATTTGCTGTTGAGCCCCAAATGTAGGTCTTTTCCCCCATGAGGACTGGGGACTAAACCAGACCGAAGTGGAGTGCAGAGGGAGTCATCCAAATGGGATGGAGATTTAGGTGTACCCTTTCCCTCTAGAGGGTCAAACGGGAAACAGGGGAGAGGGATGGGTCCGACTTAATTGGACCACCGACAGAGAGCCTTAAAGGAAACAATAGGGAAGAGAGAGGCGTCCAAATCTCGGAATGGGTGGACCACTGGGAACAGGGTCGCATCCCCCCACCCGAGGATGAGTCCATGGGCGTGATGGTTGCTGCGCACTGGGCTGTGCTGAGTAAGGGGATATGGGTGGCGATTGGTATGAATGTTGGAGGTCAAAAGGTCCTCCCACTGAATGGCCCATTGGGGGCCCACTCTTCTGCACGCAACAAGGGAGTGGTGAGTGCAGCACACCAGAGTGTATAATAGGGGAGGGGATACGGGGCTCAGTCAAAACAGGGGGGGGCTAGGGTATGGTATCGCCACTAACCAACCCTACAAAACAATCAACCTTCTACATACCCCTCTCAAACGCTTAACTAAACACAACCATACCTCTAAAGCACAACAAACCAACCGCACACACCTCACTACACCACAATAACTAAACATACTTCACGTAGCCTCTCACAACAGCATATGACGGCTACCAACCGAAAATCACACCTACGCTCAGCGAATGTTGTAAAACGAACTGAAGCTGCCAATAGCACTTCACAGCTCTCTTGCTCTTTTCTCCTGCTAAGTCCTATTAACCTACACCCCCCTTACCCTCTTGCTTTACAGACCCGCCAGAATGTCAAGGGACCACACAGGTGGAGACAGTTCATGGCATAAGAAACTTTAACATAACGTAAAGTAACATAACATAACATAACAGAACATAACATCATTGCAGACTGATCTTAGTGCCCCCTGCCTGGCCAAGACAGCGCTGGTACTCCGATCTTCTTGCCCTATCCTCTGCATCCTTGATAAGACTTCCTCCTCGGCATGGTCTGTTCTCCAGGAAGTAGGGTGTAGCCCTCCACCATGACCCAGCCTCTCTCAACCTGACAGCCTGGCTCCTGATTTCAGGAGATTTCAGCTGTATCCCACTTCTTCAAGACTGCAGAGACCTTCTAGCGCCTCGTCCAAGCTCGCCTGCTACAAAAGTAAATGACCACGTTTTTCACTTTGATGTAAGCTACAGGGTCTTGACCCTTTTACCATTCGTCCAAAGGACATCCCACCATACTTGCTATCGCTGGCGTACAGTGGCGTCGCAAGGGGGGGGCGGGGCCCCCCCTGTGAACCCTTGTGCCCGCCCTTGTGCCCCCACTACCTAAGACGAGCAGTGACCATGTTCTCCCTCTACTTTTGTCTTTGGCCCCCTCTGTGCCCCTCCTAAATTTGATTCCTGGCGACGCCACTGCTAGCGTAAGCTGTATTGGTGCACTCCTCCATCAAGGTGCACCTCGCTGCAGTATTCCGATACACTAGTTCCTCTTCTACGCCTTCTCATTGGTCTAACCGTTTTGTCAAGGAGTTTGTCAGGGGTCCCTTTTGTTTTTTCCCACCAAACAGAAGCCCTGCAACAGTCTAAATGCAGTCCAGTCAAGGTTCATAAGACCTGCGTTTGAGCCAATGCACCAAATTCCACTCTAATTCATTTCCTCAAAGACTGCCTTTCTGGTAGCCATCACATCAGCTCGGAGGGTAGGCAAGATCTAGGACTTTTCCTGAAAAGCCCCCTACCTGACTTTCCACAAGTCCAAGGTGGCACTACACACTAACCCATCCTTTGTGCCCAAGGTCCCTTCGGCATTCCATCTCAGTGAACAGGTAATGTTACTTGTCTTCTTCAGGTCTCCTGTTTTTCCTTCAGAACAATCTTTGCATTCCTTGGACGTAGTGCGTGCTTTGAAATACTACGTTGCACGCACAAAGTAATTCAGAAAGACCTCGTAAAGCTTTGTGACATTTGGTCTCTCCAGTATGGACAAGGCACTCTCCAAGTCTTCAACTACTAGGTGGATTTCAGCCTCCATTGCTTTCTGTCATCAGCAGGGTGGCAGGTCTCTCCTGGCAGACCCAGATCTCATATGACCAGAGCAGTGGCCGCCATGACTGCATTCCTCTCTGTGGTTCTCTTGCTTGACATCTGCAGGGCCACGACTAGGAGGTCTGTGCACACCTTTACAAGATTTTACTGCGTCGACAGAGTCAGCCTTGCGGTTCTACGTAGCCTGTTCCATAAGGTCAGTGTCTCTTGTGGTAAGTGTTTTCTACAAGTAGCTTACCTCTGCTTGTTATGGTTATATTGTACTGCTTTGTAATCTATTCTGGAAAAGGAATAAGTTACTTACCTGTAACTCCTGTTCTCTAGAACTGGTATTCTTCACAGATTCACATGCGACCCTCCCGCTTGCCCTGCTGGGCTCGACTTGGCTCATACTGCCACTTTACATGCTGAAAGCGTGTGGAAGGAGGAGACTGACACACAGGTGGCATGATTGTTGCAAAAAACCTTTATTTGTGAAGAAAATAAAGGAAAAGCCCTACCTGGCCCTATTACTAAGAGGGGTTTCCCTGCCTCAACTTAATACTAAATATATGTCAGAATGTCCGTAACCAAAAGCCCACTGTCCTGTGTCAAAATCTATTTCCTTCCCTTACACTTCTAACTAACCAAACGGTTGGTGAGTCTTCCAAATGCAGAAGAATGGCTCCCTTCTTCTGTAGAGTAGACCACCATCCCAGTAGTCTGGAGAGACTATTTCCTGAGGGAATGACTCCCTTTCCCGTGTTGCAGTCCCTTTTTTTTTTATTGAGCATTTGTAAGGCGCTTTATACAACAGACTTGTGCTTCAAAGCGCCACAAGGGTAAATGGGAAGTGAACAGGGGAGATAATAACAATGGCAAAAACAGTAAATGGACAGTCATGGTCCTACTAGGCCTCGTGGCATTTGGATGTGCAAGTGCATCAAGGAGAAGTGCAGGGGATAGGGTGGAAGGGGGAGCAGAGGAGTGGACAAGTGCTGGAGGAGGACCTGGGAGGGAAGGGGAGCTAAGTATGGGAACTACGCCCCCATACTTACAGAGGTACACAGGTAAAAAAAAACCCTGCCATAGAAACCTGCGCTCTAATAACCAAAATCTTCTCCACCAGCCTAGATCTAAAATCAAGAAAGCGCAACTGGGTGCCTTTGCTTTAGCTGCCCCATGCTTTGGAATGCTCTACCTAGCCATCTCAGAGGCTTATCAGTTTTGAGCAATTTCAAGAAGGAACTAAAAACCTGCTTTTTTAAATAGCACATTTCTCTGTTATTCTTCTCCCTGTCCCCTCAGTGCTGTCAGGACAGCTTCTGTTTGTTTTTTGTCTTGTTCGTCTTTGTCTGCGCCCTCACACCCTTGGGTCTATGGCTGCGCATTATAAATGTAATAAAGTAAAGTAAAGTAAGGGGAGCCTAGGAGGAGAAACTCAGGCTAAGTGCTGGTACAGGCGACTCTCAAGGTGGGATCTGGCGCCACCAAGCAGGGGCCAGCAGGGCAGTGCAATGGGTGGAGGGGTGCTGGTGTTGACTGGGAGGAAAGGCCTGGACTCCAGTGAGATATATGGGGATCAGGCCATCGGTCACATCGGCAGTGGGGTGATTAGCAGAGAAGGGGAAGAGATAGAGAAGAGCAAAGCTTTGAGCAGTTTCCAGCACGTAAGGAGGTCTGGCTCAAGTCTGAGGGGGCAGAGAGTCTGTTGCAAAGGGAGACACCAGCCGAGGAGAGAGACCTGTCCCACACTCTCTGCTTGGAGTAGAATTTGACAGTCAGAGAGTTGGAGTTAGAGGAGCGGCCGGCTCTAGCAGGGGAGTATTTAGGGAGGAAAAGCTGGAGATAGTATGGTCCCAGGCCCCAGAAGGCCTTTTGGATGATGCAGAAGGTCTTGAATTTGATCCTTG
Organism: Ambystoma mexicanum; assembly: GCF_040938575.1. Classification (NCBI taxonomy): domain Eukaryota; kingdom Metazoa; phylum Chordata; class Amphibia; order Caudata; family Ambystomatidae; genus Ambystoma; species Ambystoma mexicanum. Next base: position 124,478,694 of record NC_090921.1, on the reverse strand, counting down.
CAGCCACTGGGAGCCAGTGGAGAGATTTTAGGGCTGGAGTGATACAGTCCATGTGCTTGAGGCCAAGGATAAGTCTTGCAGCCCTATTCTGGAGGGGGCAAAGGGAGGAAACAGGGAGATTGAAAAAGAGGCTGTTGCAGTTTTTCCACCTGGAGAGGAGCAGAGTTCTGGAGACATTGAGCTTCTGAGGGAAAAGAGAAAAGGAAGAATGCCTCTGAGGAGGTGGAGCTGGAAGTCGGACTTCTTGATAAGGTCCATGATGTGAGGGGTGAAGGAGAGAGCAGAGTCGAAGATAACCCTGAGGTTGTTTTTGGCCTCTCAAGATGGTGGGGTAGAGGGCCCAATGAGGGTGGCCAGAGGGTAGGAGGAAAAGAGGGCACAGGAGTCCTGATGAGGAGGATCTGCATCTTACTGGCATTGAGACAGAGATCATTTGCTGCACACCATGTCTGAATGGCAGACATACAGTCAGGGATGAGAGAGGAGGAAGACGGAGAAGAGGGAAGTTTGAAGGAAAGCTGTGTGTCATCGGCATAACACTGGAAATGAGGAGAGAAGGAGGAGATCAGGTGAGCAAGAGGAGCGAGATAGATATTGAAGAGCCATGGTGATAGGATAGAGCACTGGGGGACGTCAAAGGTAGAGAGGGTGGTGGTGGAGGAGAAAGGGCCCAGTTGCAGCTGGGAAGGGTGATTTGTGAGGAAAGAGGTCAGCCAATCCAGTGCCCGGTCAGTGATGCCGAGGGTGTCACTGAGTCATTTCATGAGGATAGAATGGTTGACCGTGTCAAAGGCAGAGGAGACATTGAGGAGAATGAGAACAGCAGGAGAGTTGTAGTCAAGTTTTGCAAGCATGTTTTCACAGGTGTTCAGGAGAGCAGTTTCCGTGCCTCTGGATGCCTGGAATCCAGAGTAAGGGTCATGAAGGCAACCAACAAGATCAGTGTTGAAGCTTAGTTGGGGAGGACCAACTTCCCCAAGAGTTTACCCAGGAAGGGGATAGTAGAGATAGGGCGATAGTTAGCAGGGCAGGAGGGGTCCACAGGCAGCTTTTTTAAGAGAGGGAGTGCCTGAGGGATAGAGGGAAAGGAGTGGTTACAGAAGTCAGCAAGAGCCGGGGTGAGAGAGGAGATGTTGTCCTTAATGGTTCTGGTGTAGCAGAGGAGGGGCACCTGTTTGAAGGAGGCTGTCATAGAGCGGTCCACTTTAGAGACCTCATCCGGTGCTATGGGCAGGAGGGATGAGAGGGAGTCGGGCCAAGGAAGGCAGGGGATCAGGCGTGGGAGAGGAGATGGGGGTGGAGCAGCGTGAGTACAGGATGTCCTGAGTTTTGGATGTGAAGTGGGAGGACAAGGCATTGTAGAGAGCCTGGGAAGGAAGGGGAGAGGTGGAGACTGCGAGTGAATTGGCAAGTTCCTTGCAGATTATGAACATTTCAGCCATGTTGTTAGTGGCCCCAGAGATGCGGGCTTGGATGTGGGCCCATTTCTTGGACTGGATAGAGAAGCGATATTGCATTTGGAGCAGGTGGCAGGCCAGTTTGTCAGAGGATAAGCCCAAGGTCTGCCACTTCATTCAGCAGCTCTGCAATTGCGTTTCAGAGATTCTAGATCGAGTCCTACCAGTTGTTGTTCTTGGTGGCAGGTTTTAGGTGGATCCTCAAGGCAGGGGCAACGATGTCATGGGTGTTAGAGATGGCAAGGTGCAGGTTAGCAAGGACAGAGTTGGAGGGAGGGTCATGAGTTGGGTTGGAGAGGGAATGAAGGTGGAGGCAAAAGCAGCAACTGACATTGACTTCATCGGTCGAGTGACAGCGAAGGAGGCTGGCAGTGCAGGGAGTGGCTCAGATAGAGGGCCAAGGTGACCGAGGTGGGAGGAAAGTAGAGAGTAGTCAGACCAGGAAAGGGGTTCCGGGACTGGATTAGAGATACAGATGTCACCAGCAATATTGGCATCAAGCGTGTGGCCGGCAGAGTGAGTCAGGCCGGAAGGAAGAATAGTGAGAGAGAGGACGTCACTGAGGACCTGGAACTGAGAGGTGGATGATTCATTAGAGTTGAGGTGGATGTTGAAGTCACCAAGGAGGAGAAGGAGTTTGGAAGAAGAGGTTGAAAGGTATGAGGCAGGGTTGGCCCTTTCAGAGAGGAAGAGGGAAATAGGGTTAGATGGTCTGTAGGTAGTGGTGAGGGCAAGACCCCAAGCCTACAGACATTCAAAAGAGGAGTAGGACAAAGACAGCACACAAAGTTCCAGATTAAAAATTTCACAGTTCACAAACAAAGCAAAGTTCCAACTCAAAACCTTAGTGCCAAGAGAATGACTCCCTCCCTTGGTCTTTCTCAGGCTTCTCACAATGTTCACAATACCAGGGGGAATGACTCCCTTCCCCTGGCCTTTCGTAGGCATTTCACAGTGTTCACAAAGAAAGGGGGGAAAAACTCCCTTCCCCTGGTATAATCTATCTAAGGCTTTTCACAATGTTCACATACACCAAGGGGAATGACTCCCTTCCCCTGGCCTTTCTTTGGATTTTCACAATGTTCACAGCCCACCTTGTTCAGTACCCTGCCAGGTACTGTGATTATGAAGATAAGAGGGTTCATGTCCCAGAACTGTGAGCTTCTCTTCTCTTGATGCAGCAGACCTGATTCACTGTCCTGCCAGGTACTCTGACTATGAAGATGACTTAGGTTGCTCTTCCTAAAAGGGTGCAGGTCACAGACACGTAAGAGTCTCTCCCTTTGAGGCAGCAGACCTGGTTCACAATCCTGCCAAGTACTGAGACTATGAAGATGACTTTGGAGGCAGTTTATTATTAGGTGTGGATCCCAGACCCCTTCTTTTGAACTTTTCTGCCCTTTGGTGTTCCCACCTATCATCCAGGCCTCCCGGACCACTCCAGGGTTCCTACCAGTGACATCCTGTTGTCTGTGGCCTTTCCCTCCCCGCTCTGACTTCTCGCGGTCTCTCCAGGGGCTACGATGGCCTCGCAGCATTCCTCCTTGGCTATGCGGTTTCAGCTCACCACGCACGCCGGTTCTCCCAGTCAGCAGGCTGCCCTCTCTGCCTCCTTCTTTGGTCCAGTCGTGGTGGATTTGGCAGTGACACCTCTGCCGGCAGCCAAGTGCCTCTGTCCCTGCACTCTGTTCCTCCAGCTTGGTTCAAGTTTCCTGGATCCTACAGGAATGGTCTGACCACCCGTGAAGTCCTTCTTCCCTTTTTATTATCTGGTTGAACTGACTTGTTCCAAGTTGTCTAGGCCGAGCTTGTTGGTTACGCGGGGCACTCTACACTGCACTGTGCCTCTTCCACGTCTCAGTAATAATGTTCTCATCCTCAACTGGCTTGCTTGTTCTCTTCTTCGGCCGAGTCTCTGTAATATGACTCACATAGGTAGTCCCTACTCTTCCTCGTACAAGTACCTTTTAGGGAGGTCAGATCATCTACCCTATGGAGAAACATGGAATTGTGTGGGATTATGGGTCCCTGTATAGGGTAGGAGGATGAGAGAGGTGGGGATATGCTTTGGGCATACAGCGTTCCTCCTGGACAGTCGTCCTTAGTCCGATAATGGGGATCCATCCCCATGAGATCCACCCGCTGAGTACCACCCCCAGATCACCCCCAGGGGGACTATTGAGTAGCGGCCTCACCTTTCTGGCCTCATGGGAAGGGGCTCCCACTAGGGGAGAAGGGACGACAACCAAGGATTTGTCACAGTGCGCTATGCCAAAATCTTAAAATGGCCTCCAGGGCTGGAGATAAGGTATCCCATTCCATTGGTTGTGGTTAGTATGAGGCAAAAATGACTATACTAGAGCACTAAAGTGACTGAAGTTTTTGGTTTACAAATAAACTGCTCAGTGTTAACAGGGATTCACAGCCTGACGACGGGGAATATTCATAGCATGTGAATCTATGAAAGATACCAATTCTGGGGAACAGGAGTTACAGGTAAGTAACTTATTCCTTATAATCAGTATCCAAGATCTGAGCCGACAGTTGGGTTACATAATGTGGTTCATGCTTTTGCTAAGACACCATTGGCTACAGAAATGCTGGTGCTTGCAGGGTATTTATAGTACAACAACCATAATACACGTGGACCTAGGAACAAGTCAGATAACCTTTTGCAGGGCTAATGCGAACATGGGGTCAAAGTGCTAGTTAGAACTTATAATTGTGGTGGAGACAAGTATAGTAGTCATGGGGGGAGGGTTATTTGATTAATATACATGGACATTAATGAGTTAGATATTCTGCTGATGGAGCCAGACATTCACATTCCTTTTAAAGCTCTTGAGGGGATGTTCTAGTTTCAGGGTTGAGAGTAATAGGACATGTAGGTTGATAGTAAAATAAATCCACACTTGGACCTCTTTATTTGAATGCTTATAATTAATTTGTCAGTAGTGAGGAGTTTGTCACATGTGCCCTGCAGATGGGGGCACAATCTATCTATACCACATTAGATTAGAATGTTTACACACATTATATATATATATATATATATATATATATATATATATATATATATATATATACACACTGAAAGGAAACATGCACCTAAACCTTTTACAATTATGCACTCAGTATAAAAGAAATATTATCAACATCCGAAAAGTTATATCCAAAAAGACATGTAAATGTATCAAATTAACAATATAGCTCAATTTTTCAAAATACGATTTATTACATGAAGGGAAACAAAACAACTTTTGATTCACCCTACTACATGAAGAAGTAAAAAAGAACTTAATTTTACAAACACGTGTTTCGCCCCTTAGGGCTTTTTCAAGCCTTCACGAAAATCATCCAAACATAACACATAACTCATTTGTCTTGCCCATGACAAGTCAGCTCCAATGTCATCCATTTTTCTAATATTGTTATTGAGATGAACACATTTTAAAGGGGTTTTTTCATTGTAAGACATTCAGTAGCAAAATAATAATGGAGATGAAAAGCAGAAGGGCAGAGAGGAAAAATAACACAATTAGAAAAACGATTTGTTAACATTATCAAAAATGCACCATGCATAGTTCATATAGTAATTCCTTGGTCTAGTTGAAACATGTTTATTGGCATAATATAGATTCAGTTAATAGTTGAAATGTGTATTATATTTAGAATTCATTGATTCACGGTGTGTCACCCTTTCTCAACTCTGATGCTGGACTTCCTTTGCATCTTGTACTCATGGTGGCCCTGAATCATGCTGTTCCCATCCTCATCTTGTATCCTGGCCTGCAACATCATGGGCCTCATTACACGGTAGGCCGTAAGGGATTGCCGGCACCGGTAAGGGCACCGGTGCCGGTAATCCCTTACCGCCCTACTACGAGGACCCTTAGCGGGTCCCTTCCTTAACGCCTGGTCTGACCAGGTGTTAAGGACGGGACCCGTTATGGGACCTCAGAGCTAAAAACGGTACCACAAATAGCGGTACCATTATTAGCTCCATCCCCATTCCCATTGAGCCCTATGGGGGCTCAAATGGGAATGGGGAATGGTTCCCGGAATGGGGATTTACCGGGTCCACCAAGGTCGGAATGACCCGGTAAGTCCCTATTCCGGGAACACGGACCCGGAATGCGGTAAGGGGGTAGCCATGGCGCTAATAGCACCATGGCTACCGCCTACCATGTAATGAGGCCCTATGTGTTACTATGGACTTCTGCAATTGTATTAGTTCTTCCCTCTTGCTTCTCGACTCTTTTTGACTGCTTACTCTCCGGCATCTCCTCCTCTCCCTTCTCCCTTTTCCTATCTCCTCCCCTCCTCCACTTACTTTCTTCTATGACCTTACTCTATCAGAATTGTCCCTGGACCTAGTATGATAGCAACCTCATCTGTCTCCTCCCCCCTCCCCTTACTGGTTTTTCCTCCCCACCCTTCTTCAGCACTATCGGAAATGTTGTCAGGCCTAGTATGATAGTCGCTTGTTTTGTTCCTCCTCCCCCTTTCTGCACCCCTCTCCCTCACCTTTTGTTTTTCTCCGGCTCTACCAGAAATGTCATCAGGCCTAGAACGGTAGTCGCCTGTCTGTTTCCATTTCCTCCCCACTCTCCCCCTCCCTTCCTTATCTATGTCTTAGCTCTTGCACTATCTGAAATGTTTTCAGGCCGAGTATGATAGTTAATTTCACATCCTTGCTGTTCGTGGCCTGTAAGAATGTCATTGCATTTTCCCTTGTTCCCTCCCTTGCCTTGAAGCGCTTTGAAGCACATTGTGTATAGGCGCTATATAAATAGACAATCATATCATATCAATGTTCATATATTACTCATATAGATTTAGTTGCTGTATGGTATTCTTTATGCTAAGAGTATTCTATTTGGACGCACTATGACAAAGACTTGTTTAAAAAATCTGATTTTAAAAATCCAATTATTTTGATGTCAGAAATATTCTGAGAATATTGCCATAGTGTGTAGCTCACCTATTTAGGGGATCCTGTTCCCATAATTCTTATAAAAAAAAGGAATATATATTTGTGATGTTAATTTCCCCTTTGTTTTCAGTTCCTCAGTATGGTTATTTTTTTGGTTGTTAGATTGTTCCTTAGCTCTTCATGTAGTAAAGTGGCCCATTGCATGTTAGTGATGTTCTTGAGAAAGGATTAGTGAACAGTGTTGTGGGGAGCTTTTCTAGAATTCTGGACTTCATGCTGTGAGGATCTCCCTCTGCATTTCAGTCTTTTGAACATGGGTCTAGTTAGGTTGTTAACCTGTGATCATCTTAGCGGTCTTGTAGGTACATATTTGTTCATGAAAGAATGCATGGGGCCTCCCCTAGTGTTATATTATAGTTAAGACGTTGACTACTCCTCCCTCTTTCTAATGCACATGTGCCATATCGGTTTTAGGCAAGCGTATCCGGGTCATTCATCGCAGAGGAACAGATGGCTCAATTCTTGGCTCTCCAGTGCAAGGAAATGTCGGTATGCTGATATGACATACCCAAAGATATAGGCTCATTCTATACAAAATGAGAATTATATATGATAGGTAATAGGGACATGGATATATATGCAGCAAGTTACGGTGTCCGGACATTTCATCGAAAGAAATTCGTCGACAGGACATTTGGTCGACGTAATTTCGTTGAAAACCAAATGGTCGCATTTTTTATTTTATTTATATATATATTTTTTAGGTTGTAGTTTAGGGAAAAAAGGGTTTTTTTAGAAAAAAAGGAGGGTGGGGGGACCCCCCCCAAAAAAAGGGGTAAAAATAAAAAAAATAAAAATTCGACCATTTGGTTTTTGACCAAATTGGTTCGACCATTTGTCCAGTCGACCAATTTTTTTCGATCAAATGTCTGGTAACCGCAAGTTACATCATAGAATTTGGTGCCAGGTGGCAATCAATAGGTACACATGAGACAATAGGCGAAAAAATGCATCTGATGTTTTCTTACCCTTGTTGAATGTGTTATGCTTAATTATTTGTTTTTTTCTTAGCAGGTGCAACCTTATAGACCTATGGCCTATATGAAGCTAAACATGGGCAGTGGACCTCCAGTGTGCTTTCCTTACCTGTTGGGGAACTGGAGCCCCACATAGTGGGTGTCGGCCCAGGTGTGGTCCAGTTTGTACTTCTTGAAGTCTTCAAGGATGTCATAGGCAAGCTCCTTAATCTCGTTTGATCCGGAGGGGTGGTTTTTCCTGCTGACCCACCTGGAGGGTTATAGAGAAGGTGGAATTGAGATATACATATAAAAGGTCTACTGGGTAAGCACAGTTCTCATCTGTGCATCACCTGCAGATCATTGGTTCAAATATCTGATCGATCACAATTGTTCCTAGGTCGATAAAATCAGTGGCCCTGAGATGGCTGATAAGAACACAGAAAAGTCAAGTGGTAGTGTAAGGAATATAAATCTTAATCAGGCTTTAAAATGTCTATTCTCCCATAGCCATTGGTTAGTGAAACTTGACTCTACTCTCGGCAACTAAGAAATTATGTGCAGTGTGTTTAAGTAGAATTGTCCCGTTTTCATATATGTTGACTAGACATGCAGCCCAGTTCCTGCTATCCTGGATGCCTGATCTTTGTTTCTGCTGTGACTTTTGACTAACGTATCATTGTGACTCACCATGGGACCAGCTCCTTAATGACACCTTGTTTGTTAAGGGGAAACCATAGACATTGCAGAAGGCAGTGATTATTACCAAACTGTGATGCCAACTATTCAAATTAAGCTTCCTAAGGCCACAGTACAGATAGGTGAGTACGTCTGACCCGCCCTTTCCCAGGGCCCCTTTTGCTTAAAGGTGAGACCGGGTCCTTGTTTGCAGTGAATACTCTTGAGCGACTGATGGTGGTTTGAGGACTTGCACTAACTAGTATTTTGTATTCTGATTCCCGTGAGCTGTTCAGCTGTCTCCCAAATTGACCCGACACAGTACACTGCTGCAGACATGCAGCTCACGGTTTGGAAGAAACGAAGAGAAATAACTGGATAGCAAGAGATGAAAGACTTTGGAAACAGAGGGCAAAGGAGGCTGCTCCCCTTGCTCAACCATTGGAAAGAGATGGCTCAAGCCTGCCCAAAGAGCTCTGCACTAGCCTTTATATGGTTTTGCACCATGTCCGTTGTTACGGTTAAAATGCAGCCGCCATATTAAGGTCAGTCACAGTTCACACACAATATGGTGAAGTTGGTATGAACAGTTCTGGAGATGGGGCGGTAACACGCAGACAAGTTCATTACCAGATAAGTATACCACAGAAGGTAGGTAGGACAAAGAGGTAAATGCAGAGCATCAAGCATTCCTAATCGTTAGTGGTCAGTGTCAACACAGAAGTCACACATAGAACACAGTTCCAACACTGCACAGCATCACCCGCACATGACAAATGGTCAACCTTCCATTCAACCCAAGACAAGCAGGACATAAATAGAAGCATTCTAAAAGCAACACTATAATTGAATAAAATGTACCAAAACTCTGATGGATGGTTTGGCTATGGAATGCATTTATGTGTGTGATCATATGGAAATATATCTAAAAAAAAAACAATTCAATGAAAGGAATGATTTCATCGAGATGTAAAAGAAATCGAATCTTGGTGCCCGACTATTAGGGAGAATTCTCTCTTTAGGCTGAATTTCCTAACCTAGTGAGTCCCCCAGCAGCTTTGCTGGATTTTTGGGGTTTATTTTTTCTCTCCTGCCAAGAGTGAGACTTTTTTACCCTCACTCTTGGACATGATTTGAGTGTGTTCCTTTGACTATAGATGTGTTTAATGGGCTATGGGGTCTTTTACTCCATAGGGATTCATGTGTTTTTGTGATGTGTGTTACACAGCACCCTCAGTGCAGTAACACAGGGGTGTCATAGTGACCCCCCCAGTATAGACTCCATACCCTGGACTGACTACTGTCTCCCAGGGCATGTAAAGTCACCATTGACTTTACTAGTCTTGAATTCTGAACAGAACCAGTACAAACCATCATATTGTGGACGTACTGGCTGGGGCAATTCGATTGCCCCGGGGTCTGTTAGTCGAGGGGGCACGTCTCCGTCCCCCCTGATCGAGTTTTGGCTGGTGGCAGTGGATACTACTTTTTATATTCAACCGCAAATATTTCTCTATGGGATTTTTCCATTGTTCGAGGCTACTATCTTTATTTATTTAATTACGATAGCCTCGAACATACCGCCAGTTTATTTATTTATTATTAATTCTCCGGTTGGTATTTTTTGCCAAAACACGGTTCTAAAATGGCGTTTGTGTTCTCTTCTGTGACTCCAACCCAAGTCGAGCCCTTTGTTCCACTTTTTTGGTGGGCTTCTCCACAGAAGCCCTCCAAAGTGGTGCCACTCTTTCTGGGGTACTTAGGAGGGGTGGAGGGGGATTTAGGCACCCTGGACTGAGTTGCCTAGGCAACTCAAGTCGCACTCCGTCCTGATTGGCCCAAGTGGTGAGCCGGCCGGCTCACCACTTAGCATGTTTGAGTGACAGCTAGGCTGAGTGAATGGGGGTTTTCTGCATAAAAGCAGGGCTTTGGGGACTGGAACTTCAGAAGTCGCCACAGGACCTAAGAATCCGACGAGGGAGAAGCTGAGCCCACCTGCTACGACGACACCACCAGTGGAGCCCTGCTGAACCGTCTCACCACTTTTCCCAACGACAGAGGAGATCTCCCGCCGGAGAGTCTTCTTCCTTTGACTGGTGGGGATAACCAGTTTCACCGTCTTTTCGCCTTCCCGACGCATCTCGTGGCCGCCTTGCCGGTGCCAAGCACCCCGGCAACCGGAATACCACGTTTTACCACGACCGCAAAATAAAGGGTACTACCTTTAACTGGAAAACTCTGCGGCTGGGTTCTTCCCTGGCAGTGCAACAACCTTCTTCCTTCCTCCAAGTCGAGATCTTCTCTTCCTCTGGACGACACCGAGACTTGCACCCGCTGCCAGGAACAACTGCCACCGCTGGAGGATCCTTCCCACTTAAGGTACCGTGTTCCACCTGGCTTCCCTTGCCACCGACTGTACGGGGTAGATTCAGCCCCCGGCTTTAGAACCTGGGTTAGCCTGGGACACCCTGGCTAAACTTTTCTGAGCCTCTCTAAACTCTTTTCGAACTCTCTGCAAGACTTTCAAAGCCTAGTGTAACTGTGTGATCTTGCATTTGTGCTCTGCTCTCTCTAAGAGTGGGCCCAGCCTATGGACTTTGGCTCACAAGTGACTTTTGCTCTTCTGCCTTGCTAAAAGTGTTCCTAAATCTTAGAGTGGTGTATCTTCACATATTCTGTCTTTTTCCCTCCCTTCTTTATGAACTTATTGGAGTGCCATCTATAGTTAAGCGCTCACATCTGTCTGGAAATAAGTGGTGTTAACTAAGACTTGTCTGATAAGGAATAAGGGTTGTATATATTATAATAGTAACTGTGTTTAGAGTGTTTACAATAAGAGTGCTGGAGTGTTTCAAACAGTGTGTTTTTAAATAAACAATGATATACTTTGATACCAAAGCTCTGGTCAGTGTTTGCTTGTGCTATTGTGTCTGAGTGCCTATCGTGTATACTTTGCATACTGCCTAACTCTTCTTGAGGGAAGTCGGACTGCTCAGCCACAGCTACCAGGTAAATCTGGGTGGTACAGACTGCTACCAAGTGGGTTTACTGCTAACAACTGTGGTCCTAAATCTTTTGCAGTGTTCCCAAAGGGAACTGCACAGGTTTCTGCCTAACACTGACTACTGATGCTGTATCATTTACAGACCATATAAAAAGTCCATGACTTCAGGAAGATTCGGCGTGACTGCCATTCATAAGCGCAATCACTAATCTTGTCCATCAATATACCCCAATTCAACATCCTAGTTCAGCCCTTAGGTATCATCATTTAACATGTTGGTATCAGTTAATCTACTTTGAGATCCTCTGACATCATTCAAGCATAAAACGGAACCTTCATCAATGCTGTTCCATCCCTTTGAGCCCATCCCTAATGCTGGACACTATAAGGTGCTTCACATTGACAACACCCACCCCAACCCTCTGCCCCCTAAATGCAAAAGACCCTCTATATTTGTACAAATCCCCTGAACTCATCTATCCCTACAAGAGTAGTGCGTTGCATAATTGTGCCCATTCCTTTACCCATCCAATCCTATCCCTGTGCCGATCCCTGCTGCCCATCGAGAACTATTGGTGACAGAGTCTCTCTGTACCAGTTCATCCAATCCTCACGATGAAAGGCCAATCTTTTTTTTTTAAATTTGTTTATTTGTTCATGGTTTATCACAAACCTTTACAAAATAGTCACAAAGAACGGAATAATAACAGAATAATAACAAACCATTAAAATGTTCACAATATACACAATTCTTTAAAATGCTTTAGGACAAAAAACAAATAAGAACAGTGAAGCGGAATTCAAATGTCAAAAAAATATCTAACTTAAATCACATACTGTTTTTAAGAAAGAAATTACACGAATAAACAAAATCAATGAGTATCCATTTCTCATTCTGTACCATATATAATAGGGATCGTTGCTGAAACTCTTGTTGAATAACTCTGCAAAGTATTCAGTTCTCTGTTTTAGCAGATCGGGACATCTCAACAGAATATGTTCTAGAGTCTCTTCTGTTTCAAACACCTTGCAGAATCTACACCATTTCTTTTCCTCCAAAGGATTTCTTATATTTAATATACAATAAGTATGCATGACATTAAATCTGAATCTCATATAAGAATTTCTAAACCTCCTTGACGGATATTTTGTCAAGTAAGTCTCCATAACCGGAAGAAATTTCCAAAAAGAAAGGACCTGATTATACAATTTGGAATCCAACACCTTGCTCTTTGTCAGCGACCAATCCATACCCCTTAAGATCTGTTTGCATTTTTTAGGTTTATTCATAACGGTACATTTAGCTACACCAATTTCTTCTATCATCGACTCAATTTCATTATTTAAAGCACACATGAATGGACAAGAAAAATCGGCACCTGCTTCGGTATAGAAGTTGGTAACTCCAGATAATTCGCATTTTCTCCATAACATAAGCCTTTTACTTGCAACCAACGAATGGAGGGATTGCAAACCCAATTCCTACCATGCGAACTCTCAAGTGGTTAATAACCACTGAACAGGTTATCATGTCTGTTCTTGCGAGAGAGGGGCGCCCGCTACCTTTGTAAAACTATTTTTTAAGGAACCTGGGATTGGTAACCCTAGGTCTCCTGGGGGCAACCAGACGTGGTCTCCCTCTCACTGTGCTTAGAGAGGCATCAGCTTCACCTCACTGATGATCCCCAACAAGGGTGAAACACGTGTATGGGGTTGCTGGTGGTACTCTCGTTCAGATTGGAATTGCCATTGTATTTCGGTGCTGGACTGCCCCTGGGCAGGACAAAGACTGATATGCAAATGGATATTACCCATCTGTGAAAGGCACAGTGAGTAAAAGCAGTGGCTGCGAACTCTCAAGTGGTTAATAACCACTGAACAGGTTATCATGTCTGTTCTTGCGAGAGAGGGGCGCCCGCTACCTTTGTAAACCCAATTCCTACCATATCCGGTTATTGTAGGCAATCTTTCCTCTTGTGCACTAAGCTAGTAGTAACCCAGGAAATGTATGTGGGGCACTGTGCATCTAAGGGCCTGATATTTAAGTGGGTGGAATAACAATGTCCTTTACACTTTTGCTGCGCTACTTTGGCGAAGCTCTCTTGCAACCTCACTCAGAGTTTAGCATGGACGTCCTCGGAAGGATCGCCGTAAGCATTGGATAACAAGCATCAATCTGAACCTGCTAGACCTCAGGCACCTTCTGGTGGCCCCTTGTTTGACACTATTGGTGCTCTATGTCCTTATGTTAGAGACTACATTACAGCTGTCAGACTCCTTTGCTGTACCCCTACGCTCTCGCTCTCATACTTCCGAAAGAGAGAGCTCTCATGGCTGCTACTCAAACGACGCTGTCTGGTGACAATACAAGATTTAAAATAATTATTTTTGTGTTTTAAAATGAAGGTAATTATAGAATTAAATACACACTTCTGTATTAAAGGTGCTATTTCAGCACCAGATAAGGGGGCGCACCTACCACCTACAGGAGTAAGCAAGAGGGGATGTGGCACCTCCTAGGGGGGAAAACGCGGGCACACGAACGAACTATAGTAACGCGATGAATGAAGGCCTTGCAGGGAAATGCGGAGATAGAGTTGCACTGCGTATGCCATCGGCAAAGGAGCTTATTTATATTACTATGAGATACAGAACAATCCCGGTTAAACGCATTTAGCTGGGATGCCTCCAGGTTGGGTGTCACCCGGGAAACCTGCTCTGAAAACATGATCAGAATACCACGGGATAGGAAGGAGGGAGATGAAGTTCAGGCTGTACGTCACAGGCAGACCGAAGCAGCTGAGACAACACTGGGTGATGTAACGACAGGGCGGCAAGCCAATCCGACAGGCACTCTGGGGTAGAGGGGAGGTGGACCTGAGCCAGGGTTCCGTTCACATAGCTACGAGTGCCTGTCGTTTATGTGCCCATGGGAGGTGGCCAGCCTTCAGAGTATCCACAACAAGGTTTGCGAAGGCCGTTATCCAGCAAGTGCTGTGTGAATTACTCCGTGCCCGTCAGAAGCAGGGTGTCTTCTGTTCCTTTCACAATGGTGCTGACCAATGGCAGAGTAATGAAGTCCCAGCGGTCAGCACAAATGTTATTTTACCAATTGAAAACTGTTCCCAGGAGGGGTGAGAAGCGATGTAGCACCACATGGGCAGGCGACGAGTTGGAATAGTGTTGATCTGTTAGCTCCAATCACGTTCTACTAACATACGTTTAGCTCCAAGCGCACGACGTAGTTTAGCCAATGAGACTCTTGGTCAACATGGAAAATATGAAGATTTTGAGCTGCAACTGTTCTAATGCCTTGACCATTGTATTCTGTAGTAGAAATTAATAATCACACTCATCAATCAGTTCCAGTCCACTGTTCTGTTTTATTTGTGCTTGCACAGCTGTAATAAACAGCATTCATTCTTGCCCGGTGTGGGCTCCTTTGTGGATTTGTGGATTACTATTTTATATGGTGCCATCAGAGGACCCCTGGTACACTTCCATGGCTGCAATTGTTGGCGACAAAAAGATGAATGGGTGAATATGGGCTACAGTGTTATCCAATCGCGTGCTTTATTGGCTGATCTATCTTACCAGCTTAGTGTGACAGGGTCCCATGTTTTACCATGGTGGTAATATGTGGGGTGGTAAAAGGCACCAGTGAAGGTGGACCCAGACAAGATATACAAGGGATCCCATACCACCCCACCTGTATCCCAGCTCTATAGCAGGGGCTGTCACAGGGATATTTAATCTTTTTTCACATCTACAGGTGGGCAGGAACCCCAACGAGACTGCCCCAGAAAGTTGCAATGGCCCTCTGGCCATATGGTAGTGCTATGACCGCAGGGGAACAGAGATGGCCTTCCTGATACAGAAAGGATCCAGATATGAGAGGAGGGAAGCAAGGACGCCTGACACTCCCAGCACTATCCCTAACCTTAAGGCTAACCAGAATAAGGATCAGTGGCCACCCAGGATCCCCCGAGAAAATCCTTCCCCCAAGGAATATGTTCACAGAGAACCATCCAAGCCCCTTAAACAGAACCAGAACTCAACCATGGGAAGAGAAGCCTTCACATAAAAGAAACAATCTTACAACAGTTGTCCGTTCACGACGAGCAGGGAAGTACAGTTTCCCTGCTGGCACAGGTGATGCGGGAATCAGCTCGCAAAGTTATTCACGCTCTTACAGACAGTGGCGGTCCCACAGTTACGAAGTTGTGCTGGAACAATGCAGAGCTGGCTCCGCTGGTACGTGTGAATAAAGAGATAGACACACAGCTTTCTCTCTGTGACGCAGGAGTTACAAACATACATGTTCCCCGCAACATTTTAGGACAATCTAATGCAGGGTCCAGCCTCCCCTGTTTGCTAAGAGGTTTTCTAACCAGACAATAGGAGTGCAGAGGGATCCCGGCCCATACGGGTACTAATAACAGGCTCCCACAGGAAGGGAGGGAGACTCCAGACCAGCCCACAGACCTTCTGAGATCTAAGATGGTGAAAGACCTTCTTGTATAATTAGGTCACCCTTTTTACAATCTCCATGACCCTTGAACGTAGGCCCAGTCACATGCAAGCACAGCCCTCGGCACACAGGTGTCTTCAATACCAGTGAGACCCGCCCAAGGGGGAGAGTGACAATGCTATATAATGGAGCAAGCTCAGTCTGGTTGAGTGGGGTGTTCATGCAGGAATTGGAGGATGGAGTTTGGTGCAGACTGGAGGGAGAGAGAAGTACTGAGAGGAGAGAACTGAAGGTTGGAGGGAGAATGTAGAGGGCATTTGAACGGAAAGGAGTGTCATCAGGTAAACGATAGTTGTTGGAGAGTGGAGGAAGAGGAGGGAGTTATTATGGGGTGGAGGAGAGTTACCAGTATGGGGAGAAAATTAGGTGGGGAGAGGAGGCGGCAAACCATCAGAGAATGAAGGAGAGTCAGGGAAAGAGTGAAAGAGATATAATCCCGAGCTCGAGAACAACACACTCAGGAGAAAAGGCCATTGCTCTCAGGTGAGGGGGAGTGGCAAAGAGGTTGAGGGCCTGATAACCTTCTCCAAAGCAAAATAAGAGTTTAGAGGTTAAGGGAGACCTGAAAGCCAAAACCAGCTGCGTCATCGTGAGGAGAGACCAAGAAAGTCCAGGAGGGCCAACCTGTTACAGGGTAGAAAGTAGGACCAGGGGGAAGAGGTATGAGATGGTGCAATCTCATTAGGGGTCAGCAAGGTTATTTTAGGTGAGGCCCGGAAGGGTTGTCCAGAGAAATCTGAGTGTCAAAGCAAGGATCTGAGCATCAGATAGGGACCTCCCTAAAACCTCCTCTGAGACCTCGATAACCTGAGCCCGAAGTGATGAGGTGCCTACGCTACCAGCCCCTGGAGCAAGGCACACCCTTGCCTAGCATGTGGATGGCACAAAGGCCAAGAGCGTTGCATGCGGTCAACGAAGGCTCAGGAACATCATGAAACCTGCAACCTGAAGACTAAGACCAGGGACATCTTCAAGACCTTCCCCAAGGACAAGGACACCCGCTGGAGCTTTGTGCGAGACTCTATACTATGTGTTGACTTTCTGTTAATTGCAAATGCACATATCAGTTTTCCTTTGCTGAGCCACACTCCCAACCCCCACCCCCCTTTTCAAGGTGAGCTCAGTCAAGCTACTTTGAGTTTCTTTTCTGTTTAGACCCCCACCTAAACATATTTATTTCCCTTACACTGGCCTTCCTACACTACTTTACTCCATGTACAGTACATACATTAGACTGCTTGTACAATTACACTTGAATATTGTGTGTGCTAAATACAAACTGTTGATTGTTTATGGACTTTAGACAGTGTCTGAATGATAGGGTCCAAATAAAATATCAGAATAGATTTTTTTGTTCGATCGTTTTCATTATACTCTTTATTAGATGACAAAAATTCCTTGGAATGGTAACAGGTGGGAAAATAGAATGCTCAACCGCATGTGACTCACACACCCAATGTAAACACTAGTACACATCCAAGACACTGAGTCATACCCTGATGGTTAGAACAAGTCGGGCCGCGCAACCAACCAGCACGCCACACATTGCACACAGACGCCAGTTCCTCCTGGTTCCGAATGCATCCTATAGTCCTGTCTCGGGAGGATAGCTCTGGGGCAACGTGCTCGCATTGGAAGCAAGATGACACGGCGCAACACAGGTTCATTCCCCGGGTCCGCGCTTAGAAACCTCTGGGTATTAAGCGTGTTATAAATAACCAATCATATCATATCATATCCTCGCTAACACACCCCAGCCCCATTTCCTGCAGAGCCACACAAGCGCCTGGAGACTGCCCCTGAGCGCTAGCGGTATAAATCAACATAACATAACATTTCATATGTTATGCACTAGATAGGATCAGCTCTTTCTGAGCAGCACCTCAGAAGGTCTGCGGGATTGTATCCTCGTTTGTGGGAATGTGTGAATGCATTGAGCATCTGAGCTCTTACGGCCATGCTCTGGCTCTGCTGCAGCTGTGGGAGGACACAGCATCATGCATCAGGTCAGGTCACGCCCAAACGTGGCAGTGTGAGGTAAGCACGCATGTTTATGTATCAATTGTGCTTGGTTTGGAATGTAAGCCAATCCTGTTAAAATCGCAGACTGACCCAAAGGTCGCACCCGAGCAAGACAAATGCAGCTATTTGAGGAATAGCACCCCGCACAGCTGACTATCATGTCTATCCTCACTGCCCTGCTAGCTGCCATTTATTATTCCTGTCCCTGCACCTTTTCTTGTTTAACCTGGCACCCTTCCTGGAGAGGTTACTAAAGAGGTTTCTGAGCGCGGACCCGGGATTCGAACCTGCGTCGTTTGTATCTTACTTCCAAGAGGAGCGCGCTGCCACTGAGCTATTCTACCCCTGCCAATCAGCATGGCCCAGGCTTTGGAAATCTGTTGTTGTCCTCAGAAATGCCTCTTATCTGAAAGCACAGGCAGCTCAGAATCGGTCTCTACGCGTTAGCTTTCACCAATAATGAATTCTGCGTATTATTCTGGTACGGCGTCCTTTCATCGGGGGATGTTTTTGTTGCAGCGTTTTTTACCGCAAATTTATTTTTTTAAAAAAACCCATCACATTTTATTTTAAATTGGGGGGCTGCTGGGAACCCCCCACAAAAATAATACAAAAAAAAATTGATGGGGTTTCCCGTAAAAAAATTGCAGTAAAAAACCCAGTGAAAAAACATCCCGCGATGAAATGACATGGAACCATTATTCTAGCCATAATCATTTTCCAAATCAATGTGCAGACCTCTGAAGCATGGCATTGTACCTGTAGGCTGCACACTGCTCTTTACAGTAGTTCTGCATGACAGTTTTCTCTCTCATTCTTTTATGTTATGTCACTTGATATATGCATTTATTTATTTATTTTATTTTGTCATTTATATAGCGCACATAACCCAGAGGCATCTAGGCGCTTGTATAGTTCCTTACTGTCTTACTGCCTTACTGTCATTCTTATGGCTTTGAAGTATTGTATGGTGAATGGCTCTTCAGCAGACCGTAGTCTGGACAGACATGAAATAGAAAAGCATTACATTGCATGCAAAAAGTATTTATAATTTCAAGTGACTATTCATCTATTAGAAGAGGTGACTAGTGAAGTGATGTTATAATAGAGCTAGTATGACTAGTGTGCAGGTGCGGTGTGGATTGCTATGTCAGTGACTATGTGACAGCTGGACAGAACTTTGTGTGTGTCTGAGACGTATTCTAGCGCTACAGGTAGAAGCGGCGGGGGGTGCTAGAACTCTGCACAATGAATAACATGCAATCACATGCAAATTACATGCATATTTACCAGATGTGTTCAAGATATATCCAATGCATAGCCACTTGTCAGGTGGTATTTTAGAATGATCAGACCTTTGTGAGGTCGAAAGGCCAGGCAAACAGTATTAGCTATTTCTGCATGCAGTAGTCTATAGTAATTAAATGTTGTGTTTTTATAATGCCCTGAATCACCACCATAGTGGTCTCAAAGACTCCTATCCTTGTCTGAGCTTTAGGGCGGTCTTGTGTCCCCGCCCAGAATCACTAGACATTACAACATTACGCTATACAATCATAAGAACACTATGGACTCATAAGAACACTATGTAATCCTAAGGGAATCCGATCGGAAAAGAGGCAGACTCTGCAACACGTACCTGATGTTCTTCTCCAACTCCTGTCCCTCGTTCAGATATTTCTGGAACATCTGCTTGAGGTCGTCAAAGTAGAGGGTGTGGCCCTCTGGTTCGGAATCGTAGCCATCATAGCTTTCAGAAAAGCTGTCATCGCTCTGCAAGTCACCACAACTCTGGCACGTTGCCCGGAATGCCAAATAGCCAAATATGAAGGCTGTAGGGTAGAAGATGTCATAGTGTCAATATATCTACATGAATGTTAGCCTTTGTGACTTAAAAACAATGCCCAAAATGGCTGCCTACATACAGATTGGGGTTTCATGGCCTGCAACTTAAAGAATTTGCTCTGATCTTCTAAACTCTGAGTAATAGCGAATACATTCTAGATGGCATAGTATAAGAGAAGGAATTCACCACTCTGACTTGAGGCTGCAATGATGGCAGTCCTTTGGCCATTGAAATGCTGGCACATGCCTTTCCAAGTTGGATACAGAATTTCCACGTGGTATTGCATGTGATGCAAGACTTCTCATTGGCCTTTCGAAGGTTGGTTCACACGTCTTACCAAGCATTGGAGCGTACCAAGAATAACCAACAGAACCAAAGGGAAC
The DNA here is from genome assembly GCF_040938575.1 of Ambystoma mexicanum. Classification (NCBI taxonomy): domain Eukaryota; kingdom Metazoa; phylum Chordata; class Amphibia; order Caudata; family Ambystomatidae; genus Ambystoma; species Ambystoma mexicanum. Next base: position 124,458,821 of record NC_090921.1, on the reverse strand, counting down.
TAATTAGAAAACAGGAGATAATGGGAGTCTCAAAATGCGCATAAGGAGTAGGGGAGGCTGTTGCACAGTGAACTAACTACATCCCATTCACTACTTCATAAACCTGAGTAAGTTGAGCAGGAAAGATGATGATGATGATGTGATCATCACTCACTGTGTAGCAGAAGTTAACGCAGCACTGTTGGTGCCAGAATGATATGGGTCCATCACCGGAGCCCTAGATGCAGGTAGACCGCAGGATGCCCACATACTTCACTAAGAGGAATAGGGTGGGACAAGATCTGTCCAGACCTTCCATGGGCAGACTTCTGCTGGAACACCTACAGTTATGACCCCTGTTTTTGATGCCCGCATCTTCACCTGTTCTCTGCCATGTATTCATCAGTCTCTGTAAAACGGCCCCTTAAAGGCTTGTGATGACGGACACAGATTATCCAGGAGTAGCCGGCCATCTGCATAGTCGTGAAGATGCACAGCAAACTGATTCACTGGCTCTAGCTAGGTCGCATGTTTAAGAATTAAGTGGTGACAGAGCCGAGCCAAGCAGGACTCCACATGTGGTCTTATTAAATTGTGATCTATTTGGCAGACAGTGCGGGCTGGCAATCTGTTCCCCATCTGACTGAAGAGATTTCATTCACTGCAAAGTGTTGTGTGGTGCAGCCTAGGGAACAGAATCTGGCGATAGCCAGCATCAAAAGCCACTGATATCGTTAGTAAAATCACGGCTCTGCCATTGTCCAGACCATCCAAGATTAATAGCATGGCAGATTCTGTTTCTGGCATTAGGTGAAACCTACCCGTCTGATTTCCATACTTAATTAGATTCTTCATAGATCTGACGTTGTTTCACTGCTATTTGTTTTTGCAGTTTTGCTGGGGGAAGGCATCTTTGAGATGGTCCTATAACTTGCCACGTCTCATTGGTTGGTCTTGTTCCAAAAAATGTGCAGGCATGAAATCCTCTCTCAAAGCGATGATCTCTGATTTTGAGGCTATAACTTGTCGCTTCCTAAACAATTGTACTTCTTTGTCTGCCCTGAAGTTAAAACACTCCAATGATTCTCAAAATTGTTTATGAAGGATGCACCAAGTACTGTTGATTTGTCAGACAGTGTCAATTTTAATTGGTAATTCCATTCAAAAATATTCCATCTCACATAGTTTCCATGGAGATACCAAATTAAATGCCTCTAGACGTGTTTCTCCACTATTTTTGGGCAGGTCTTCAGGATTTCTTAATTATCTTAATGTGTTTATCTGTAAATGTTTCTGGACCTTAAAGGTAACTTGTGAGATAGACAGGCAAGGATTCTCCCTCAAACTTGTGTAAAGATGGGGTTTCAAAAGTGGATAGGATAGTCTTTTTGGATGAAATTACCAATTAAAATTGACACGGTCTAATAAATCACCAGTAATTGGCGCATCCTTCATAAACATATTTGAGAATCATTGGTTGGCTTTAACATTTTTTAGGAGAGGCTCCACAATGGCATGTTCAAGTGTTGCCGTTACTGTAGTTGGAGAGAAAGTTGGAATTAAATATGTCACACAGCCAACTTGCATCAATGCGATCGATTGTGGCAAATTAGTACAGTATGCATTGCCAAACAGAGATCAAATAAAGATATAGAAGGTTTATTGTGTTGAACAACCCCAATACAGTATTGCAGTGTTATTGTGTCAACTGGTGTAAGCATAGGATATAGCAGGCATTTCCAAATCCAAACAACACAACAGGGCTTAAAGTTTTTTTTTTCTCACTTTAATGTAACAATTGTTCTTTTTTTATCTCAGAGAAATGGGTCTTAACTGAGCCATACACTGCATGGGGAGTAGTAATCCTTGATGAGTACAGATTCAAAGGAGTCCCTTTGATGGGGGTATTGAATTGATAGTCTGCTCCTAAAAGACCGTTTTCCTAAACATCAAATTTATCCTTGTTTGGGAGAATTCTCATAAATGGCTAATTTCCCTTACCTATTGAGTCCATCAGCAGCTTTGCTGGATTTCTAGGATTTATTTTTTTCACCTTGTAGGAGTGTGAGCCTTTTTTTCCCACTCTGACATGTGTTTTGCTGTATGTGTTTTTACCATTTGTGTAATCTTGGGCTCATGAGCACCATTGTTGTGTGTGTTACACAGCACCCTCGGTGCAGTAACACAGGGTTGTCTTTTAGACTTCTCTCTGACTCCATTTTTCTGGGACTGACTACTGTCTCCCAGAAACATGTAAAGTTGCCATTAACTTTATGTAGTCTCTTTAAACTACAGACCCAGTACACCCCATCTTACATGGAGTATTGGAAAAGGTTAATTCTTATCCCTTTTTGTCTGTGTCTCTTGGAGCACTGTTTTGCTCCCTTTACATTCAGACTTGGCTGGTGGCAGTGGTAACTACCCTAACTTTTCTACCGCGGTTAAATTATATAACCATGGTATTGTTTTAGGCTATTATATTAGCCTTGAACATAAACCCGCTTGACCAAATACATTTTATTTTGGCTCCAGCTGGGTTTAGTCGCCATTTCTGTTTGTTAAAGTCTTTCTCGTGTTCTTTTCTGTGCGCCAATCCGGGGATGATTCCTTTGTTCGCTGTCTTTTTTGCGGGCTTCTGCACAGAAACCCTACTTAAGGCGCCTGAAAGTCTGGGTAGGCAGGATGTGAGGGAGGGGACTTCAGACCCCTGCCATGGGTTCCCTTGGTAACCCAAGTTGCACTCTTGTCTGATTGGCGAAGGGGACTGACCTTGCCAGGCCAGCCACTCTGCTGTGTGATTGACAGCCAGGCTGTATGAATGGGGGACAACTGCATAAAAAGCAGGTCTCTGGGACTGGAAGAGCAGAGTCGCCACTGGAACGAAAGAACCAATGAGGAACTGGCTGAAGAGGACCCCTACAATGACTGAACCGCCCGGTGAAGCCCTGCTGCAGGTCCGAATCTCCAGAATCCGACGACAGAGCAGATCCTCCAGGAAACTTCTTTCTTTGTGCTGGTGGAACCAACCAGTTTGCTCAAACTGCAAACCAGGACCCCGCCTCTGGTCGAATTCGCTGTACAGAGCTAGAGTGGGCCGGATAGCCAGGAAGGTCGGATCGCGCTTGGGTTTTAAGGAGCACACCTTTTATTTGTTGCTTTGCTCTGCTGCTGGTTTCTTCCCTGCGTAGTGCAAGACCCTCCAGTCTTCCTACTTCTGATCAGTCCGGCAGTCGCTTCAGGAACCGTGAGCCTGCAGGAACTACCAGGAACATCCGCCTCAGCTACAGCTTCCTCTCTGTTTTAAGATACTGTGCAAACCTGGTTGCTCGTTTCGTTCAGCCGCGGGGAAAGTGTGTGAAATCTTTCTCCAATCCGAGGGCTTGTTCTTCTCTTCTTTTTAAACTAACTTTTCTACCAGCCAACCTCGCCCGGAAACCGTGCCACAAACTTTACCGCGAACTACCCTGTACTGTGTGATCTTGAGCAAAAGACTTTTGACCCATTGGGCCTCATTACGACCCAGGCGTTAAGGGTTAACGTCGTCGTTAACCCTTAACGCCTATTCTGATTTTAACTGCTGCTCTTAGCAGCTGTTAAAATCCATGGCGCTAACCTGCCATGATGCTAATTACGCCACTGTAATTTACGGTGGCGTAATTAGCGCCTTCCCCACTCCCATTATGCCCTATGGGGCAAAAATGGGAATGGGGAAGGGAAAATGGGAAATGGGGATTTACCGCCCCACTCACCTGGGAATGGGGCGGTAAATCCGCCATCCACCATGGTGTAAACGCAGTTTACACCATGGTGGTAAAGTTGGCGCAATTAGCGCATGGGTCGTAATGACCCCCATTGACTTTGGCCCTAAGCCTTTTCTATCTGATGTCCTCATTGAAGTTCCTCTTGTTCAACTGCCCTGAGTACTTACCTGTTGGCTTGATCTAATTTCTAATAATGCGTGTGGCTCCAGTTTTTGTAGAGTCGAGAACTAGGAGAGGGGTCACCCAATCCACACATGTGAATTTTCAGTGTCCAGCACCGGTGGGAAACCACCACAAAGTACCTTAATTGCTTGACTGCACTTATCCAAGGTTTTTTTCAATGCGCGGTTCCAGCTTTTGTAGAGTTGAGAATTAGGGGAGGGACCACCCAATCCACACAGGTGAATTTTCAATGCCCAGCACTGGTAGGAAAATCACCACCATTCTTTAGAATTGTGGACAGTGTGATGAATCTAGTGAGATCATCACTAAGACCCCAGTATGGGACTCCTCTCATGTGGCCAGGGAAATACAGCTGCTACCTGATCCTGACCCCATGGTGGTGTTATGTGCGAGGAACACATGGGAGAGAACTCATACCAGGGAGAATTGGTAACACCTCTACCTCATGATTCCCCTATACTTCCTAAAATATTGATGGCTTATTGTAAAATGGAACAAACTAATGATTCTGCTATACAATCCCCTATGCACTTCAGTACCCATAATGCTTATGGTACTGGGACGATGAAGGACTCAAAGGCAGTGAAGATGAAAAATACTATGAACCAAAAGGTGCAGTCTAGTTGTTACAGACCAAGGCACCTGAGCAGGACATTTAAATCCTGTAATGATGTACAGCTGAAGGAAGGAGGTGAGGAAGATGTAAAAGGCAGTTGTTGAGAAGCCGGGGCGATTGTCCCAGGACCCCAAGAAGTTCCGAATGTGGCAGAGGGCTACCAGTGCATTGTAGGTGCTTGAGAAGGTTGCAGTGGGAAGAGGGTGGCAATTGAAACTACCTTGTAGTAGATTATTGTGTAACTGAGAGTAGATTGTACTAGAAAATGTAAACACCATTTTAGGAAACCAGCAGCCATCTTGAAATCAAGGCCTTGCGCTGCGCCTCAGCCAGGGCAGTAGGCCCAGGTGCGAAGCATAGCAATGTGCGTGTGAATGCTCGGGCTGGTTGCAGCTTGGACAGCAGTGGGGAAGGCAAATCCACTGGGATTCATAAACCTTTCATTGTCCCATACTAACAGCATATGCAACTCAGAAGGAATGCACCCTACAAGGCCATGAAGGGGCCGAGAGCTCCCTGTGAGCAGCTATCCCACGAGAACGAGGGCACAGGCCTCTGACCTACCCCAGCCCTAATCCTAAAATATAGTGTCCAGATGCCCCTGTCCCAAGACCGCAACATTCCAGCGCACAGGTCAGTCCCAGACAACCGACCATAAATCTGTTAGAATTGTGGTGCAAAGTGCCAGGGAGGTAAAGTAACACATTTAAGTCCAGGGTGGGAAGAACTGGAACAACGCTGAGGCGTCTGGGATTGAGTTGGGGTTTGTAAGATAGTGTGACCTAGAAAGTAGTCTCTGTGCCCATTCTGCCTGCAGTACCTGGTGCACAATAGGCCAACAGATGGGTGCATGCTATGATTTGTACATTTTATTTGGCAATTAATAACTATGTGCCCGATGAAGTGTCAAGCAGAACCCCCACGTGGAAGAAGACAGACAGGAGAAGCTGGGACCAATGACCTGGCATTCCTATGGAGCAGGCCACCTATGTATAGGGTTGCGCCAACCAGCTACATGGATTTGTAACTTATGTGATGCATGTCAGTTGTGATGCCTTTTCCCTAAGCTACCACCCGTGTTGATTTCGTCAGAATGCTCCGTTGCAGCATAGATCTTTGCTATCGTACACTTGTTTTTTATGAAAATAAACCTTGTTTATACATGGCATGTCTGTGACCGAGAACCCGCAGAAGATTACCAAAGCTGTCAAAGCTCCAGGGGAGAGAGGCGCAGCCCACCAAAGGTTCACGGAAGCTGGAGAGAGTGGGCGAGACGCAGAAGGTCCACTGCAGCAGCCGACTGCGAGAAGGAGAGGCCGAAGAGAGAGAGTGAGTTTGCCAGAAGCTAATGCTGACCCTGGGGGGATCCGAACTAGAAAATTGTTCAAAGCACTCATACTTTTGAATACTAAGGAATTAAGTAATCAAAACAGAAAGTATATCATTTTGAATACAGAACAATTAAATAATCAAAGCAGAAGTGGCAGAACGTAAGTCTCTTCATGTTGAACTGCAATTGGGGAAAGGTTGTAACCAGCATATGTTGTGAGAAAACCACACTAGAACAACACAGTCATAAATCCCCTCATAGGAGATATTCATTGGGGAAAGCTTATACCCAGAATTTCCAAGACTGTGAAACCATACGTTGGTGACAAGGGCACAACATCCATTTTGGGATATCAACTGGGAGAAATGTGTAACCTACACTCCCAACATTCAGGAGGCTGTCAAGAAATAGTTTAAAGACAATTTAGGAACAAAAGGCAATTATTGTTCAACCCTTCTTCCAAGAGAAGTTGGTGTGGAGAATCATGGAATCAATATTGCTATCAAGTGTAATTGTAGTTGCATGAGTTTTCTTCCTGGCAGGCAAGTATACTAGGAAGGGGATTATAGTAGTTAGTCCTGGCAGGCGAGTATACCAGGAAAGAAGAAGATGATTTGAAGAAGTATCTTTGTAGCAAATTAACTTTATCATTTGTTTTACAAGCTGTGGTATTACCAAAGTAGTTGCTGTGATCTCCTGACAAAACTATTTCATTGTAAGTAAATTTGAGATGCTAATAATTGTTGGACAATGCAAAAAGAACCATTGCTTTGGGTTTGGAACTTGTGCTTAGAAAGAAAGACATTTGTCTTTACAAAAGCATACGGTGGAGAACAACAGTTGTCGTGATTTATGAGTAAACCTTTGTGGAAAAGACATGTGCTTTATCAAAGGAACTGACACAGTGGATGGAAGAGGTTTGTGTGTTACATTGAACAGAACTTTGTGGCATCAGACCTTTGCTCAAAATATTCCTAAATTAATCCAGGGGAAGGGAGTCCAACCAGGGTCGCAAAGAGTACTCTCAAAGACTTTTAAGTTTGAACTGATACATTGTTTTGTTGAACTAAAGTTAGATATACATTCCTTGCATAATTTTGTTGTGTGTATTAGTGTGAAGGTCAGATACTTTTTGGACACTAGAGCCTCATTACAAGTCCGGCGGTAACCGAGCCAGAACAACTGGCAGTTTACCGCCGGACTCGTATTACCATTCTGCCTCTGTGATTCCCGCAATTACTGGGGTATTATGACCCCGGTGACCCGGGAATTCCGGAGGTGGAATTGTGTAAATCCCCATTCCCATGGAGTCCCATAGGACTCCATGGGGATGGGGACAATAGAAACACTGGTTCCGTCTATGACGGAGCCGGTGATTCCATTTCCGCCTGCAAGCGTTATACCACCACTGTTCTTTCCGGACTGGCAGGGTCATAATGAGCTTGGCGCACATTACAACAAGATTACTTAAAGCTTAGCTACATGTGCATAGATAAGGTAGATACAGGTGCATATATAATTGCATTTACATAGTTACAGAGATATACAGGTACATGTAATTTGCAGTTAGTACATAGTTAAACGATTGAGAGGAGAGCAAGCATGTATATCTGAAAGTTACTGATCATTGTGGCGTAGCCAGTTGCGGTTGTTGCGCCTGAAGCAAATATAAGATTGGTCTCTTCTTAGTTCGACTGGTAGGGCATTCCACTGCTGAGCTGCTTTTACTGGGAAGTTGTTTCAACCTGTTTTTTGTAAGCGAAATCTTGGTATTTGGAGACAGAAGGAGTTTGCCGATTTAGTTGGCCGAGTGGAGATTTTTCTGGTTATTCTTTCCTTCAGGTATGGGGGTACAGCGCTATTTAAGCATTTGAAGATTAGAGTGACTGTTTTGAGGAGGATTCGATGGGTGATTTTTAGCCAGTTGGGATTTCTTCTGGCGTTGGAGATGTGCTCTCTATTACGGAGGTTCAGGGCTGTTGTAAGCGCATTGTTTTGCAGTATTTGTAGTTTGTTGGTGATAGATTTATTAGCACTTGGATAAAGTGCATTGCAGTAGTCCAATTTAGAGAGGATGAGGGCATTGGCTAGAAGGATGCAGCTAGATGGTGAGAGGAAGGGTCTGCATGCTTTGATGAGTTTGCCGGTGTAGGCAGTGGATGAGGCCAAGGAGTCTACTTGTTTTTTTAAGGTAAGTGTAGAATCCAGGTATAAACCCAAAGTTTTCACTTCTTTAGCAACAGTAATTATGTTACCATCGATATTGAAGGCACTGTAGTTGTCATTAAGTTTTTTTAGGTTGTTGGTTGAGCCAAGGATTAGGATCTCCGTTTTATCGTCGTTCAGGCAGAGGCCATGGGTTGCCATCCATGCCTGAATGAGGGAGTAGATTTAATTCACTAAGGCTGTATCTGATACGAAATTGCTCGTAAGGGGGATCAGGATCTGGGTATCATCAGCATAGTTTGTGTAGGTAATACCCAGCTTGTCCAATCTATCAAATAGAGGCTTAGCAAAGATATTATACAAAGTAGGGGAGACACAAGAGCCTTGGGGGACTCCACATGTCGTTATGACTGCGTCTGCAGAGGCTGCCGTGGAGAAGACTCTCATGCTTCTGTTATCAAGAAATGATTGGACCCAGGCTATGGCTTCACTTGAGAAGTGGGCTGCCGATGCTAAGTGTTTGCATAAGACTGCATGGTCCACCAAGTCAAAAGCCGCCGACAGATCAAGGAGGAGTAACATAGCTGTACTTCCTTTGTCATTCGAGTTCATCTATTTGAGCTTTAAGTTCTATTAGGGCTGTCTCTGTGCCGTGCTAGGGTCTGAACCCCGATTGGCGAGAGCCTAATAGTTGGTTTGTTTCAAGGTATTTTTGAATTTGCAAATAGGCCGCTCTGTCAATTATTTTCAGGAGAAAGGGGACGGTAGTGATGGGTCTGTAGTTTGTTCGAATGGAAGGGTCTAAGGTTTGTTTTTTAAGAAGGGGTAAGACCCAGGATTCTTTTAAGCTGATTGGGACAGTATTTGAGATAAATGAAGCATTGATAAGTTTGGATATAAAGGGGGCTAGATCTCTAGCTGCATCCTTGATTATTTGGCTCGGGCATATATGACCTTTACAGTTTGAGGGTTTTAGTGAGGCGATGATTTTTTCTGTTTCCTGGATAGAGATTTTCGGAAATTTGAATGGTTCTAGGATAGGTTTGTTACTAGGCAGGGTGATAATGGGGGGTTTCCATAGGTGGGAGTGAGGCTTTTTTAATACGATTTTGGTTTGCAATGTTTTTATTTTATTTGCTAGAGCGTTTTGGATGTTGGTGCACCATTGTTTATCTTTAGTTAGATTATCTAGTAAAGGTATGGGGGATTCTAATTCTCGTAGGATCATGAATAGTTCCTTGGTGTTGGAAGATGCTTTGGAAATCCTTTCACTATAGATTTCTTTTTTGGTTTGATTGATTTCATTTTTGTATTTAGTGGCAGAGACTTTACATTTTAATTTATTTTCATCTGTGGGGGTATGTTGCCATATGGTTTCTAGCTTCCTTTTTTCCAATCTGTGTTCTTTTAAGTGAGGGGTGAACCAGGTGTTAAGGTGAGCCTGTTGTTTGCTCTTACAGTTCTTGAGTGGGGCGTTGGAGTCTAGGATCTTGGTCATGGTTTCATTGTATTGGTTTACCATTGTGTCAGGGTTAGAATTGCATGGTAAGGCATTAATCGCAGGAAGGAGACCAGGTAGTATGTTATTAGTTGTGATATTTTTCCTTGATCTGGTAGGGAGAGGGGGTGCCATTATTTTTTCTTTGTTTGCTTCTTTATTGAGGGTTAAGCTGAATTCAATCAAGAAATGGTTAGTCCAAGGTTGGGGTGTAATTTGTGTAATTTTCGTTGGGCAATTAGAGGTGGCTACCCAGTCAAGGGTCCTACCTTTTTCATGGGTAGGGGAGAGGACTTTTTGGGAGAGCCCATGTTCATTAAACATGGTGGCTATTCTAATGCTTGTTTGTCATTTGGGTTGTTGAGACCTAGGTTAAGATCGCCCAGGATCATTATCTGTGATGATTCTTTTGTATTATTGGCTATCAGGCTGGATATAGCTTCTTCAAATGAGCCTAAGGGCCCTGGAGGCCTGTAAATGAGGTATATAGTCAGGGTACGGCATGGGGATATGGGCAATTTTGCCGATAGTATTTCACAAGATTTTAGTGGTGGTAGCGTAGAGAGTCTTAGTTCCATGTTGGATTTAGCAATGATGGCTAGACCACCTCCTCTAGCGCTGGGTCTATCCATTCTTAGGAGTTGGTACTCTTTTGAAATAGCCAGTGATAGCACTGGGCCTGCTGCGTCATGTAGCCAGGTTTCTGTGACCGCTAGGAGGTCGAGGTTGTCTGAGGTTAAGGTGTCGGCTATGTCGGTGGCATGGGCCACGACAGATCTGGCGTTAATTAGGGCTCCTACTATTGTAGTGGTTTTGGGAGGACATTTGGTATTCAGAGAAGTTGGGGTAGGTTTATTCATTTTAGCAGTAATATAAGATGTTTGTGGAGAATGTTGCATCAGAGTCCTAGACGTATTTTTGGGGTTGATACAGCAGTTTCATTGTGTTTTATTAGGCAATTTGGGTTCATAGAGAGGGGAGAGTCTAGCACGAAGCCTAATATTTCTGGACATGGTAGGGCAGGGTATGTATTTAATTTGGTCCATGATTATCGATGTAAGGTGTAATAGGAGCAGGAAAGCAGGTAACAGCAGAGGACTGCTGATGTACATAATGCTGCGGTTAAGGTCGGATATATGGGTGAGGGCGATAGGTCTGTAGCTGAGTACCAGGAATGCACGGGAGGCTGAACTTAGCGCTGACACAGAGTACTGAGTGAGTTAGGAACACCTTTGCATGGATTAACTAAATCCACTTGCATAGATTAGCTGAGTCAGCTTGCATGGAAGGCCAAAGTCAACTTTACATGGATAGGCTAACATCAACTTTGCATGGAAGGCCAAAATCAACTTTACATGGATGGGATAAAAACAACTTTGCATTGAAGGCCAAAAGCAACTTTGCATGGAAGGCCAAAGCAACTTTGCATGGAAGGCTAAAATCAACTTTACAAAGATGGCCTAAAATCAACTTTACGTGGATGGGCTCAAATCAACTTTGCATGGAAGGCCAAAAGCAACTTTGCAAGGAAGGCCAAAAGCAACTTTGCATGGAAGGCTAAAAGCAACTTTACATGGATAGGCTAAAATGAACTTTACATGGATGGGCTAAAATCAACTTTGCATGGAAGGCCAAAATCAACTTTACATGGATGGGATAAAATCAACTTTGCATTGAAGGCCAAAAGCAACTTTGCATGGAAGGCTAAAATCAACTTTACATAGATGGGCTAAAATCAACTTTACGTGGATGGGCTCAAATCAACTTTGCATGGAAGGCCAAAATCAACTTTACATGGATGGGCTAAAATCAACTTTGCATGGAAGGCCAAAAGCAACTTTGCATTGAAGGCCAAAAGCAACTTTGCATGGAAGGCTAAAAGCAACTTTACATGGATAGGCTAAAATCAACTTTACATGGATGGGCTAAAATCAACTTTGCATGGAAGGCCAAAAGCAATTTTACATGGATGGGCTAAAATCAGCTTTGCATGGGTGGGCTAAAATCTGGCGATAAGACGATAGGGAAAGATAGGCGTCTAAACCACCCTTTTTCATTCAATAAATGGCAAACCTTGAGAAAACTTTATATTTTGTAATTGTTCTTCTATAACACGCTTAATACCAGCGAGTGGTTTCTAAGCACGGTATCGGGATTCAAACCAGTGTTGCGCTGAGCTATCCTTGTTCCTCAATGTGTGTCTGTCATGCATTTCTGTCCCCTCACTACAGCCTGTTCTGTCCTCGCTTTACCTTCCCTTGGAAAGTTACTTCTCATGACATCCTCTTCAGGAGTACAGCCTTTTTATGTCCAAGTTGTACCGCTGCACCAGTAGTTAATTTCCTTGAGAATTGCAATGTAATTACAGGAATTGCTGGTCATTAAAATAAACAGCATTAAAACTGTTTTTGCAGTTTTGTTTGTTAAGCAAAGAACAACAAGCGATCATACTAGAATGATATTTCTATACTGATTACTGTGTTTTTTTGGGTAGTAGATTTCATAAACATAGAGGTCCCTTCTTCGTGCACCTAGACAGCTGAAGTCAATGTTTGTTTTCCAGTTAGGAGTCTTTTATTAGAGTATGATTTAAGTAAGCTTAATTTCTTCACTGTTATTAGGAGATAAGCGGAACAGTCACATCTAATGTTGCTAAAACAGGAAATCTGGAGAGACAGTTCAGCGTGGGTGCCGCACTAAGTTGTCATTCAGTTCAATAAACACAAGAAAGACACTATTGACCTCTTTTGAGTGGTCAGAATGCTCAGATTTCAGTTAGCACCCGGGGGCGGGTTTCCTCCCAGCCAATCAGGAAGCTTGAACTGGGTCTTTATCTAATGGTAAAGCCCCTTCTACAAGCCTCTTCAGAAGCAGGAGACCTCCATCTTCCCTCCCGGGATGCAGTGAAGTGGGGCCCAGCGTGTCCCCTTCACTTCACTCACTGTTAAATTAGAATTGTTTAGCTCACTGCCACAACTCCAAAACCTATATTGCTATTACCACTGTATGCTAATAGTCTTATAGACTTTGGAAGGGGTCATCATCACACAAGACCCTCAAAAGTCTAAATTAGCTGGCAGAAAATATGAACAAAATGCAAATGATCCTGTTGAGCACACACTTGTATTTAAATTCACATTGTACTACTTCCGTGTGTTGCTTGCTATACAATATTCAGGCATGGAGATTTCAGGCGGTAAACGGGGTTCACTAGACGTTCTGAAGAAGAGCAAGGGGCAGACCTGTTGGCTAAATTGTTCATCCGCTGAGAGGATCCCTTGATGATTGAGCAAGATGGGGTAAGGAAATCACAGGAATTAAAGAGTTAAGTTTGATTGACTTGCGAAAGGTGGGGTGGCCATGTTTACCGTTGGGGGCTTGAAGGATGACGCGCTAGTGCAGGACAGGCAAAGTGTACAAGGCACATCGTCCAGTCCTAATCTTCTTTTGACAATGTGATTTGAGGGAGCAAGGTAGCAGTATAGCAGATTATTTTTGGAGGAACATAAGGTTTGATTATACAGATGTGGGAAGATGTCTATGTTAGTGGAAAGCTCGGTGGAATATGTTGAGTTTAACCATTAGATGGAATGTCTTCTATAGAGAGCGAATCGACCAGCTTTGCTATAATGACAACATATGAAGGTTGGCTTTCAAAGTAAACAATATGAGCATTCTTATCCTTTAAACAAACTGGCTTTGAGTATTTCACTTAAACAAATTGCCAACAGGGTGAACTGGACCACAACCAGGGGTCCGTATTCATATCCACTTTAGCCACACAAGCAATTTGGCCCAATGGCTCCTATACTGACTGCGTTGATGAACTCTTGCTTTGCAAAATATATGGAACTGTCACTCTGAGCCCTGTGAATGAAATGTGGTTGAATAATTCCTTTAGAACATTCTTCTTCAGTTGGTAATCTTCTCTATGTTTCTTAGAAATCGTGCAGAAGAGAATAGTATTGACTTTCGAGAAAAGGGCCGCATTCAAGGACGTTCAGTATTAGACATCTCGCAAGCCACAGACCAATGGCGTCTTGCTCGTATCTTGTGTTAGCGTTGTTGGTATCCGAGAAATCTCCTGGAGAAAGGCCAACTCTGTCGAGTTGATTGGCACCTTCCCATATCCCTCCCCTGTTTTGTCTCCACAAGGCTCTGTTATGTAACCTAAATTGTCGTTTGCCTACCGAACGGAAGGATCTAATTGCCATTCTTAATCAGGGCCCCCATCAATTGATAAAAGTGGCATCTTGACAAGGCTGATACCATTGGGTTAGCAAAGGGACTAGAGATTTTGGATGGCCTGGATGACCATCTTTCAGTAATGGAGCTTGAGAATCAACAATGTGAAAAGCAAAAAAGATAGGGGAATTGTTATATGGTAAACCTCAGCATCATTGCATAGATTGCAACTTTTCTCAGAAGCGGTATTGTATATTTTTTGAGGCGTTTTTATAGCGTGCAGGTGGACAGGAAGAAAAGGGTCCTATACATGTTGTTGAGGAAAACCTAAGAGGGAGGGATTTTTATCTGTGCCTATAAAGAGTTGCACCCACTTTGCTCCACCACAGAACTAGAATGATGGCTTAACACCTTTGCTTCAACAATGATTGGATTACAGGAATGTGGTAGAGGAGTGTTGCCAGTTACACTTGGGAAGAAACACAAAGCAAAGTGCAACACTGCAACACTCCACTCAATTAAATTGCTAGTAGGCACTGCCCATTAGCTTGTGGACACCTCCAAGATTACATTATGCATTCGATTATGGATGGCACTGCATCTGTGATGTAGATACATGACAGGATGGGGCTGGTCTAGAAGTCTCCGAAGGAGGTCTTCATAAAGATTGCCTTTATAGACGTGAGAATCTAGTGCCAAACTACTACCGTTGCACTGCCACACTGCTCATGCACTTTCATACTGCCCAGTGACTGTCGGCAGGGCAACCGGCTACCATACTTACCAAAAAGAAAGATGACAAAGGCGATCACGATGAGGCAGATCAGAGGCTTCCTCCGGTTGCTGCTCTTCTTGGTGGTGAGCGTGGATGCCATGCCATTGACGAAGGAGCTTTCCATCTCCTCATCGCCATCGTGCTCCATCTTCACCTCCATGTTGTTGGACTCTCCCTCGTCGTTATTCTTGTAGATGGAGTAAGAGTGACGGGGGTTTGTGTTTGGGCCCTGAGAGGGGAAAATAAGAATTGGATGTCAGCTCTACAAACAGGGTCCCAGATGACACATCAGCAAGAAAATGAGTAAGGCTGGATACCAATGCTAAATGTGGTGCTATGACTGAATAGGGATGGGCACGCTATCTGGGCTGGAGGTGCACAGCTCAAACCTTGTTTCAAAGATCTTAGATGATTGACTCTGGTCTGGAGGTAGGTTATTGGATTCTTCCTATTCATTTATCTATGACTGAAGAGTTCAAGGGCAGAGCGAGCTAACTGCCTAAAGGATGGACATGTGGGCACTTCACAGTGTGCCGGGCTCCATCATAGATTACACTTACCCAGCTCCCGCAGAACTTCCCATAACTTTGAAGAGTTTTAGTTTGTTTACATTAGGGCTTCTATAGCAAAGGATGAGAATACTTATCACAATGGTAACGCCCCACAAAGCATTCCTGAACTTACATTTAGGCAAAGCCCTATTGATCTGAAGTAAAGTATACACAAGATCCATAAATGATAGATAGCAGGACCTTAGCATAAAGGGCCTGTCATGAATTGCATAATATGCCTCTAATATGAACAGCTCTAAACTCCAAGCCAGGCCACATCAGCCTGCATCCTGTCCACGGATGAAACATTCGCGTTAGCATTTACAGAGATAGATTTCACAAATGAGCATTTCAGTCATTGACTTTTACAGCACCCTCTTCTCAAGTACAATCGGAAATATGCATAATATTGCTCAAACTTGTCAGATGTGCATAGTGGGGGTTGATGTGTTCACTGGAAATCTAAAAGCGATTACCTAAGCAAAAGTATACCTGCTATGTTCTGTCAAACTGTTATTCAAAACAAATCTCCCCGCTATGATTTAATGAGTGCATGATCCTTTTATAAATAATGTTATTGCATTGTGCTTGCATTACTATGAACAAAAAAAGAACAGGAGTCCAGGCCAAAACTGATAAAACCTTAACCGAGGTTGAATCTTGAATTCTGACATGTTGACATTAGAGAATGTTATGAAAAAAGCACTGACGCCATTTTGCAAAAGCCCATCTTGTTGAAACACACATGTTAATGTGTAAGCGACTCTTGTTTTAGAGAAATATATTGTAATGTGTAAAGTGTTTTTGATAAATATTAAAATGTGTATTTTTGATAATTACATGGTTATTCGCCCTTTTTTGGTTAAGGGGTGCACATGACTAGGGTTGCATGCATCTAGGATTACTCACTCTTAGCAGAAAGGGAAGGAAGCTGTTCTGTGGGATTCTTTAGATTTTGTGTTCCACGATCCTCACCCACAGAGCCCCTAAAAAGAGGATATTTTCAGCTCATGGTAGTTGATGAGCGACAGAGAACAACCAGATTCCCTTCAATTTAAATATGGATAAGCAAGATGTTTTGTTTCAATGTTCTAACTAATTAACTTTATGGCATCATTATCTGTTACAATGTGATTGGCTAATAGGGAAACAAGGGTGGGGCTTAGCCTTTAAAAAGAAGATGTTTTAGCAGCTAGAGAGTGTAACGCTCACCTGGTATCCACGGGACGTCACTCAGCCTGTTCTGACCTCTTACGACCTCGAACCCTTCCCTGGAGTCTACTCGACTGGAGACTGGGCCTTGCTTTCTTAGAAAGTGTGCTCTCCGCCCTGCTTTCGTTGCTGCCTAGTTACTTCACTGGCAAGAGTCCGACAGGTAAGTATAATGAGTCTTTTGAACAGTTCTCTAACTTCGTTCCTTTCCTTCCTTAGATGATGGCCGGCGTCCGGGGATGGCGTCGTGCTGCTGAGATGAGTAGCGCTGAAGGTGAGCGAGAGCGCGATGCACGATGCGACCCTTTCGTATTTGTATTGAACCGAGTTCTTTTTCTGTGTCTTTTAGGTGCCGCGACGTTTTCAGCGTGGATGCCGGTTATGAAGAAGAAATGAGGTGAGTAAGCGCGGTATGTGGCGCCTCTGGATGTTTCCACGCTAACCTGGAGTGTCTTTTCCCTCTTGCAGATGGATGAGAAGTTCCGGTGACAGAGTTCCCCCAGAGCGGCTGGGATTCAGGTAAGCATTTGAAACTCGTACAGTCTTTAAAAATAAGCGAAGATTTGCTGAATGCTTAATAAGGCCTTTTTTCTGCTCTTTTCCCTTTTCCTTAGGAAGCGGCGTGCCGGGATGGGAATGACACCGCCGAAGATCCTCGCAGAACAGAAGGAGCGATGAATGATGGGCAGAAGCGCTGCAAGGTAAGGTTGTTCCTAACGGTGTTCTTGTTCTTGCAGGAGTTGAGTGCAGAAGAAAGATGCAGGCCTACTGGAGACCGATCCGAACACGGTGAGTGTCACTCTGCAGGTGCAGAAAACACAAAGCATTTTTATCAGCCTGGGCGTGGCTTAAATAGTCTGGGTATCCCAGGTGTCTCTGGGCTGAACCGCACCCAAAAGACTAGACTGCACATGCAGTTCTGGGAACCGAAATATGTGGGGACATCCATCTTGTCCCCATCAATACACTACAAGTCCAATCCCCAATGTTATCCTATGGGAGTGAGTGAGTCTGGTGCCACAAGCGCCAAGTCTGACTCCAAGTGGGTATTTGGAGGGATGGAGAGGCCCTTGAGGGCCATGTAGGTGATCGTGGCCTGGCTCCAGCCTGACATCTTGGAGGGCTGGGGACATGAGGGGCAGGAATCATGAAAGCACTCCCCCCCAAGGCCCCTCTCAAGGTGGCTCTTCTGTCTGGTCCTGGTTTGTTTGGATGGTTTTGATGAAATCATCTAAGCAAGCGAGGTGCATGGATGTACTCACAAGGCTCCCATGTCCTGTCTTGTGGACCATAACCCTTCCAGTCCACTAAGTAGTATAATTTGGATCTGACGTACTTTGAATCCAGGATGTCATTGACTTCGAATTCTGGCTCCCCGGCGACTACTTCTGGCTGCGGTGCAGGTTTAAGGAGAGACACGTGGAACACAGGCTGAATCTGCAAGTTTGACGGCAGAGCTAGTCTGACCGCCACAGGATTTATCACGGAGGTGACATGGAATGGACCCAGGTATCTTGGACGGAAAGTTCGGGTTCCTTTAATGGACACATGTTTAGACGCCAGCCAGACTTTGTCTCCCACTTGGTAGTTGTGGGCTTTTGCTCGGTGTTGATCAGCAAACTTCTTTTGGCGATTCTTAGCTTGAAGTAGGTGTTCAGCTGCCCTTTTAAAGGTTTGAGAAATGGTCGTGTGGAAGGTTTTGACTGCTGCCATTTCCAGGGTTGTAGAACGTCCAACTCAGAAGTACGTGGGTGCCTGCCATACATGGTATAAAAGGGTGTCTGCCCAGTGCCCAGTACAGGGGCCTGGCTTTCTCTGGAGCCATGTTTCGGGTACAGCACTATTCTCTGACACAAAACCTGCCACTGGTACAGGTGGGCATTTAGACCATCTTTGGGGTGGAGGTTGGGCTCTGACATACAGGGTATGATTAAAATCATGACAGGACCCTAATACCTATTAAATGCATTGGACCTGATCCCATGAGTAAACACAAACTATCCCTTGTCTAGGAAATAGCTGAAACTCTATCCGTTCAAACCCGCATTCCATATGTAGCCATATGACCAGAATCAACTCCTTTCTCACTCCCCTCACCCAGACTCCCTCCTCCCTCTGCTCAGCTTCTTCTCCCCTAACTCCCCTTCTCAGCCTGAGACAATCCTTTTATCCGCCACTCCTCTGCACTGATCAGCCATTTTACTCTGCAAACAATGAAGCCCCTGGCTACTCAACCAGCCCCTAGCTCTCCTCTCTCCTAAATCTTTGCCTGGAACCTGGCATCCTCCCCGAATGCTTGAAAATAGTCACTGTGCCACCCATCAGAAAATAGCCTTGGCGGATTTTAATAACCCAGCTAATGCATCGACCCATGGCTTTCCTTCCCCGATTCTAAATTCCTTGAACGCATTTCCCTCTCACACCACAGTTCTGACAAATGAGACCAGCTTCCTGATGGCCGTCAGTCAATCTAAGCCCCCATCGGACCCGTGCTTACCAACCTCTCTACTCCTTATTTACTGGCGACTGTATGCTATCAAAACTCTCTCTGCCCTCAGCATTGAAAGCGCTGCAATTGCCTGGATTTCATCCTACCTCTCTCACCAACCTTTTTCCATCTCCTGCAACTCAAACCCTATGACTGCATCTCCCCTTCCAGTGAGTGTCCTCAAAGCTCCACACAGGGCCCACTAGGCTCAAGTTGCCCCTCCCCTCCTTCCCACTCCCATTTCCTTTCGAACTATCCTTCTCTCGCTGTCCCTCAAAAGTGCAACCTTGGGGTCCTCTCAGAGAACCGTCTTCAACTTCACCAATTTATCACCTCCACTGTGATTGCTGCATGGCTCAACCTCCTGAAGATCAGGACAATCGGCCACTTCCTAGACGGTAACTAAAGAAACTCTACCAAAGAACTAGACTGCTGCCCTAGCCGCCATCTTTGCATCCTCTCTATTCATTCACCACCCTCAATAACCGCTATACGCACTATTTACAACCTTCCTCGCTCCTCTCCCACCTTGGTCCAATATCTCCACGCTGGCTGACTCTCTCTGCAGCACTCTTCCCTCATCACGTTCCTTCTGCTCGGTTTTAGATCTATTGACGGTGTTGCCCACCCATACCGAGCTAACTGCAGCACCTGCTGGTGCCCTCCTCACACTCTTCACTCCAGCACTCGGTTATCTTACCATTCCCTGCCCTTGTGCACTTCTTCCATTTTAGTTCTTTTATCTATATTGCCACCCTTCACTAGAACTTCCTCCCCCGCCTGCAATCCAAAACAATCCCAACGTACCAGCAATCGAATCAGCACTAAACCTCAGTCGACTTTAAGTCGATGGATATACCTCGCATACTCAGCGATTACGACCAGTCCTCTAAGGACATACCTCACGTACTCAGCAAATACGACCAGTCCTCTAAGGACATACCTCGCGTACTCAGCGATTAACCCAGTCCTCTAAGCTCCTCTCCCTTATTGTAAATAATGTTAATAATATGCATTGAATGTATTAGTCCATGTAATTGATTATTCAATGCTTTTATAAAGCACCCTGAATAGAGAATGCTCTGTCCACTGTTATTCCAATGGGTTGTAGGTCAAATGGTCGAATCTAAATGGTTGACAGGACAAATGGTCGACACTAAAAGGTCGACAGGTGAAATGATCAAATTTTCTTTTATTTTTTCACTTTTTTTTTTTTATTATTTTTTGGGGGGTCCCCCCCAAACCCCTTTTTTTGCTAAAAACTCCTTTATTCCCTAAACGAAAACCTAAAAAAGATATATATAACTAAAAAAAAATGTGATCATTTGTCCTGTCGACCAAATTGTGTCGACCATTTGTCTGTCGACCATTTGACTGGACACCATTCCAATGGACATCAAGAGACTCTCAAATAGCTCCCTCTCATCTTCACAACCAACCTCCCCACATGCTCTCATATACCCTCCAAAAAGCCCTCTCATGGCCCCCCAAAAACTCACAAATCCCGAAAAACGTCCACAGCATGCACCTTTCTTAATCACAACAGAGAAGCACAGGGCCTCTAATAAACTTTTACAAACGAATAACGACCCTTGGACAGCCTCCTAGGACCTATGTAAATTCCAAAGACCACTCTCACAACCTCAGAATGCACTATGTAAGTGCACATCAGGCTCTTGCTGAGGGGGTGGGCCATGAGGAGGCCACAAAGCATGGTGTGGCGGTGAGCTCAGTGGTGCCGAAAATAAAAAATCTGGCGCTCAAGTGCGGCATTGATGTCGGGTGGGCCTCCCAGCCAACAGGGCCCAACCATTTAAATTGAAATATGCTGTAGGTCGTGGCAGTGATTTTGGGTGGGCCCCGCAGCCAATGGAGCCCACTCTAAAATAATATACATACCGTGGGTCCCAGCGGTGGCATCGGGTGGGACCCCCAGCCAACGGGGCCAACCCTAAACATGAGCATACCTGCGGCGAGTGCAGTGGTGAGTGTGGGCAGTCCCCATGTGGATAGGGTGCTGCCCAGAATAGTGTGCAGAGCGCAGGCAGTGGGATGATCTCATGTGGTGGCGGGGTCACCCTGAAGGAGGAAAAGGGCCCAGGGACCCATTATATGTCAACAGAGGGCCATCCAGAGGGGGCCAAGCCAGAGGAGCCAAGCACAAGAGGTGCCAAGCACCTACTACCCACCCAGCGCCACAAGGACAGACCTGCATGCTACTGTGAAGGGGTGACTGGGTTGCAGCAGTCACCTGATTGTGAGATATCATTTTATGTTGCATATATGTTGTGAGTCTATGTATATATGCATGAGTGGTTATATGTATATGTAATTACTGATACGTAGAGTAACTTAAATGGGGGAAGCAGAGAGTTGGGCTATTAGGGGAAGGCTAAGTAAGGTAACTTTTAAGTAGGGATCGATAGGATATTATGTAGATGGACATTGTTGTTAATTGGGGGTACATGGGAGGTACCCTGGCATGAGGTAGAGGGATAGGTTGGCGGCCCTGCCCGAGGCCGCCTTGCAAGACGGGACCACACATAGAGGCCATCCTCTGGCCTCACACTCCATGTTGCTGGTACCTGCGTTTAGGAAAGGGATAAGTTGCGGCAAGCTCATCCTTAGGGTACTTGAGACTCCTCCAAGGAAGGATGAGCTGACATAGATAGTCCCGCTTATGTGGAGCTCATGCCAGGGGAATCCTTGGGTGAAGGTTTAAAGAATAAGGTTGTGTTTAATAAAGAGGAGTCCCCGTTGAGATCCCTATAAAAGTTCACACTAGAACTCGGGGTGTAGCCCATCTCTTGTTTTCAGCAATTTTATCTTGGCAGGTGCAGCACCCCTTCCTACCCAGCGGGATGGGGGCTTGGGGTAGTGGCATCCATGGGAACTGCACCTTCTCCAGGTAAGGGAAGAGTACACCCTTGCAAGAACCAGATGGAAACCCAGGGGCTACAGCCCTTATACCCCTGCCCATGTCAGGAGAGAGGCCAAGGGTCACCCTGGATAAGGGGAATCGTTTTCTATTGGAGAAAAAAGGGGAAGTTGGCATTTAAGGCTAGACCTGTCTATTCATAAAGAAAGCTTGATGCATTTTTAAGCTTGTGTCTTCTAAACTGATCACCGGTTCCTATGTATCAAAAAGCTGTATTGGTGATCCGCATCAAATCAACCCTCAAAATATGTGTCAAAGAGACATTTGCCACTAACAGTACCAAAACTATCCACTTTGGGTAGGAAAACAAATGTAAATGAAAGCACGTGTACACCATTCCGCTTTTGACGGTCTTTGCGTATAAAGTATCCTGCGAAACCACTTTGTAAAGTTGCCCTCCCTATCCTGTTCAGGAAATGCCCAGAGACCCTCAAACAATGATACCTGTGCACACAATATGCATAATTTCAGGCATGGTTCATTAAAACACACTATAGTAGGTTTGAAATTACTTATATTAATTAATGCGCCCAGGCGTGCTATTGTTTATTTCCAGTAGCCTGCCTGGGACAAAAAAAACATTCACAAGCCCCCTCCCAGCCTTCCTCTCGAAGTGATCATTTGTCTTCTGCACCACTCCGATGGTGATAGTATGCGGCACAAATGTCCTTTAACATTGACATTTAAGCAACCAATTAAGGTGAAATTGACATGTAATAGGCAGTGTCTTTGCCTTGACATGTCCCTATAGAGGTATGGCAGGTGGGTGAATAGAAAGGGAAGTGCGTATGTTGAGACACATACCCCCCCAACACCTTTCTCCATCCTCGCAGGTCCTGCATGCCCTGTGGTGCGTTACCTGCTTAGGCCTCCTGTGCACCCCCTTATGTGTGAACCCTCCCCTTCCGGTGATTCCTGTGGTGTGTGGATCTTGGCTGTGCTTCTCCTCCTCCCTCACTCTCCTCTCTTGCCTCCCCGCACCCTCTATGGTGCTCTCAATCTCTCCCATCTTCTCAAACTGCTACTCTATCTCCTATCCTATCCTAGCCCTCTCACTAAATCTGGAAGAAAAAGGTTCAAGAGAGATATCCTGGTCTCCAGCCCAGGCCTTCCTATTGCTGATACCTACACCAGCGATTCTTCCAGACAGACTCTCACCGACATCCTCATCGTTGTTCCCTGTCCAGACCTATGGACCCCTCATATCATCTCTGTCTCTCTTCTTTCTCCTCCTCTCCCATTAATGGTGCCACTCAGTGGAGTGGGAGGCCCTCTTGGCCTACTTCCAATCCTCTAAGACCATCAGCAATGTCTATCTAAATGGTACCATCATGATCATGGGCCCTCAGCCCAATCTCCTCCTTCTTGATAGGCGTTTCCGCGTCTTATAAACTTCCTCCCTTCTCCTGCTACTCCTTCTACCACCCCTCTTGCTCCTCTGCCACCTCCATCCTCCTCCTCTGCTCTGCACCCCCCACTCAGCCCCCTTTGCCACCTCTGTCTACTGCCTCTACTCACTCTCGGACCCCTATGGGAACAGGTGAAACAGAATTAAACAAAATGATAGTTTCTATACCTGCCCCATGTGACCCACCCGCCATGCATCTGCAAGATTAAGCTCCCTCGCCAGTGCCACAGCATTTTTTCTTTTTGTGTTTTTTATATACATTTATTTCATTTTTCACGAATACATCAAGTAACTCCCAAGAGTGTAAAACATGGATATATGAACAGTAAAAGAGAATGTAACCCTTTGAACAAATATTTCAAGATAATCCTATATATGTACAATCGAACTATAAGCATATTGAAGATACCTCCAAAAGACAAAACATAAAGCGACATACACACCTACACACACACCACAGATCACCCGACAATCTACATCCTCAAAAAGACACACATTTACAGATTCACACTCTCAGTTTACCCGTATAACTCATTAAATGTAGCCCACATTTCAGGATATTTCTCCACCCTATCGAGCCACCTAAATAACACCTTCTCATAACTAGATAAATCTTGTAGCTCATACATCCAATCATACATCCAATCCTCTACCTGTGTCTTCCAGTCTCTCATTATTTGCTTAGCTGCCACTACCAATGGTTTATCTATCCAGGAACTATTCATCCGAGCCGTTATACACCTGCCAGTTTTTGACAGCAGTACCGCCGGTAGTGGTGAACGAGGAAATTATATTCCCATAATTAGATCTAGCCTATCCGAAACTTCCTTCCAGTAATCACGTACCCGTACACATTCCCACAACATATCTATAAAGCTACCTACCTCTGAACCACAACCCCAACATAAATGATCATCCATCAGCCCCAATGTGTTGCAGATGCACCAGTGTCCAATATAAATGCCCTACTATCTTCTGGTGGATCAACCTCAAGCATGAATCCAATTTTGCTCTGTACGCTGCCTGCAACACAAACTCCCAATGCTCAGACGAGATCTCACTCTGCAAATCCGTCTCCCATTCACAACGCAGCTTATCCCAACGCTCAACATATCCCGGATCCATGGCCATCAGTTTTAGAAAGGTTGAAATTGTACGCGGAATGAGATACAGATTTCTCTTCCGAAGAAGTCTCCCCATAGTAGTGTAACCCGCAGCAAATCCAGCAATTTTAAGGGATTCATTTGATGAAGAAGACATCTTGCTTTGTGTTAAGGCCATTAAGTGCAATGCTAGTTACTTGCTGTCCAAACAGAGGGTCTTTAACAAAGGAAGCAGCCATTTGGGTCGTTTAGAAGCGCCTGTTTCTGAAATGCAGCTACTTTAGCAATTAGCTCCTCCTGAAGCGAAGAAACGATGGGAAACCATTTACTGCAAAGGCAGCATTCGTTAAGCCGGAGCAAATTTATATCCTTGAGCATCGCTGTACAGGCAGGCAAGTCTTGCAAAAGGGTGAGGATGCCCCTGCGTTTCATAGGGGGATGCAACTCTTGAGGATTCAGAATCACAAGTGGGATGTCTATCATGGACTGAAGAGTTCTGAAAGACTGCGTGGCTAGTTGCCCAAGCACTGCTGAGGACGATTTACCAGGAAAGTGACAGTGTCTACCACTCTATCTACCAAATGAGCAGTACGAACTGAGTACGTACATTTCCAACTTATCCCCCACACCAGGGCACAGAATTTTCTCTCGCCTCTAGCCATTGGCTAGTGGTAATCGACTCTTGGCGAGTAAGAAATGGTGTGCTCTGTGTATGTGTGCAATCGAGGTGGCGAGTGACTTTTTATGGCTAGCTAGTAGCTTGCTAGTTGACATGCCTACCCCTGCCTCCAACTGGATCTAAAAACTCACCAAAAACAAAAATAGACTGATCTTGTTCTAAGACATTGTTCATAAGGGGCCATTGCTCTGGGTTTCGGCCCCTCTGGGGCTATTAAGTGGCACCCGGACTACTGCGTGTTCTCTCTTTTTCATCTGCAAGTAGGATTAGGAGTTCAAGCCCCAACTGAGCACTCCCCCCTCACAGCCTCCATTTTCATGTTTGGACACACGCCCCCCCACCCTGCCCATTGAAGCTCTTTACTTTCACCTTCTGCTCCTACGACAGTGAAAAGCGAACTGCATTGTAAACACCCATTGTATATGTTTCCTGTTGAAGTACTTCCGTTTTAAATTGGGAATTTAACCAGCCTCCTTTGGGCATCCAATCACTCAGGTGTCCTGAGCAAAGGGCAGACAGAGCTAAGGGTAGTAGTAAATATCTTTCTCTGGATCATTTGGCCACCTGTTAGCCCATCGTTGCCATCATTTAAAAATACCCACTCCTCCACCATACACATCCTTCTAGGCCCTCTCTCTCAGTTGCTCCACTCCACCCACCCACACCCCACATTCATCCCCCTCATTTAAAGCCCCCAACACACAATTCCAACTAACTCATGGAATAGTCTGGCTTTTCCACTAACAACTACAGCCCCCCATTGCATAAACAGTAGCATCACTCCACTCACCCTCTATGAGCTCACCCAGCACATCATCTACCTCACACACACAGCTGGCAACATTCTTGCTTTCTAATTCAGGTATTAATCGCATCTCTGTGCAAAATTGAATCTGAGTATCGTAGCATGGCCACTGCTATTCTCTTCACACTCATTCTGCAATACCACATTCCCCCACCTGCCACACCCCACACAGCCAGACAAATCAAACACATTATAGACACAACCCTAGCGCCACGCATATAACCACCCTCCTCCCCTCACACACCTCTTCATACTCAACAATTACAAGACCCCCAATGCACACACAAAAGACAAAATAGGCGTCTTCAAAACACAAAAAACCCACAACCACCACCAAAAAGCATGGTGTACTAATTCCCTCCTCTCCATCTAGTAGACAGATGCTTAAAAAGAACCCATGACTTGCCACCAGGACACCCCTCAACCAGTGTTGTTCCAAATACAAGATGCAATATACAACTCTGCTGGCACCCACATCCTCCCAGAACTACAATCCACAGCAATTGCACGTAGAAACCTTTCCTCACTACCAAGTCATTCTCCACATTGCCATCTACACCTAACACATCCCCATTCACCTGAGCATGCAACTCACTTCTGGACTATTTCAACTCTACAATACACAGCATGAGACAAGCCCTCCCCTCTGCAGTCCCACTTCCACTCCCTAATTCCAAACCTTTCAACACATGGGCCACTTTCCATCCCATCGAATGAGACCTCCTTATGAACCTCACAGCCAAGACAAAACCAGCATTCTTCCAGCATGATCTTTGCCCACCTCAAGCTACATCAAACGGTGTCACCACCCTGACTCCACACTGGCTCAACATCATTAACTCCTGTCTCTCACATGCTACAGTCCCCTCTGCACTCACCACATGACAAATCATCCCCTCCTCAAGAAACCACCCCACAGCCCCATGCTCCATTAAAACCTCTGTCCCATAGCTATTCTGGCATACCTCTCCAGAATCATGGACTGCTTTGCCAGAAGCCAACTCCATCAACACATCACCACAAACAACCTCCCCAACTCCCTCTAATCAGGCTTTCAACCCAGCCACAACTCAGAGACTGCCACACTTCACTACTAGATGACCGCCACAACATCACTGACAAAGGACACACAGCCCTCCTTATACCTCTGGACCTCTGGCAGCCTTCAACACCATCTGCCACACCATTTTCCAAAGCATCCACCCCACATGATGAACTCCACCATTCTCCTAAGCATCCCATCCCACATGATGAACTCCACCATTTTCCAAAGCATCCCATCCCACATGATGAACTCCACCATTCTGCTAAGCATCCCATCCCACATGATTAACTCCACCATTCTCCTAAGCATCCCATCCCACATGATGAACTCCACCATTTTCCTAAGAAGTCCATCCGACATGATGAACTCCACCATTCTCCTAAGCAGCCCATCCCACATGATGAACTCCACCATTCTCCTAAGCATCCCATCCTACATATTGAACTCCACCATTCTCTTAAGCATCCCACGCATCCTAGTCCACAGGGTGAACTCTTATGCACTGTCCACAACTGGTTCATCTCCTTCCTCACTTACAGGGCACACTTTGGCTCAATGCCCCCTATCAATCTGACTCAAACCCTACCGGCCTGGCTCCACCCGAGACAAGTACTAGGTTTGACAAGTGTACACCCTATCTCGCCTCCAATTCAACCTATATGTTGAGTCCCTCTCACAGAACCTTAGCAAACACAATGTCCCTTTTCACCAATGAGCATACGGCACACAAATATTTCCAAACCTCCACTTCACAACTACACACCCAGAATAGCTGTCTCTCACATAACCACCTGAATGGTCACCCACTCCCTCAAACTTAACCCATCCATAACAGAATACCTCCTCATCTGCCCCCCAAGGACAAACTCAACCGCACCCTGATTCAAAGAACTCATCATGGACAACCCACATATATCCCTCTCCGCAACCTGTCAAGTCCCCAGCCTTCACCATGGACCCTAACGATCCTTCGGACACCACCACCCTAGCACAAGGTCATCACGCCCTATGCTTGTTTACAGCCCTAGTAGAACCACTGTCCAAACAGACACACAGACCACCATTCTCGACTTGACCGACCGTAACAACAGACTTGCCGCCAGAATCCTCCATAAGAATAGTAACCATCTAGCTAAACTGCCTAACAAGATCAACAACAACCAAAATGTAGTTTCTAACAACTCTAACCTACTCCCGCTAAAAGGAGCACTTATAAATGTTAGATCCCTAGTCGCCCAGTCCTCAGAGACTGCCGACATCATCCTGACCAACAACCTGGACTTCCTTGCTGTGACTGAAACCTAGCTGCATGACTTGCAGGACCATCTCTTACCTTAGCTATCCCTGATAATTATGCCAGCCTCAGAGCAGATAGACCTAACGCTCGAGGAGGTGGTGTAGCTATTATCTTTAAATCCTCGCTTGACATTAGACTAGCCACCTCCTCTCCACTAAAATCATGTGAGCATCTCACAGTCAAACTGCAAACATCCCCTAAGAGCACAATTACGATGCATCTAATATACAGGCCCCCAGGTGCGCCTGGTTCATTCGAAGAATATATCACAACCGTAGTAGCCGAAAGCTCTAAACCCTCAGCTCAAATCATCATACTTGGGGACTTCCATCTTGGGTTTAATGACCTTCATGACACCCCAGCTACTTCCCTGGCTACTGCACTAGCTGAGCATGGCCTCCTACAACTCTGCTCTCAACTCACTCACTCGAAAGGTAGGACTCTCGACTGGGTAGCTGCTCTTAACTGTTATATTACCCTTAAGTACCCCCTACCTCTTGTCTGGACGGGTCACCAACTCCTTTCGTTAGATATCAATATCAGTAACCTAGTGCCCAAAAAGCCTTTTATTGCACCGGCCTGCCCAACTAGGAACAAGAGTAACATTACAGTTGAAGCCCTAATACCCTTGGTGTCCCCACTCTGAATGTTCTACCATCCACAGTTGACTCAATACCTACAACAAATCCATGTCTAAAGCTATCGACATCATTGCCCCAATGAAAATGCGCAAAGGGAAACCGAAAGCTCACCAGAACTCTTGGTACACCCCTGAGCTCAAACTACTCAGACAACAAAAAAGTAAACTTGAAACACTGTGAAAACAGTTCCCTCATTAGAAAATATAACTAATCTTACTAATATTACGGCACTCTACAAAAATGAGACTATCCGTGCTAAAAAATAATCTTTCAACTCCAGGATAACTCAGGCAGGCTCTAGCACGAGAGAACTATTTAACATCTTAAAGGAATTAGAAAACCCTAATCCCCTCACAGATACCTGTACTAAGGATAAACCCTGGTTCACAGGTATCCAGAATGCCCTTGCCAACAAAATTACGGGGCTCCAAACCAAAATTGAAAACAAACGACAACAACTCACTTATGGCTCAACCTCTAGTCCAACCTTACCTTTGCACACTGCTATCAGCTCAGGCTTCACATTCAAAAAGGTAACTATACCAGAAGTACAAAAAATTATAGCCTCCTTGCAACCTTCGAACTGTAAGGGGGACAGCTGCCCCGCTCAGATCATAAAAGATGCAGCTAGGGATCTATCCCCTTTCATTACCAAACTAATAAACCTGTCATTCACTAGCAACGCAGTCCCAAGCAATTTGAAACAAACATGGGTTCTACCACTGTTAAAAAAACAAACACTCGACCCGTCTATACCTACCAACTATAGACCAATCACCACCGTATCGTTCTTACTAAAAATTCTTGATAGAGTGGCCTACGTACAAATTCAAGATTACCTTGAGACAAACCAATTATTAGGAATTGGTCAGTCTGGCTTTCGTCCTCAACATGGAACAGAAACGGCCCTTGTTGATCTCAAAAGCCAGATCGGCGAACTCAAAGATCAAGGTTGGGCTGCCATCCTTCTTCTCCTAGACCTCTCAGCTGCCTTTGACTTGGTTGACCATAAAATCCTATGCAACCACCTGTCATCGGCAGCACATTTCTCCCACTCTGCGGTCACATGGATCGCATCCTTCCTCGCTAACAGGACCATGCGTGTCTTCTCACCGTTAGCAGCGGCCGACCTGATTCCCATCACCTGTGGTGTCCCACAAGGCTCTTGTGTTTCACCTACTTTGTATAACATATTTACAAAGCCTCTATTCGACAAGCTGGACCATCTGGGTGTCACCTACACCAACTATGCAGATGACTCCCAGATACTCATAACTCTATCCGGTAACTACAACTCGGACGTCAGCCGGATCAACAAAGTCTTCTCCATCATTCAGGCTTGGATGGCCACACATGGCCTCTGCCTGAATGATGACAAGACTGACTTAGCCCCATCTATACCAGCTTCATTATTGATGGAAACACTATTCCTATCGCGAAAAGTGTAAAAACCCTTGGTTTCTATCTAGACACCAACACTAACCTCGCCAAACAAATCAACATGGCCGCCTCAGCCACTGCTTACACAGGTAAGGTGTGGCTTCAGGGTGGCTTCAGAGGTAGATGGGGGAAGTGGAGTCCAGTGCGGGATCCCCGGTAGAAGTTAATTTTAAGGAAAAGCATCGGAAGAATGAATGTTAGGTTAGGGATATGGACTTAAACGAGTGCATAAACTTTGTGTGAAAAGGAATTACATCCTCCGGAACCTTTCCTCTTCAACTCTGCGACACCTCCAGCTTATCCAGAATAGGGCAGCAAGACATATCCTTGGCCTTAAGCCCAGGGAATGCATCTACCCTGCATCAAAAAGTGTACACTGGCTCCTGGTTTCTGCACAGATTAAATTCAAATCCCTCTGCATCGTCCACAAGGCTGTCTGGGCATGGGGACCACACAGCTTCAACTTTATCTCACTAAATACACTCCCTCTAGACCACTTCCTTCCTCTGGCATCAACTCTCTGTGTGTAAAGAGTTTTGCTAAACATAGGGTAGAGGCTTGCTTCCTTTCCTGTGCGGGCCCCCTCCTATGGAATAGCCCTCCCCTCCCTCTGCGCCTTAAGCAGGATCTCCTCAAATTTCGGAAGCTCCTTAAGACCTTCCTCTTTCTCCTCTTTGCCTCCTCTCCTCTTCTAATTCCACAGTTGCTGAATCGGTGTACTTGGGCCTTATGCATCCTCATGACCTTGACCTCCCACACCAATTCTTCCCAGCTCCTGTCTATGCACAGCACTTAGCATCTGCACACCCTCCACTCTGGAAGCTCGCACTTATACCTCCTGCCGTGCAGACCGTATAGCACTCATCATTCCTAGCACTTCGTCTATGGCTGTCCCTCGAGCTCGGACCTCCCAACACTTACCACCTCTTCCCTCTTCCTTTCTGCACTTGCACATTCGGAATACTCACAAGGCATAGTAGGTTCGTCCCTCCCCCTTCTGTTCTTAAATATTGTGTTGTAATGCTCCCCTGGTCCCTCCCTGCCCTATGGGCGCTTTGAAACAATATTTTCTTATTGTATAATCGCATAAAAAGTAAAAAATAAATAAATACATTACTGCAAAATCCACTAGAAGGCACTGTGACACCATAGATTTTAAAAGGATGTAGGGTCTATGCTTGCTGAAAAGGGCATCTCGATATTTTTTCCGCGGTTATTTATTAAGTTGCCATCTCTGTGTTTGAATAACGATTATAACACGTATAACCCTTACACACTGCAGTCCATGCACTAGTTCTGTCCAAGCTGGACTTACCAACAGAAGCCACACCCCCTACAAGCCTCACAGAACTCAGCAAAAACACATATCTTGCTCTTGCACCTACCCAGACACTCACACATAACTCTAGCACTTTCCCATTCAGGTGATGCTCCGCAGTGTGGGAGTTCCCTCCCCTCTCCCTGCGCCAGGAGGGGACATTTTGAAGATGTCAGCCTTTCACCATGGTTGTCGGGGAGAGATCCTGAAACAGCTTTGTGGGTTTCTCCAAACCGCTGATGGGCTCCTGATCTTATGGCCCTCAAGACTCTTTCTTTGGTTTGGAAGTAGGCGCTCCTGTTGAGCACCTCCGTGCTCTGGCTTTTGTTTAGCTGAAAGATGAATACACTTAATGTGTGCACCGTGGAATGCTCTGCTCATCACCTGGCAGTGGAAGGAACTTTGGAAACAAGTCTGGAACATGGTATTCCGGGTCCCTGTCCTGAACGTTACTGGGGATCCTACTTATGCAAACTTTGTTGCTCGTAAACAGGTTTTCCAGATCTTTTAGTTTAGTTTGGAGATCCTCACTCTAGTGTGTTAACTCTAGGAGTCTTAAGGCCTTCTTGCAGGAGGTGGTCTCCGTATCACCAATCGGTTTCTTCACTTGCAGTGTTTGTCTGTCTAAGGTCGAGGCTCAGGATCCTTCCCTGAGCTGTTCCATCACCATAACCTTTGTAGTATTTGTATTTGTATTTTATTGAATTTATATAGCCCTTTACTCCAAAGTGCTTTACATGAGAACAGATAAACATACAGCAAGCATAAGATGACAATTGAACCACAACCTGATAACAGCATAAAGAACAACTTACAATATAACAGCGGAGAGGAGGGTGTAGGAGGGGGGAGGTGAACAAGGGAGTGGTAGGTGATAGAGGAGTTAAGGACGGGGAAAGAGCAGGAATGTGAGGGAAGAAGTGCGGAGAAAGTGAGACAAGAGTCAAGCGGGGGAAGGAAGGAAGGGGATAGGAGGCATGGAGAGGGTAAGGAAGAGGAGGAGTATGAGGTAAGGGTAAAGGGGGAAGGGAGGAGGTAGAGAAGGTGGGGTGCTAGGGAGGTGAGTGGAAGAGGTAAGATTTTAGAGAGGATCGAAAGGAAGGGTAGGAGGGAGAAGAGCATATGTGAAGGGGGAGGTGGTTCCAGTGGAAAGGAGCAAGGAGTTGGAAGGAGCGGAAGCGGGAGGGGGCGAAGGGTGGAGGAGGCGGAGAGAGTAGGAAACGATTAGCAGAGGAGTTGGGAGTGGAAAGAAAGCCAACCTAGAGAGGTGAGGGATGAGGAGATGGTGTCAAGAGGTGAGAGAAGGCATAGGGAGCGGATGGCAGAGTGGTAGATGGATTTAACAGGGGAGATATGGGAGGAGGGGAGTCCGAAGAGAAGGGAGGAACAGTAAAAGAGTCTGGAGAAGAGGAGGGAAGTAATTAAAATTTTAGTGGCGTGAAAGGTAAGGAGGGGTCCAATTTTACAAATGTTATAGAGGTGAAAGCGACAGGATTTAGCAGTGAGAGAAATGTGGTGAGATTGAGAGAGGTGAGGGTCAAGATGGAGGCCAAGGTTGCGTGAGTGGAGAGAGAAGGAGAGGTGGGCGGGGGGAAAGAGAATGAAGGGGGGAAGGGAAGGAGGAGGCACAGTGATGGCAGGGAAGAAAAGGAATTCAGTTTTATCAGTATTCAGAGTAAGGAAGTGTGAGGACATCCAGGATTTAATAGCAGAAAGGCAAGAAGAGAGTTTATCGTGAATATCAGGAGAGAAGGAGGAGAAGGAGAGGAAGAGTTGGGTGTCATCAGCATAGAAGTGGTGCGAGATGCCAAAAGAGGAGATAATAGGAGCTGGGAATGAGGTGTAGAGTGAGAAAAGAAAAGGGCCAAGAACAGAACTCCGTAGTTGAGAGGAAAAGAAGGGGAGGAGGAGCCACCCTAGGAGACAGAAAAGGTGCGGTTAGAAAGATAAGAGGAGAGCCAGTTAAGAACATTGTCCTTGAAGCCAAATTATGAGAGGAAGGTGAGGGGAAGAGGATGGTCAACAGTATCAAAAGCAGCAGAAAGGTCAAGGAGAATAAGGATGGAGGAGTGCTTTGCATAGCGTGCAGAGAGGAGAGTGTTGAGAACAGATGTGAGGGCTGTTTCAGTGG
Organism: Ambystoma mexicanum; assembly: GCF_040938575.1. Taxonomy (NCBI): domain Eukaryota; kingdom Metazoa; phylum Chordata; class Amphibia; order Caudata; family Ambystomatidae; genus Ambystoma; species Ambystoma mexicanum. Next base: position 124,425,272 of record NC_090921.1, on the reverse strand, counting down.
AGTGCAGTGGGCAGAAGCCGGATTGGGTGGAGGGAAGGAGTGAGTGGTTGGAGATGAAGGAAGAGAGTTGAGAATAGACAATACGCTCAAGAGGTTTAGAAAGGAAGGGTAGTAGAGAGATGGGGCGATAGTAGGAGGCAAGGTGGGGGTTGGCAGAAGGTTTTTTGAGAATAGGGATGATAGTAGCATGTTTAAAAGGAGAAGGAAAGGTGGAAGTTGAGAGGCAGATGTTGAAGAAAGAGGTGAGGTAGGGAATGAGGAGGGGGTAGATTTTAGGGATGAGGGGAGAGGGAATAGGGTCAGAGGGGGAAGCAGTAGGATGAGTGTTGGAGAGGAGAAGGGTGACATCAGAATGCGTGACCGGAGCAAAAGAGGACATAGCGAAGGTAGTGGGGGAATGAGGAGGAGAGTGAGGAGAGTAGCAGGGGGAGGAGATGATAGTTTGACGCAGATTGAGGACTTTGCTAGAAAAGGAGGAGGCACGATCAGTAGCAGTGAGAGAAGAGGTAGTGGAGGGATCAGGAGTAGATGGAGAGAGAAGTCAGGCTATAGTTTGAAAGATGCGACGAGGGTGAGAGGAATGTGACTGGAGAATTGTATTGATGCACCCTTCGCCGCAGCGCATCCTTTATCCTATTGTACTCACCAAAGCATTTAATATAGTAGCACCGTAGCTTGTTCTTCCCTTCAGAGCTTGTAATGTGCTTGACTTTCTAATGACATTTGATTTTACTTATGACCATGGAGCTTTACGCTCTCTCAAAGAGTGCGCCCCACTTATCTCGTTGCGACTCTTCCATGGATTTCCTGCAAAATAGAATCCTCCTCTGGAGAATGGCTTGGAATGAAGCGCTTGAACTTTGCTATCAGGGACTCCCTTGAGCCTCTTGCTATTGTCCTGTCACACGGACCATTACCTCCCATAGGGTCCCCATTAGGGTGCTCCTCGGTTGGTGTCCGTTTTACTACTCGGCCTCCTCCTAATAGTCACTATGTATGCCGCACTCTGCTTGGAGAATTGCGCCGAGCTGCCACCCAGCCTTAGTAGTGGCCAGCCTCCACGATGGCTACCATCATCTCCTCTTCGTCACTACCTGTTTCATTATTAGATATACCTCTATACCCCCAAGAGAGTGTGGCCATCTTGAGAACAGATTAGTTTGTGTTGGATGAATATAACTAATCTGTGCGCTCTACCCCCTTGTGTATTATTTTTTCTTTTCTTTCTTATACTCTTTTATTCGCTTTCTGACTCAACCAAGCTGTGTGGTGGTCAGTGGCTGTATGGCTACATAGATCTCAACATTCACCTGCTGATCTGTTAATTGAGATCCCTATTGGGGAATGATAAATGTACGTTACCACGGAAGATGAACTGCGTGATGGTGCAGCCTCTTCTTGAATAAATAGAACTAATACTCAAGACAAAGTTACAGATCACCAAAGGATTACTGAGAAGACATTTATTTCTGTTATTAAACAAAAAAATGGAATGTACTTTTGGATCAAACTGAAAGTGATTAACCAAAGTATTAAGTGCCTTGACAAAGCCAAAGAAGGGACGAAACAAATGCATGTGCCTCCTAGGAGAGTTATGCTGGCACAAGTTCGATATGTATTTATAAACACAAATCTCACTGATGTATATACAATGTAACAATTGAATTAAAACCAGCTACCTTTACTCCATTAACAGTGATTAAGAAAAGTGAATTATACGATTAACGCATAGATAAATGCGCAAAGGTCTACATAGCTAAACCGTATCTGCATCTTGAGAACGGGCAGGCTAACATGAAGGTATATATGATAGTGAAACAGTTAGTGCCAGAATATTTGGGGTTGCGGCCTCCGCCACCAGCAGGCGCTGATACAGACAACTGGATACTTATCTGTGATATGTGAAGTTGTGCCAGGTGGAAGTCTCCAGTGGGTGTACTTGCAGACTGCCAGCAAGGTAGGAGGCAGCAGGGGCAGCTGGTGAGCAGTGACCCCCATGTCAGGTGGGGGAAGAATTTACATATGGCTGCCGATATGTTCACTATTGCCTGTCTGTGATATTAGATTGATGTGGCTCTATGGGTGGGGCTTTCACGTTGGGGCCCGCCATGGGCACCGTGGCAAAGAAAAGAGATAAGGCCAAAGACCAAGGGGACTTTTTTACACCACTTCAGAGTTAGGGTCCTGGAGAATTCAACTCCCATGGAAACTCTGCTGAGAGGTGCCCACTGGGCTTAACGAGAGGAGAGAGTAGGATACTTGACTCCTTTGACATGCTCTGCAAGAGGTCATAGAGTCCAAATTGGAGGGATCTCTCATGAGGGCTGAGAAAGAGATTACCACTCTGGAGAATATGGTCTTTTTACTGGAGATAATGATTAAGAATGAGGTATTCAGGTCACGTTTTAATGTGTCCAAATAAGAGTCACCTGTGGCCCTCCCCCAGATGGAGGACAGGGTGGCGTCCCTTGAGCATAGCAATAGCAGTGTGGAACGGGTTTGTGCTCTTGGGTCTTCAGGTCTCAGTCCTCCTCCCTGTAAAGCTTTGAGTCCTCCAGAAGAGAATGACGTATGTCTTTACTGAACTAGTAGTAGCGAGGGTTTTCTTGGGATAAAGGAGAAGGGATGTACATTATAGGTGCCCTAGGGATGGTCTTCTGTATAAACAGGTTGATTGGGTTGAAGTGGGTGTTGACAGTGAATGACCATGTTGGAGACTTATCTCTGGATCATGCCTGTGGAATGGACTCATGTCGTTTTCGGCTGGATCTGCAAGTACGTAAGGAGGTTGGAGACTAGGATGGGGAAGGGTGTTCATTGGTAGGATTTGTCTTGGGAGGATAGCTCAGGGGCAACATGCTCGCCTTGTTGCTGCCGACACGGCGCACCACAAGTTTGATCCCCAGGTCCGCTCTTAGAAACCTCTGGGTATTAAGGGCGTTATATGTAACCTATATGTTATTTTATTTTATTTATTCCTTTCTTGATACCTTACTAACTTGCATGGAACCCTGCTACCGTGGTCTGACCGCCACTGTCTACTTTTCTCAAAGTTGGCAAGATCCAGGAAAGTCCATGCTAGGCCTATGACATTGGTCACCACGGCCCTCTTCATTGAAAGGATCGAGGCCCCCTCTCACCACTAAAGCCCCAAATTAACTGGTTCTCCACAGTTGGAAAGAAGAGGTCATCAGAACATGAGTTCTCCTGACCCTATCATAAGTAGGAAAATGAAATGCCCCCAGAAAAGAAACAACTGTTACAATACTAGGATGGCCCTCATGAAAAGAAAAAAGAGGGCTTTGGCAGAGTGCTGGCAAAGTACCCACTAGTAGGAAGACACATTGAACTCTTTAAGGCACCTGTGAGCCTATTCCGATGAGAAAGTAGGCAGACACGCACAGCTGTATATCCCAAGCCCCTAATAAATGCCCACAGAAGTCTCCCAGATTTGCAGAGACTGGTTTCCCTACTCTTCCAAAGAGCCGGCTGGCAACGTATCCTCTTTCTTCAGAGATTAAGTCAGTTCTATCAAATATAACATTGAAATCCATCAACATTCACCCTCACACATGATCATGACCCCATCCCCAGGACCACCTTGTCTGCCTTCAAGCAAGTGATGCCAGCTAACATCTCCCAAACAGCCCTAAAGGTGAAGGCCTCGTTGGGGCATGGCCAACCCCGCCCGGCCACTACTAAAGATTAGGATAGCAATGTTTCCCTGTGCCCTTACCTGCCCCCCCCCCCCCCCCCCCCCCCCGGTCAATGGCTCCTTCGGTGCTGCGGCTTCCCTAATGACCTAAAGTACACTTGCATCTTGCCCCCGCTAAAGAAACCTATAGGTGACCCCTCCATACAATCCAACTTCCGGCCTGTAACAAATGCACCATTTCCGTGGATGTTTCTGGAGAAAACAGCGACCCAACAACTGCTGGCCTATAGAGAGTCGAACAAGTTATTTCCTGATCTCCAGTCCTGGTTTTGATCCGCCGGAGGGACCGAATCATCTTTCTTGTTCATGGGGAAGGAGCTCCGTTGTACGCTTGATAACGACGATGCCGCAATCCTCCTTCTCTTCGATGTATCAGCCGCCTTTGATACGGCGAACCATGACACTCTACTAATCTGCTTGAAAGGGTCACTTGGCCTTGTCACTGGCACTGATTGGATCGAATCCTTCCTCCAAGATAGAGAATTGCAGGTCTGGTTCAGTTCCTTCCTTTAAAAGACTAGCATTCTCACTTCACTTGCGGGTTCCACAAGGATCAACTCTCCTTTTGCGTCTTCAATGCTTACCTGAGGCCTCTCGCAGCTCCCATCGCACCCTTAATCTTTGCATTCAAGACCTATGCTGACGATACCCAGATTGCCCTCAGGTTAGGCGATCTCCTCCCAGACCCCCTTAAACAAATCTTCCTGTCTTTCCCACATCATCAGTGATTGGATGATTGATAATTGCTTTGGCTTAAATGCCACACTTCACACTACAGCATGGGTTCCATCTACCAGTACATCCAAAACCCAGCACTCTACCATTCAGATCAACAGGGAAGAGGGCCATCCAAAAATTAGCTGTCACTCCTGCAGCCAAAGGAAAGACAGGGTAGGAAAAGAGCAACCTCAGGCAGCAACACCCGCCCATCTAGGCTGATCTGTCCAGCCAGCCCAGCCAGTACAAACCCAGCAGCCTGCCCAGACACCCGTGACAGAACATGTGGCTGTAGAAGTTACCCAGGATGTCTTGCGCCTGGTCCTCCACTCCCATCTTGTGTCATTGACCATATGTGAAGACACCACGAATGTGGACACAGCCACTGCACAGGCAACACCTACGCGTGTAGGCATGATGACATGGTGGCGATCAAGGTGGTCCAGATGTGTCATCCCCAGATGGTCGCTGCCTATCGGATGACCATGACTATCACGTCACTTCTGCACAACAGTCCATTTATCACATGCCAGTCCATATGCCATCTGGGATGCCCTGATGGTGGATCCTGCACATCCTCCTCCTTATTATTCTCTGGTGGGTTTTTCACATTGTGGGGCATCAGCAACATGCACGTTATGGACAGATCATGGCCCGCGACACGTGCAGGGGCGATGTGCCCAACCTTCTGCAGTGAATACATCGGGGCTCCACCAGTTCTCTGGAGGCAACACAACCTTTGAGGAGTCCAAATGCCTCTGGCTCTCCTCATTGTACCACCTCTCCTCTGGCCTCTGCGGATTTCTGCAGGGTGTCAAGGACCGTGCCAGGAGCGGATAGCCGGCATCACCTCTATGGATGTGGAAACGTTATGAATGTATCCATGAGTCCAGTTTCCCTGACATGGCACATGTGTAGGGTGGATGGAGCTAGGGCGGGGTGGTCCTGTGTCTGTAGCACAGTGCATAGCACCCGAGTACCTCACCCATCACCAGGCACTCCATGTTCCCCGCCCCATCATCACTGGCCACTCCCTGTGCGTTATCCACCACCACCGGGCATTCCCTATGCTCACCCCCACTGCGTATGCCTCAGCCTTCATCACCAGGCACTCCCTCTGCTCACCTCCCCATCACCGGGCATTCCCTGTGCTCACCCCCACACCGTATGCCTCAGCCTTCATCCCCAGGCACTCCCTCTGCTCACCTCCCCCATCACCAGACATTCCCTGTGCCTCACCCAATCACCAGGCACTCCCTCTGCTCACCTCCCCCATCACTAGACATTCCCTGTGCTCACCCCCGCTCCGTAGGCCTCAGCCTTCATCACCAGGTACTCCAGATGCCTCACCCCGCCATCACCAGCCACTGCCTGTGCCTACCCCTCTATCACCAGGTACTCCCTGTGACTCACCCCATCACCAGGCACTCCCTGAGCTCACCACCCCCATTACCAGGCACTCCCTCTGCTCACCTCCCCCATCACCAGGCACTCCCTGAGCTCACCACCCCCATCACCAGGAACTCCCTGTGCCTTAATGCTCCCTCCAACACCAGGCACCCTGTGCTGACCCCTCTATCACCAGGCACTCCCTCTGATCACCTCCCCCATCACCAGCACTACCTCTGCTCACCACCCCCATCACCAGGCACTCCCTCTGCTCACCTCCCCCATCACCAGGCATTCCCTGTGCTCACCTCCCCCATCACCAGGCAGTCCCTGTGCTCATCCCCCCATCCCCAGGCACTCCTTGTGCTCACCACCCCCATCAGCAGGCATTCCCTGTGCTCACCACCCCATCACCAGGCATTCCCTGAGCTCACCACCCCCATCACCAGGCACTCCCTCTGCTCACCACCCCCATCACCAGGCACTCCCTCTGCTCACCTCCCCCATCACCAGGCATTCCCTGTGCTCACCCCCACTCCGTAGGCCTCTGCCTTCATCACCAGGTACTCCAGATGCCTCACCCCTCCATCACCAGACACTGCCTGTGCCTACCCCTCTAACACCAGGTACTCCCTGTGACTCACCCCATCACCAGGCACTCCCTGAGCTCACCACCCCATCACCAGGCACTCCCTGAGCTCACCACCCCCATCACCAGGAACTCCCTGTGCCTTACCGCTCCCTCCAACACCAGGCACCCTGTGCTGACCCCTCTATCACCAGGCACTCCCTCTGCTCACCTCCCCAATCACCAGGCACTCCCTCTGCTCACCACCCCCATCACCAGGCACTCCCTCTGCTCACCACCCCCAACACCAGGCACTCCCTCTGCTCACCACCCCCATCACCAGGCACTCCCTCTGCTCACCTCCCCCATCACCAGGCATTCCCTGTGCTCACCTCCCCCATCACCAGGAACTCCCTCTGCTCACCACCCCCATCACTCCCAGTGCTCACCTCCCCCATCACCAGGCGCTCTCTCTGCTCACCTCCCCCATCACCAGGCAGTCCCTGTGCTCATCCCCCATCACCAGGCACTCCCTGTGCTCACCACCCCATCACCAGGCATTCCCTGAGCTCACCACCCCCATCACCAGGCACTCCCTCTGCTCACCACCCCCATCACCAGGCACTCCCTCTGCTCACCACCCCCATCACCAGGCACTCCCTTTGCTCACCACCCCCATCACCAGGCATTCCCTGTGCCCACCACCCCATCACCAGGCATTCCCTGAGCTCGCCACCCCCATCACCAGGCACTCCCTCTGCTCACCACCCCCATCAGCAGGCACTCCCTCTGCTCACCACCCCCATCACCAGGCACTCCCTCTGCTCACCACCCCCATCACCAGGCACTCCCTTTGCCCACCACCCCCATCACCAGGCATTCCCGTGCCTCAGCCTTCATCACAAGGTACTCCAGATGCCACACTGCCTGTGCCTTTCCCTATATCACTAGGTACTCCTTGTGACTCACCCAATCACTGGGCACTTCCCTGAGCTCACCTCCCCCATCACCAAGAACTCCCTCTGCTCACCACCCCCATCACTCCCAGTGCTCACCTCCCAAATCACCAGGCGCTCCCTCTGATCACCTCCCCCATTACCAGGCAGTCCCTGTGCTCATCCCCCCATCCCCAGGCACTCCCTGTGCTCACCACCCCCATCACCAGGCATTCCCTTTGCTCACCACCCCATCACCAGGCATTCCCTGTGTTCACCACCCCAATCGCCAGGCACTCCCTCTGCTCACCTCCCCCATCACCAGGCATTCCCTGTGCTCACCTCCCCCATCACCAGGAACTCCCTCTGCTCACCTCCCCAATCACCAGGCAGTCCCTGTGCTCATCCCCAGGCACTCCCTGTGCTCACCACCCCCATCACCAGCATTCCGTTTGCTCACCACCCCAATCGCCAGGCACTCCCTCTGCTTACCACCCCCATCACCAGACATTCCCTCTGCTCACCACCCCAATCGCCAGGCACTCCCTGTGCTCACCACCCCCATCACCAGGCACTCCCTCGGCTCACCACCCCCATCACCAGGCACTCCCTTTGCTCACCACCCCCATCACCAGGCATTCCCTCTGCTCATCACCAGGCACTCCCTCTGCTCACCTCCCCATCACCAGGCACTCCAGAGGCGTTGCTAGGGGGGGGGGGCTAAGGGGGCTATTGCCCCTGGTCTTTTGGTTGTAGCCCTGGATAGAATCTCAGGAGCTACAGCCAAAATGCTAGCTAGCCCCCAGTCCGAACAGTTCCAACATCAGTTTAGCCCCGGGTCTTTTCCAGACCTAGCAACACCCCTGAGGCACTCACTGTGCTCACCCCAATCACCAGGTACTCCCTGTGCCTCACCCCACCAATCACCGGGCTCTCTCTGTGCCTCCTACCCCCAACAACTCCCTGTGCTCACGACCCCCCTCCCCAGATTCTCTCTCATTTAAACTTACCAAAGAGCAATGTCCGTTGACCTCTGAATTTGGCAGTGCACGCTGCCAAAGTACTGTTGTGCCAGGCCAGTAAATCGTGTGTGCAATAGTGACTCGCGGTCATTTCCGTGTCACAGGTCATCTGGCCGTTTAGTGCATGCTGTTGTTTAGAGTTACTGTTGACATTCTCTGAGAAGGGGTAGGAGCCGAATGTGACATGTGGCACATGCCACAGCGTGCCACAGCATGCCACCAATCTCTGGACTGGCTGATGGAAAATGTGCAGTTTTAAGGAGTTCAAACATATTGTACAAGTGAAAAATACCCTCTCAATCATTGTGGGATTGTTTTATATTGAAACACTTTCAGCAAATGCATAGTTTAAGTACTTATCATGCCACAGCATGTCACCAATCTCGGTACTAGCTGATGTCAAATGTGCTGTTTAAATGACTTTTAAGACATTAAACAAGTGAGTAAAAAGCCTCACAATCCTTTTGCGATGTTAATAAATCAAAAAAAAAAAAAATGTGGATTCTGACAGCTGCCTAGAACTTTCAACCTCCTGCACTGCAGTCTGCAGTTCTACAATTACACCAATGCTTTATATTGAAAATGTCTGGTGCTAGTTCTTATGACCTATTCAAACAGCAGGGCCCAACAGTCCCTTTTCAGTGTCAATTCTAACGTGGCATGCCACCTAGATATGTCTTATATCTCCTTCAAATCAGTGTTTTCATTGCTTCAAAATTACTTCAGGCATCTCACCTCTTAGTCTCTTGTCTTATGTTTCATACCTTTCAGCAATTGAATGTTTGGAAGCACTTGGAACTCCAGCATGCCACAGCATGTCACCCCTCTCGGGACTAGCTGATGTCAAAATTACTGTTTAAATGACTTTTTAGACATTAAACAAGTGAGTTAAAAGCCTCACAATCCTTTTGCGATGTTAATAAATCAAATAAAAAAAAAATGTGGATTCTGACAGCTGTCTAGAACTTTCAACCTCATGCACTGTAGTCTGCAGTTCTACAGAGACACCAATGCTTTCATTTGGAAATGGCTGGTGCTAGTTCTTATGACCTATTCAAACAGTATGGCCCAACAGTCCCTTTTCAGTGTCAATTCTAACGTGGCATGCCACCTAGATATGTCTTATATCTCCTTCAAATCAGTGTTTTCATTGCTTCAAAATTACTTCAGGCATCTCACCTCTTAGTCTCTTGTCTTATGTTTCATACCTTTCAGCAATTGAATGTTTGGAAGCACTTGGAACTCCAGCATGCCACAGCATGTCACCCCTCTCGGGACTAGCTGATGTCAAATTTACTGTTTAAATGACTTTTTAGACATTAAACAAGTGAGTTAAAAGCCTCACAATCCTTTTGCGATGTTAATAAATCAAATAAAAAAAAAAATGTGGATTCTGACAGCTGTCTAGAACTTTCAACCTCATGCACTGTAGTCTGCAGTTCTACAGAGACACCAATGCTTTCATTTGGAAATGACTGGTGCTAGTTCTTATGACCTATTCAAACAATATGGCCCAACAGTCCCTTTTCAGTGTCAATTCTAACGTGGCATGCCACCTAGATATGTCTTATATCTCCTTCAAATCAGTGTTTTCATTGCTTCAAAATTACTTCAGGCATCTCACCTCTTAGTCTCTTGTCTTATGTTTCATACCTTTCAGCAATTGAATGTTTGGAAGCACTTGGAACTCCAGCATGCCACAGCATGTCACCCCTCTCGGGACTAGCTGATGTCAAATTTACTGTTTAAATGACTTTTTAGACATTAAACAAGTGAGTTAAAAGCCTCACAATCCTTTTGCGATGTTAATAAATCAAATTAAAAAAAAAAAATGTGGATTCTGACAGCTGCCTAGAACTTTCAACCTCATGCACTGTAGTCTGCAGTTCTACAGTTAGACCAATGCTTTCAGTTGGTAATAGCTGGTGCTAGTTTTTATGACCTATTCAAACAGTATGGCCCAACAGTCCCTTTTCAGTGTCAATTCTAACGTGGCATGCCACCTAGATATGTCTTATATCTCCTTCAAATCAGTGTTTTCATTGCTTCAAAATTACTTCAGGCATCTCACCTCTTAGTCTCTTGTCTTATGTTTCATACCTTTCAGCAATTGAATGTTTGGAAGCACTTGGAACTCCAGCATGCCACAGCATGTCACCCCTCTCGGGACTAGCTGATGTCAAATTTACTGTTTAAATGACTTTTTAGACATTAAACAAGTGAGTTAAAAGCCTCACAATCCTTTTGCGATGTTAATAAATCAAATAAAAAAAAAAATGTGGATTCTGACAGCTGTCTAGAAATTTCAACCTCATGCACTGCAGTCTGCAGTTCTACAGAGACACCAATGCTTTCATTTGGAAATGGCTGGTGCTAGTTCTTATGACCTATTCAAACAGTATGGCCCAACAGTCTCTTTTCAGTGTCAATTCTAACGTGGCATGCCACCTAGATATGTCTTATATCTCCTTCAAATCAGTGTTTTCATTGCTTCAAAATTACTTCAGGCATCTCACCTCTTAGTCTCTTGTCTTATGTTTCATACCTTTCAGCAATTGAATGTTTGGAAGCACTTGGAACTCCAGCATGCCACAGCATGTCACCCCTCTCGGGACTAGCTGATGTCAAATTTACTGTTTAAATGACTTTTTAGACATTAAACAAGTGAGTTAAAAGCCTCACAATCCTTTTGCGATGTTAATAAATCAAATTAAAAAAAAAAAATGTGGATTCTGACAGCTGCCTAGAACTTTCAACCTCATGCACTGCAGTCTGCAGTTCTACAATTAGACCAATGCTTTCAGTTGGTAATGGCTGGTGCTAGTTTTTATGACCTATTCAAACAGCAGGGCCCACCAGTCCCTTTTCAGTTTCAATTCTAACGTGGCATGCCACCTAGATATGTCTTATATCTCCTTCAAATCAGTGTTTTCATTGCTTCAAAATTACTTCAGGCATCTCACCCCTTAGTCTCTTGTCTTATGTTTCATACCTTTCAGCAATTGAATGTTTGGAAGCACTTGGAACTCCAGCATGCCACAGCATGTCACCCCTCTTGGGACTAGCTGATGTCAAATTTACTGTTTAAATGACTTTTTAGACATTAAACAAGTGAGTCAAAAGCCTCACAATCCTTTTGCGATGTTAATAAATCAAATAAAAAAAAAAAAATGTGGATTCTGACAGCTGCCTAGAACTTTCAACCTCATGCACTGTAGTCTGCAGTTCTACAGTTGCATCAATGCTTTAAATTGGAAATGGCTGGTGCTAGTTCTTATGACCTATGCAAACAGTATGGCCCAACAGTCCCTTTTCAGTGTCAATTCTAACGTGGCATGCCACCTAGATATGTCTTATATCTCCTTCAAATCAGTGTTTTCATTGCTTCAAAATTACTTCAGGCATCTCACCTCTTAGTCTCTTGTCTTATGTTTCATACCTTTCAGCAATTGAATGTTTGGAAGCACTTGGAACTCCAGCATGCCACAGCATGTCACCCCTCTTGTTATGATCGGGGAGCCACTGTGGTGGAGTGCGGGCCCTCCCCAGATCGGAGCCCCCGCGCGCGGATGGGTCGCGCAAGAACGAGCACTGGAGACGTCCGCCTGTTCCGGCGCTCTGGCGCGAACTGCCGCCGGGCGCCGCCTTTATTAACTGGCGCGCATGCGCCGGCTCGCGGGCCGCGCATGCGCGCTTAGTGTACCACGTACACAACATCCCTCCTTTTTCCCCTCAAACAGCAAAACATTAAACACGGGGAGCCAACATGGCTCGAAACATTTTATACTTAACAGACTTGGTTGCTCAGGCTGCCGAGTCCATAATGAAGTCTTGGAACCTTTGCGGGGGGCGACGCCCTTCCCTGCGGGGGTATCTGGGCGGGCTCCTTTCGAGGTTCTCTGGCCTCCCAGGATCCTCGGCCGGTTCAACGTTTTCCGGCGGCGCTTCTGCCGCCAGCCTTTGGCCGGGATCCGGTTCTTCTTCTGAGGCTATTGGTCTTATGCGTTTGAAGAAGGACACATTTCTGGTCACTGTCCCACGCGCGTTCGCCGCCGTGATCATGGATCCTTTGACGTGAGTTACTCCCATCGGTTGTGTTTCATAGGTCATTGAGAGTTTCCCTTCCGGTTTCCTGTTCCGGACAAGGACGGTGTCTCCTACTGCTATCTCTTTCTCCGGCAGCCTCCGCCTTGTTGTCTCACTCTCGTTTCTCGCGGCTCTGTCTGCTGCCACCTGTGCATCATCGATCACCCCTGGGCGTCGTTCTCCCGCTTCCGGTATCAACCCTCTGGGTATTCGCTTGAACAGTGCCTCGGCGGGCGCGATTCCGGTGGACTGATGTGGGGTGGACCGGTACTCGCGGAGAAAGTCGATTAAGTTGTGGCGTAGGTCTTCCCCACCATTGACAGAGATGCGAAAAATTTTGTTAAGCGTCCGCATGAAACGCTCAACCTCTCCATTGGCCCTCGGCCACAGCGGGGTCACCTTTCGGTGCTTGATTCCTCGTTCTGCGCAGTATCTGGCAAAACGCTGCCCTTGGAACGGCGACCCATTGTCTGAGCAGATCTCAAGCGGGAACCCATGGGTGGCGAAAATCTTGTCCATGGCCAGGATGGTGTGATCGCTGGCGGTGGATTCCACGAGTTCTACCTCCGGGTACCTCGACCACTGGTCTGTTACTACTAAGAAGTATAGGCCTCTGCCGGTCGAGCCGAAGTCTGCGTGAACAGTACCCCACGGCACATCGCTCCGTTCCATGGCTCGAATGGGCGGGCCCTTTTCCGCCGGACTCGCGGCCTGGCAGGGGATGCAGGTCCTTACGAATTCGGTCACCCTGTGTTCCAGGTCGGGGAACCAGACCTTCAGCCTTAGGCGCGCCTTCATCTTAGCCATGCCTTGATGCCCTGTGTGGGCTAACTGGAGGACTCTCATGACCAGGGACCTGGGGATCACGATCTGATCTCCACGCAGCAGCAGGCCATCCGTGGACACGGAGAGTTCGTGTCGAGCCTTCCACAGCAGTTGTAGGTCTCTCTGCACCTCTGGGTTTCTTCTGGCGTTGTTTAGGAGGACGTCCCGCCATTCCCCCGTGGCTACCGCTCTTTTCACTCGCAGGAATGCCTCGTCAGAGTTCGAGTCATCCGCAATGTCCTCTCTTGACAGGGCCGCTGGCAGGGCTGATTCAACGACGAAATGCACTGCGTCACCAGCGTCAGACACCTCTACAGGATTCTGGGCGTTCCTCGTGCCTGGGTGGCGGGACAGGTAGTCTGCGGGGTTATGAGTGCCTGGGCGGTACACCAACTTGACGGCGTATTCGATGAGTGACAGCATCCATCTCTCGATACGGGGAGGCGGCTTGGAAGATGTGCCAGACAGGATGGGAATCAGGGGTTTATGATCCGTGACCACGACAACAGGTCTGCCGAGGATGTATATCCTGAAGTGTTTGCACCCCCATAGGATGGCAAGGGCCTCTCTCTCAATTTGTGAGTATCGCCTTTCCGTGTCGGTGAGGGCCTTGCTGGCGTACGCTAATGGTCAGTAATACGGCAGACTTCCGTCACTCCGAGGTCGTCGGGCACGGAAGTGGACCGTACCTCCTCGTCGCCAGTGTTATGATCGGGGAGCCACTGTGGTGGAGTGCGGGCCCTCCCCAGATCGGAGCCCCCGCGCGCGGATGGGTCGCGCAAGAACGAGCACTGGAGACGTCCGCCTGTTCCGGCGCTCCGGCGCGAACTGCCGCCGGGCGCCGCCTTTATTAACTGGCGCGCATGCGCCGGCTCGCGGGCCGCGCATGCGCGCTTAGTGTACCACCTACACAACACCTCTCGGGACTAGCTCATGTCAAATTTACTGTTTAAATGACTTTTAAGACATTAAACAAGTGAGTAAAAAGCCTCACAATCATTGGGAGATGTTATAAATGAAATTTAAAAATAAAATTGAATATTGAGAGCTTCCTAGAGCTTTCTACCTCGTGCACTGTAATCTGAAGCTCAACCATTGCACCACTGCTTTAGATGGGAAATATCTGGTGCTAGTTCTTATGACCTATTTAAACACCAGGGCCTGAAAGTTCCTTTTTAGTGTGAATTTTAGCGTGGCATGCCACCTAAATATTTCTTTATATCTGCTTCAAATCAGTTTTTTCATTGCTTCAAAATTACTTCAGGCATCTTACCTCTTAGCCTCTTGTGTTTTATTTCATAACTTTCAGCCACTTGGAACTCCAGCATGCCACAGCATGTCATCAATCTCTGGACTAGCTGATGTAAACTGTACTGTTTAAATGGCTTCAAAGACATTAAACAAGTGAAGAAATAGTCTCAAGACCATTGAGAGATGGTATAAATTAAATTTAATAATAAGAAGCCTGTACGTCACCTTGCGGCTGCTAGCTGTCTGTCTCCTGTGCATTACACAATATGGCCTGGGTATAAGTAGAATCCTCTGACAGCGAGTAAAGCAGAGAAGGGCCTTCAAACATTCTGCAGGACCCCTCTCTGGGACAGCTGATGGACAAAGCAGCATGGGCAGGCATAGTACCGCTATCCCATAAACTGGACTGTCTCCTGGGCTGGTTCGCCTTCTCGCAAAGGCCGACAGCTGTGAGGCCCAAAGCCTGCAAGAGACAATGGCAGGAGGAACATAAGGCCAGTGGCGAACCACTGTCCGAATCACGCAAAGGACACACAAAAGAGAGGCATGCTAAGGGAAAGGCGTGATGGAAGGGACAAGGTGAAATACTCCTTAGCCCACAGGAAGACCAAGAGGGCACTGAATGGGATTCCAGCAGCACTGAGAGTTCTCACCTTTCTGTGAGCTTGGCCACTCCTCCGGAAGGAGAACCGTGCAAAAGGCACAATAAGAGCGTTTAGAAATGCAGAGATAGTTCCCTGGTCGACCCCTTTCATCCAGACCTGCTACTCCACCCGAGATCCTCGGAAGGGAGACTCTCACTTAAGGCCAAAAGGTACTTGAGCAAGTGACTGCGCACGCCTTTAAATAAGGAGGTGAGAGGCTAATTGAAGGCACAATATCCCAGACCTTCTCTGCCGGATAAAGTAGCGGACACTCTGGAGGTGGACTCATTCATGGTAAAGCACACCAAGGACCTGAAAAGGGCATTGACCGCTCATGGATAGCGTGCCAGGAAACACTCCCCGATTCCATAGGTCCATTGGCCAAGATCATTAAAATGGCGGAAGAGACCAAAGAGGCCCTGCCAATGGATGTGCATATTCTGGCTAATTGGGCACAAAGAGCAGTTTGTTTAATAAGTAATACCAACTGTACAATAGCAGCGGAGAGCAGACGGTCGATTGTAGTAAAGATCGACCTGAAACTCAGGGAGTTGGCATCCTCTGAGGCCACTGCAGCAGCTAAAGAGCTTTTGTTTAGAGAAGCATTTGTCAAAGACATGTCCAGATTTGTTAACACCTTTGCTGCTCTGGACAAAGGTCAGACATTGTTAAAAAAGAGTGTTTGTGCCCTGTGTATCTGCCAGGGTGGCAGAAGCAGAGGCGTCTCCGCTAGCCACTGAGGAGGCCAGAGGCCCTATAGAGGAAACAACTAGTGACAGCAGGAAGACAGAAGGCTGAATCCTTCCTTCCCCTCCCGTGGAAGAGGCAGGGGTAGGGGTTGGCACTGCAGCAGCATGTGAGAGTACAGTCGTATGCACACAGCGCAGCAGCAAGCAATGATATTATGTGATATGGCATTTGTAACGCGCCTATACACAAGTGTTTCAAGGCGCAATTCCCGCGATAGTTGGTAGGCTAGCGATGCACCTAAGTGCTTGGGAGGAGCTTACCGTGGACTCTTGGGTCGCAGAGACTGTGCAGGGGTGTTGTCTGTAATTTTTAAAGAGCACAAACTAAACCGCAGCACCCTTTCGCAATTTCAGAGTGTTAGGCAGAATCACATGCAGTACCCTTTGGGAACACTACATGCAATTAATACTACAAGTGTCAGTACCATTTCACCTTTGCTACAAGCCTGTACTACACAGTTATGTGGTAGCATTGGCTGAGCAGCCAGACTTATCTCAAGAGTTGAAGTGAGCAGTAGAACAAGTTACACAAAGGGACCAACAAATACAGTGGTTCAACTCAAGGTTTCTTGGTAAAAGCATACACATTTATTTACACAGTCAATTAGAAAACATTACACTAACAAAAGCAGCTTAATATCATACACTAATACACCACAATACACAACCAATAAGTTACTGAACAAGTTCAGCTCCCCTGAAGTGGGAGCAAAATGGCACTTCAGTTACTTTAAAAAAGGGGTAAAAAGACAAGGTTATAAGAAATGCAGCCCAAATACATTCATAGGTAGGGCAAAGGGTTTCAGTTAACTACAACCAGCAATTAAATTCGATAGGCCTGGGTCAAAGTCAATGTTTCAGAGTCTTTGTATAGGATAGCACAGTTCTGGTAGATAACAGTTAAGTCTTTGCCACGGTTTTTAGAAGAATTCGGCCAGGTGAAAAGTTTTTAGGGAAGGACCAGCCTTCAAAGACGGGAAAGTTTCACAAACTTTCTCTGTGGTCGAAAAGATTCCGGACCGGGTTTGCACAGTACCTTTAAAGTGAAGAAGAGCTGTAGCTGAGGCAGTTGTTCCTGGCAGTTTGAGCTGTTCCTGAGGTTTAGTCGTGGGGACAAGAAGGAGGACGTCGGGAGGTTCCTGCACTGCCCAGGAATGAGGCCACAAGCTTGGCTAAACGTCGGTTTAAGGTATGAGTGCCTTAAAGAACACAAACTGGTATCCTTCCCACTGGCTATCCGGTTTTCCACAGCACTCTGTAGAAAATTTGATCAGGAGGGGACGGTTTCCAGGCGGCTTGTGAGTTGGTTGGTTCCACCAAATTCGAGGGAAGAAGTTAACCTTGAAGGGCTTCTCTGTCGATGGAGTTTCAGGCAATTCGGACCTACAGCAGGGCTTCACCGGTCGTCCAGGAGTTGCAGCAGTCCTCTTCCTTCAGCTCGTCTTCGGTTCTTTCGTTCCAGTGGTCGACTCTGCTTTCCAAGTCCCAGGGACCTGCTTTTGAACAGTTTTCCCCCATTCATTCCAGCCTGGCTGTCACTCACACAGCAGGGTGGCTGTCTTTGCCGGACAGCCAGCCAGCCAATCACGCCAGAGTGCATTCAGGTCTCCTAGGAGACTAAGCACAGGGAGTTTCGGGCACCTCCCTCACATCCTGTCCACCCCAGACACTGAGGCGCCAGAGGAGGGCTTCAGAACTGGAACTCGCCAAAGGACAATGAACAAAGGGACCAAACCTGGTTAAACACAAGAAGGACCTTTCCTAAAAGAAACGGCGAAAAAAGTCGACCGGAGTCTGTTTTTACAGATACGTCTTGGGCGCCATCTTGAAAAACATGGCTGACCCGATTTTTTGCTACCATTGTTCGCGGTCTGGTAAAATCATGGTAGTTTGATCTAAACCACTGCCACCAGCCATGGTAGGAAAGGGTAACATTTCACTGTTACATGAGTGTTTTGACTCAGGGGATGCTGGGCAACCCCTCCAGTACTCTATAGGAAGATAGTGCGTGCTGGGTCAGTAAATATAAAGAGACTAGTAAAGTCAATTTACCTTTACATGCTCTGGAGACAATAGTCAGTCCCAGAGAAAGTGTTTAAACCTTGGGGAGTCTGAAAGACACCCCTTTGCCACTACACTGAAGGTGTTGTGTGACACAAAGAAAAAGATGATGCCTATGGAGTTGTTTAAAAACCCCATAACCAAAGAACACAAAAGTAAAACACACATCAAAATACATGGAAGAGTGGGAAAAAAAGGCTCACACTCTTCCCAGGTAGAAAAATCAAATCCTAGAAATCCAGCAAAGTTGCTGGGGGTCTCAAAAGGTAAGGGAAATTAGCACATTTTGAGAATCCTCCCTAAACACAGAGGAAGAACAAAGCCTCATGGACAAGGAAGTAGGAGAGTTTCTAAAGAAAATGGAGATAAGGCCAGCGCAGCAGGTGGCGCAACGCTTCCTAAGCAATGTCTTACTGGTGAAACAGAAGCAAAAGGTCAGGCCGGTGATAATCACAGACAATTTAACGCCTTTCTCGTGTACCGACACTGCAAGATGGAGGAAATCCATCTCTTCAGGGACATTTTGCAGAAAGGGCACTGGCTAACCTGCATAGATTTGAGGGATGCCTATCTAGCAGTACCCATTCCTGAGATGCACCAGCAATTTTTAGAATTCCTCTGGTGATGGCAAAGGTGAGAGTTTATGTGTCTCCCTTTTCAGACTAACTTCAGCACATTGGTGCTTCACAAAGCTACTCAGGAGTCAGACTGATTTTATACATCGAGGATATTTGTCTCATGGCGCAGGATCCGATGCGGCTACCAGAGCAAATGGTCCCAATGACGAGTCTCCTAGAGAAACTGGGGTTTCTCATCAATTGGGAGAAATCCGAGACCAGACCACAGCAGAGAATGGAGTTCCTGCGGTTTATCACAGACTCAAAGCTGGGGCACTATCTCTGCCTCTGTAGAAATTGAACGACCCTTTGAAACATCACAGTATTGACTTTCCATTAAAGACTAAACTTTACTTGACAGTCTTATGTTTGCTCAATCACCTCTTCTGTTTACAAGTTCTTTTAACTAACTGATCAATTTTCCATCAATCAAATGTCATAACAAGTTGCATGTGTCAGTAATTTTACAGTCACTTATCTAAGAAGGAATCTGCTGAACCTCCAAGGGAACCTGACAGCAGGTGCGGACACTAAACAGGCAGACAACACACGGCGGATCCCTGCTGGAGTTGGAGGCGGTTCATTACAGGTTTTGTTCTTCGCTATACCCTGTTCGAGATGGAGTCATTCATTAGGAAGCTACAGCGAGACAGTGAAAGAAAGAGGAATTGGGGATGAGGAATTGTGAGGCGATAGGACCATAACGCTGTGATTCATGGACTAGGACAAGTGTCATGCCTGAGGGCAATAGAGTTTCAAACTGCAAAGACTACATTGACACAGAAAATGTTTTTTCTTTGATTTTTGTTTAATGTTTTTTTTCTTTTTAAGATTGCTGCTTGAGTTTTAATAAAGAAGAGTGTGCATAATACGAGCCTCTGTGTCTTTAATAGAATCATGACTTTCCTGAAAGAAAGTATTGACAATCTGGACTCTACCACAGTACCAACTGCCTCAATGGAGTTTACCATCAGACAGCATTTCTGGCTAGTCCCTTTTTTCTGGCAATGTATTCCATATCGTGTCATGGAGTGCCCCCTACATTATCACCATTTTTTTTTTATTTGTATTGGATAATAAAATCATCCTTTCAAATTTTTACATCATAATAATTTCATTACTATACACATTTATGACATCATACAAGTCATAATTCATACTATTCAAAACATAATTCATACTATTCATAATTCATATAAGGATAAGTCATAATTCATAATTCATGCAAGGAAACACCAAATAAAATTTCAACAGCACAAAGCAATCACCCTCTAAAATCAAGGATTAATCAAAATGATATTATATCCGGAAAAATGGTCAATAAAAAATGAATGATTGCTATACGAACCGTTAGCTTTCCATTATTAAATAAAAGGTGCCTCACTGCCTCTGGTTCCATGTTACTACATGAACTTACAAATTATTTACTGAAGTGTCTACTCCTCAGCTCTAGGTTAGGGCACTTAGTTAAAACATGTTCTAAATTTTCCTTGCTGAATTTGTTACTACAGAAGTGACAATATTCCAAATCTCTGGAAATCATCCTTCTTCTCACCAGGATTTCACGTGTTGGCCACAGATTCAGCGTGAACCTTTGGTATAGGTTACGCATTTGAGGGCTAGGGAATTTGGAGAGATAGTCTGCCATACTTCAAAAAAGCTTATGTACAAATGGATTGGACTTAAAGTCAATATATCGAAAACATAAATTCCGATTTACAAGCCAATCATTTTGATATATTTTGGCTTTTGCTCGATCAGGATTCTCAAGCAATAAATCCAATGTTATTGATGCATCGGCCAACGCGTGCAATACATATTCACACCATTCTTTGGTAAAAACCTGATCACGAGCAAGCAGATGTTTTGCCATTATTCCCAAAAGATTCGAGGTTTTTAGACCTAAAATGCTTTTTCTCAGTGTGGCAGCCATTTTCTACTTCACTTGTACTTCGAGGGATAATAAGCCCAATGCATGCCTAATCAATGGCAGCGGGACGGATTTTGGTAACATCAGTAGCTCTTTCCAAAACCGGGATTCACATTTTTGCCAGCTTATGCTTGCCACAATTAGACACTCAGTTCCATATATCGTAGGGATGATCTTTTGTTGGTAAAAAGTCATTATATGACTTATAGTAAATTTCCCAAATTTCCCTTTTAACATTTTCGCTTGTTGTATTAGCGTCTCAAGTTTATTATATCTCTCAAGTTCATTAATTTTATTTGACACTGGGACTGCAAAAATTAGACCCAAGTATCGATACTGCTCTACCTTAGAAATACTTCTGTTTTGTAGCTGCCACTTGTAATTTTTGACTTTAGTCTTAAAATGTGGACGACAAACCATAATCTGTGTTTTAGGCAAATTAATGATTAGATTGTTTTTCATCACAAAGTCATTCAACTTATCAAGCAACCACTGTAACCCTGCTGGAGTTTTGGATAAGAGAAGGAGATCATCCGCATACAATATGGGCGAGATTTTTTCTGTCCCTAATTTTGGTGGGTCACATTTCAGAGATCTCATCTCCATGCCTAATTCTAACAAGAAAAAGTTAGAGACTGATGAGGCCAATATACAACCTTGTTTTACCCCTCGGAATGTATTCAATTTGTCAGACAGTTTTCCATCCAAGGTTAATCTTACTTGTACTGTGGTGTTATTGTGAAAGCGCATAATCAGCTACAGTAAAGACTGAGAGCAATTGTTTTGTACTAGTTTTTGATACAAGATGTTCCTATCAATTGAATCAAAAGCAGATTGAAAGTCTATGTACGCTATATACAGCACTTGGTTCTTTTTAGCATATTTAGTGCCATAAGATTTGGGATAGTACCCAACCCAGCTACAAAGCCCGTTTGAAAGGGTCATGTAGCTCATTCTTCAATGTCCATTCTCTGAAGTCTCTCAACACCAATCTAGTAAAAATCTTGCCAGGCGCATCAAGTAACGCAATGGGTCTATAGCTAGACAGGCTCGAGCAGTCACCTTTTTTATATATAGGGACCAACAGAGAATGTGTCCAGGAGGCAGGCAGGGATTGATTCATATTAATTATCCTGAATATTTCAAAGAGTATCCCGGCCCATAGCTCAGGATGCTTTTTGAAGGTCCTATTTGATAACCCATCAGGTCCACAGGCACCTGAGTTACTGATTTTATTTATGAAGAATTTAATATCTTCCAGATCATACTTTTGGAAAAAGGGACCCAGATCCTGCGGAATAGTCACTATCGAGTTGGAAGGGGCTGCATAATACTCCAATATATGGGCACACCACACCTGGTCGGTAACATTATTTGCTTGCATGATGTTTTGTGAGTAATGCGTTGACTTACTCAATAAGGCACAGATTTGTGCTAGGTTTTTCGACTGTATTTTCGCCAGCATATTTTCACCATCCTGCTGCAGTCTAAGTCCTCTAGTAGCTCTGAGCCAATTTGTATATGTTGTTTTAATATGGGCCAACGCAAGTCCTCTTTCCTTCAAGGTCAAACAATTAACTGCCCTTATTTGACGCCGATACTCAGCCTTCCTTGCTCTGGTGGCAGCATCATACACATGTATCTGGGGACGATCTAGGTGATCTCTACACCCTCCTTTGCCTCTTCCGTCGGCTTGAAGGTATTGTAACATGTCAGCATAACACGGCTGCAAATGATTCCCCCCTGTACACCTTTGACTTTCAAGTTGATCTTTGAGCCATTTTAACGATCTCTCCGACCATCATAGCCTATTACCATTATTATTTACAACAAGATTTACTCTCATTAGATTTTTTTTGTCCGGTTGTTGGTTCGCCACTGACTGTCCATTGCATCACAAGTTGGTTGTGATCACTCTGTGTATTTTCCACAATGCAAAACTTATTGATCCCCTCAAACATATTCATATTCACATAAATAAAGTAAATTATGGAAACACTACCACCACAATGCCAAGTTGGATGAGGGGGAATATCGGAAGGAAAAGCACCATTCAACTGTATCAAATTATTTGATGAGACAATTCAGCCCATTTATTCAGTCTTGGATTATACTTTAAGGGCTGGTCATTGGTGCAATCCAAATTAAAATCTCCAGCAATTATAATTCGTGAAATTGATGAGTCCATTACAATAAGACTACATAGGTCTCCAAATGATTTGATAAAGGACCCGTCCGATATTCCCACTGGATTACAGTAGACATTTATCAGCCCATACGATTCATTGTTGACTTTTACTTTAACCAGTTGGAGAAATTCATTCGGCGTTTCCCATGCCTACGCGCAGATCCCCCCTTTAGATTTAATGGCTATGAGTAGGCCAGACATCGGTCTTCCGTGCAAAGCCTGTGATGCAGGATTTTAAAAAAGATCAAAGCCATCCCACACAGGTACCGACATTAGCCATGTTTCCTGTAACATAATTATGTCGAATTGCACTAGATCATTGTTGTCATTATTTAACAGATGGACAAAGCTCCTTGTATTCCAACTAATTAATGCCAGATTTATATTTGCGGCTGATCGTACTAGTTAGGCTCGATCTTTTCTTTGATTACAATTACAATTACACACTTCACCCTGTTTAGTATTTCTTTTCCGTGAGGCAAGGTTAGAACCATTGAGATTGTAATTCAGCAGTACCTCATTTTTGATTTCGACATTTGCAGTTGTTTCAGTGAATACTGTAAATCCCAACAATGTCAAATCAGTTTTAGCAAGCCAGATTGTATTTTGCACCAACCTCGAATTCATCCATATTCTTACACTTTGGCGATTCCCTTTGTCCGGGAATTCCTCAGCTCCAAGTCTGTGGAACAAATGTCCTCAAGACTTGGTATATCCGAGAATATGGCTAAAATAGCTCTTCTATTTAGTTCATATTGCACTGCCGGAGAGGCGTTACAAGACAGCCTCAATGAATAATTTGCCAGTGATTTTCTCTTAATGGTCGCGGGTTTAGTCGCCGACACAACTTTTGTAACTGCTGCCATTGAGGGCATGGAACTTCTTTGTCTGCCACCGGTACTCAAAGCATTTTGTATAATGTTTAAAAATTCTGGCGTAATCTGTGAGATCAAGGAATTCTGAGGTATTACAGGACTTATGTACTCTTTGGCCTTTTGGCAGATTTCTGGATTTACCATATGGTTCTCTCCCAGTCCCAAAGGCAAATTATTTAACTCTATTGTTGTAGGTATGTTTATGGGTGGGACAAAATTTGTTTCCACCCTTTGCTCTTTAAAACTAACACTTTTAATCTTTTTACATAAGGGCATTGGCTCCGGCTTATCCATGTTAACCACCAAATTGCTACTCATGTAGGCATCTACTGCCTTTCTTATCTCCTGGCGATGGAAATCTCTTATATTGAGGCTCGGCACAGTGGTCCTCACTTCTCCAGAATTAGAGGATTTCTCAACTGGAACTTTTTCCCTCTTGGACCCAGTCCGGAGATTCTGATCTGTTACCTCATCAACCAGAGCATCAAGGGGGGCATGTGCTAGTACTGGTTGCAATGAACCACTTCCCGTTCGATCATCCTTTGAGTAAGTACGCATGTGATATTTTTTTGCAATAGCTTGAGCAGTTGTGATTGTATTGTTAGTTGGAATGCTTAACTTTTTGATAAATGTTTGTATTTTAGCCCCCTTCTTATTTGTTGGCATTGGTTGATTTTTTGGTAGCTTTTTACTCACATGGTTACTCTGCTTTGTACCACTTTTTGCCTGTTTGGTGACGACTGTATAGGCAACTTTGTCTTCCTTCATCACAGTGTCACTAGCGAATCGCCTCCCTACAACTTCGTTCTCTGTACACTTACCCTCCTGCGTAGCTATTTTGTCAGGCACATTACATTCCAACACCTCACCTATAATACAATCCATTTGTGGGATAAGTTTGTACCCCGCCCTAACACCCATGTTCCCTGCTATTGAACATGTAGTTAGATCAGGGCGCGTTATACTTGGATTATCACTTTTCAATTTCAATTTGTGCATAGCTTTCTTTGCCATAAAAGCAAATGCTCAATTTGAAGGGCTTGCTTACGGACCTGTTCAGCGAAGGTATCATATAATTTAAACAGCACAGCCAATGAAAATTGAGTAGCTTTTAGCGCAATTTCCATGAGTACAACACTATTTGGGACCTGGTTGCCTATTTCTATTTTCTGCAATGGTTCCACATCATTGGGTACTGTTGGTTCCTGCCCTACCTCCCCACAGCTTGGTGCCTCCTCATCTACACACACATATGGAGTAACACATTTCCTCGGAGTTGGAGCACAATATGACACATTTACACTCGAATAACCAGAACCAATAGTAGAAAACATATCAGGTGTTTTCGATAAATTATCTGTGAGCAATTGTGCAGAAAACCCAGAATTAAGAAAGTTCAAATCAATTATGGCATCATCTTTTTCACCACCATCCACTACGACTTTAGAGGCATTATCAAAGGCTGTACATTGCACCGTATTCAGCAAACTAGTGTCCGTTATTGAAATATTCAGATTTGCCATTATGGTCCTCGGGACTGTGCCCAACGTGATGTTTTTTTTTTACTTACATTTGTTTCCTGCTGTTCTCCTAGACAAGGCATCAATCACATTTACATTGGAGTCATTAATAGTAATTGGCTGAGTACCTACACCCGCCCCCCCGGCCAAGGGCGGTTGGATCCTTGGCGGTAATGGATCTTTGCAGAATTCTCTAATATCCGTCCCATGACTTAAGACGGTTTTCACCTTATTTGCCTTTCGCAAAACCTTTGTCGTGGATGTATTACTTAAATGACAGTTTATAACATTATTACTCGTCCGACTCGCCACACACGGTGCGCTAAGCGGACATATGCCCTTTGGCATGCCTGCCTTCAAAGACATGACCATGAAACCACATTCACCCTCACCCGCGCAAGTCAAGAAAAATTAAAGGATGGACGAAATACACCTCTCCCACCTCTCCGCTCCACTGTGCTCCGAGGCAAAGAGGGAACGATGGGCCTGACGGAATTTGCTCGGAGCGTTCCAATCTATTACAGAGATCCCAAATCAATAATCACATAGGCTTGGGGATAGGCACCTCGCAACGAGAACCGCAAACAGACAACAGTACTTAGCTTGTACTTTGCAGTGCGCGGCGCGGGTGCGCCAAGGTGCCGGTATTTATTGGAGTAGGCGGATCGTTGCACAAAACCAAGGGCGGGGCCAACCTCCCAAACACACACCCTAGAAAATAAATAAATAAATAAATAAGGGGTTTTAGATATATGACTTCAAAAAAATAAGAAAATTAATTCTCAGTTTTAACCCATCCCAAGGCTATACAGATTTCAATGGGCTCCAAGTATGGATATGATTGCGGGCACACAGTTTTCAAATGGGCTCCTACTATAAATGGCAATGCGGCCACACAGTTTTCAATGGACTCCACTATGAGTCCTACGTGCAAGTACAAAAGTCACCTCCTACTTCCTGAATGGAGGGTCAGGCACTTCGCGTGTCTCCAGCAAAGATGTCCTCCAGGGCTGAAATAAACAGCACGCCACGAGTGCCGATCCGGATTCAATACATCTGAAATGCGTAGGCAATCAGAAACGTTAGCCCGGGATAGTGTCGCGAACAGCCAACAGTACTTAGCTTGTACTTTGCGGTGCCTGTCAATAGAGCTGCCAAGTGTCCCTAAAATCGTGGAAGTCTCTAGCAAAAGGAGGCGGACACCTGCACTCTCGTATTTGAGCAGGATTTTCTTTCTACATCTGCAAAGAAATTCAGCTGTGCCTCAGACAGTCCCTTTGTTTGTGGCAACACTGGGTTGAAGTAAGTAACACACTGGCGAACACAGCACTCAACAGCACATGCTGGTCTGACTGGGGCTAAGCTGTGTCCTGTACACCTCTGCTGCTGAATTTCCAGCTGATCTCAGTGGCAACTTTGGATAAAGAGGGATAAATGGTATAGATAAGATGATCATGTGTGTAATTTCAGCACAGGTGGTGTGCGAGAGGCTACACAGCCCATGTGATGGTCTGACATGCATATTCTGGCACACAAACATGACTGTAGTGTCTGACAGGACATATTCTTGCTTTGCTTCTAAATATTATTAGAAACCACATCCTGCAGTCTCATAAGAAGCACAGTTTAGAGTTTCTAAGCCAGTACTTTCGTTTTATAATGTTACATAAGAAAAGGGGTTTATAGTCAAAAATGTCGAAAAAAAAATGTCGAATGTAAAAAAGTCGAAAATACATGCATATAATAGGAAAAGTCATAATTTCGAAAAAAAAATGTCGAAAAAAAAATGAAAACCCAAAACACCCAGATAGTAACATTTATTATGGGGGGGGTCCCCCCCAACCCCCCCATCCCAAACCCCTACCCCAACCCCCCCCTCCTCCCCACCCCCCCCCACCCCCCATAGAAATACCTTTAATTATTTTTAAAAAAAAGTTTAATAAAATATTTATTATTAACACATAAAATCGAAAAAAGTCGAAAAAAATTCGACATTTTTGTAATTCGACATTTTTATTTTCGACATTTTTTTTTCGACATTTTGACTTTCGATATTATTGTATTCGACATTATGACTGGACACCAAGAAAAGGAGAGGACCTTGCAATTCTCTTATTGATTTCATGTGCAAGTTCATCACTACCAGGTCGGTGCTGCGGGCCCCGGTCAATGTCAAGGGATAGGCTTCACGGAGGGACTACTTCACCTTAATGTCTACTTTCCTGAAGCCTCAGCCTGAGGAAAATCCAGACACTTCCCAACAGACTGGTCCCTCTGAATGTCGCTGTGGCTCATATGTCTCACACTCTACACGACCTCTATTGTTCTTCAAAATCATGCATGAAATAGACAACTGTCCTCAGGGCCACAGCTTTATGGAAGAAATGGCAGCAATTATATGGCTTTTCCCCTAGTCCATGTTGGCAAGAGAGTAACAATATTCTTATACTGCAGGCCCATGTGAAATATAGCTTTCTCTTAAATCTATGTATCATATGTTTGTCCTTCTGTAGGCTGTTGATTTCTTGGAGTCATAGATGTGTGTGATGTGTTGCATTTTGATAAGTTGTTCACATAGCTCTCAACCATTTGGGTCGCGAAGGCGGGTGAAAACACCCGATTTTAGTTTTGGCGGGTGAGACGCCCATTGAAATGAATGGGCGTGCTGGAGGCTTGGCGGGTGAGTCAGCTGTTTACAAGGCGGGTGACACCCGCCAAAAGCGTGAGAGTTGAGAGCTATGTGTTCATTTTGTGAGGCCCATTGCTTCCAAGTCACATTTTACATGTTACTGTGTGGGATCTCAGCAGTGGGACAAAGAATAGAAGAAAAGCATGACAGGGTTTAGTTAAAAACAATATTTCCAGAGACACATGGGCTAGATGGTGCCTGGGGTCCCCTGGTATATTAAACAGGCCAGGCATTTCAGGAGCCACATAAGGAAAGAAGGAAGGCCCTTTACCCTAGAATAGGGGGTGCAGAGAGTGGGGGCTCCCAAAGCATTGATACGAACAGAAATGCGACATTCACAAATAGAGTGTGAGGTGTTCCTTGGTCTGTTGTGGTGTCGTCATGTCCACCTTTACATTTTTCATCATCCTAACATGATCGTGATGGACCCAAAACCCCTACTGCCAATTTTCCAAGGGTCATTTCTTCGCACACCACTCCCATTAGAGCACTTGACTGCAACTGTCAGATTACATGGTAACTGTCCATTTCGATGCAGTGGCTGGCAACCCCATGGACTACCTGCTCGGTTATCCAGGTCTTCGGGCGTCGACATCGGAGGCAGTGGAAGTTGAGGCAAAAGCTCTGGTTAGCATGGTCAGATCGATGACTCCTCTAAAATATTTATCACTTTGATTGTCCTGCTGCTATTTATATTCGTTTTCAGCTGTGTGCACATCGTGATTGTCCTGCTGCTGTTTAAATTCGCTTTTATCTGTGTGCACATTGTGATTGTCCTGCTGCTTTTTAAATTCGTTTTCAGCTGTATGCCCATCTTGATTGTCCTGCTCCTGTTTACATTTGTTTTTAGCTTTGTGCATAACCTGCTTTTCATGAGAATGTGTTAACAAGTCCACCCCTCTGTACTCTGTCTAGTCTGCCACCGGTTACCTCACCCTTCCTCAATCCCATTGTCCCTCTGTGCTGTTA
Organism: Ambystoma mexicanum; assembly: GCF_040938575.1. Taxonomy (NCBI): domain Eukaryota; kingdom Metazoa; phylum Chordata; class Amphibia; order Caudata; family Ambystomatidae; genus Ambystoma; species Ambystoma mexicanum. The sequence continues at coordinate 124,396,522 of NC_090921.1, read as the reverse complement.
TTCCCCTCAGCCATACACCCACTACGTCCCCTTCCTCTGCGTGTTCACTGTTCTTCTGTGCATATTACCTCCCCCAGCTCCCATTGTTTTTCTCCCATTCTTGTTCCCTGTCTCCCCCCCCCTCTACCTTCTGCTCTCGCTGTGCCTCTGTGGCCTCAGTCTGGTTAAGTGTACCTCACTCTCTGCAGTTTGCTACGGTGCTATCTATCTCTCCTATCTTCTCAAACTGCTTCTCTATCTCTTATCCTTCACCCCTTACTAAGTCTGTCAGGAAGATCCTCAAGAAGGACATACTGAGCTCTAACCCAGGCCTTCCAATTGCAAGCACCTACGTCATTTCCTCTGCCAGAGAGACTCTCACAGACATACTCTGTCGTTCCCTCACCCGTCCTATGGACTCTCCATAGGATTGCTCTTCTCTCTCCTTTCTCTTCTTTGCCCATCAATGGTGGCACCCGCTGCAAGGTCATTCTTGCCCTCTCCACCTCCAGGGTCATCATCAATGTCTACTGCAATGGTACCATCATGGTCCATGGTCCTCAAACCAACCTTCTACTCTTTCATAGGCTCCTCCCCCGCCTTATCAACCTCCCTCCGCCTTTTGCACCAGCTCCTTCAGCTGCCCTGGCTCCCATGCCAGCTGTGCCCACCTTGGCTCCCTTGCCACCTCCTAACCACCATTCTACCCTCGCCATGGCTTTCTTGCCACCACCCCACACATTGACAATCCCATGTGCCTTCTCCTCTTGGGTGAACCAGTCACCCACTAACAGAGAATCTGGGGCTCCCTTGCCCCCTGTGGTGCCTCCCGCATCGGCTCCCTCCTCACCCATTATGGTCCCGTCTCCCTTACCGGCCTTGGCTCCTCTGCCCCCTTCTACCTCTGTCCCTCAGGTACTATCATTACTTAGGGGGGCCCACTGTCCCCTGCTCCCCCCATAAGTCTTTCACTGATTGCAAGCTGCTCCACATTGCCATGGTAAGCACTCGCTCAGCTGTCAAACACTCCTCTGACATCTGCAACCTCCTTGAACTCCTGGATTGTGATGTTCTTGATCACTGAAACCTGGTTCAAGGATTGCTCTGTCACAAGCTTTGACACACTTCTCCCAGAAGGCTACACAATACTCTCTCTTCCTAGACCAAACAGATCAGGTGGGGGAGTAGCATTGATCTTCCCTGAGTGTATCCCTGTGTCTGTCATTCCCACTCAGGCCTACTCATCCTTTGAGTGCCTGATCTGCAGGCTGTCCCTCTCTCCAAGCTCTTCACTACTGCTGTCCACCTTCTATCAGCCACCTGGTCAGCCCTCCCTCTTCCTTTCGTAATGGGCTGACCTGGCCTCCTCTCTCCTTTCCTCCTCTTCTCATCTCCTACTGGGTGATCCCAACATCCATCTCGACTCACCTGATTCCTTAAGACCTTTATGCAACCTTTGCGACTCTCCCTTTCTTTCCATCTTACCGTCTGGCCCAACGCACAGCGCTGGCCACACCCTGGATGCTCTCTTCTCAACTGACATTCCGCTATCTATCCCTCTCACTACTTCTCTCTCCTGGACTGATCATTTTCTCCTCTCTTCTCACTTGAAGCTCTCTTCTCCCGTTGCATAGGTAAGCCTGGCACTGCCTCCCGTCTACAAGGTCATCTGACCCATGAAAAGAGTCTCAGTAGCTGCCTTTGCCTCCACCTATTATACTCCTTCCACTCCTGTGACTGACTCCCACCCTGCCACAGCCCTCTCAAACTTTAACCTCTCTGTTTCCAATACTCTTTATATTCTTGATTCTGTCATGAGGGTACGATTGAAGCCTACCAAAAAGTGCAACTCTTGGTATGACTCCAAATCAGCTTCTGTTAAACACAAGTGCAGGGCAGCCAAATAGAAATGGGATTCCTCTGGCGCACCCTCTGACAAACTGACCTGCTTCCTCCTCCAAAGCCAGTATAGACTCTGCATCTGCTCCCAGAAAAGAGTCTTTATACAAGCCTGCATCTCTGCGGTATCCAATAACACGGACACAGTTTTCAAAGTCTGCAAGGAATTAGCCAACCCTACCGCAGCCTCTTCCACCACCTCGCACCACCAGCTCGCACCATCCACCACACATGACACAAAGTCAGGCACGCACGCAGTGTCAATGAAAGGGAAGGGGCGCCTGAAAGCAGACATAGATGTGCGTCAAAGGGTAAAATAACACATATACTGCATAGCACCTGCATCACACACAAGCATGTGACTGGCATAGTCCTTCCACAAACATGACTGATGCCAATACACAGATGGCACGTAGTATATCCATGCCAGAATTGTCAACTAGCCTCAGATGGAAGTTGAATACTCCTGACCATGAGCCATGTACAATGCATGTCAGATGACATTTCATGGAATTCACTATTAGAAAACACACATGTGTCACAGGGTGCAACAGCGCTAGGGTGTTGTAATACAGTGAGGGCAGGGATACGGATTCAATAATGCTAGGTCACATTGACATCACGCAAGTGAATAGGCATATTGAAGGGGATAACAGGGTTTAGAAGTGTGTGGGTGCAGTGCAGTACATGGGTACAGCCTCAACTATGAATAAAAACACAGATCCAGTAATGCAATGTCGTGGCCTGATGGCAGTGTAAGGGTAAGTGCCGTCATCATGTGTAAAGTGTTGGTAGTGGGTTGTAGGGATACAGTAAACCCCACCCCCAAGGGCGGGGGTGGCTGGGAGGCAGTGCGTGGGTTAAAATGGTTGCTCAGAGTACCGTGTCGTAGCAGACAGTGTGGGCAGGTGGCAAGTGCCTTTTCTCAGTCATCTGGGACTACAACAGGGGAGAGGAGGACAGAAAGCACAACACATGAGGAAGCATCAGAAGTGCTAGCATGCCTTGAAGAAGCTACACCTCCAGTTACATAGAGGCAGGGAGGCTGTACCAGAGGGAGGCCCCAGCTCAACACAGATGTGAACCACAAAGTAATTTCCATGAGGAGCAACTGACCCTGAGGGAGTAAGAAAGGGATGATCAAAGACCATGAGAATGAAGTAAATACTGGAGGTGGAGTTGAAGGAATTGCTGGCCCAGGACCCATAGGGACTTGCTAAGAATCCACAGGGTTCAGGAATGAACACTCATAGCCACTGTGAGCCTGTGCCATCATCACAGTCCTAGGAAGATACCTTGCACCAAGCCTAAAGGACTTTTCACACAGTCCAGGACTGGCAGAGTTGCAGAGGGAAGAGTGTAGAATCATAGAAATCCTGGTGAAGCCTGTTGCAGTAGTCCATCAAAGGAATTACCAGTCCTCTGGAGACAGTGAGCTGCTGGGGGATGGAGAGGAAAGGAAGAATTCCTCTGAGGATGAGCAACTTGCAGGGTGACCTCATAGAGACGTCAGTCATGTGATGATAGAAGGCGACTGTTGAGTGGAAGATCATCAGAGGCTATCCGCGACCACAGGTTGGAGCAAGAATAGGGCCAAGAGAGGCTGGACAGAGAGTGTCATGGAAGGAGGGAGCAGGTGTGGTGATGAGGATTGCCTCTGTGTGCAGCATATGGTTTGTATGCAGTCTGCATGATAACAAGCACGTATCAGTCCAACATCACACGGGTCACACATGGCAGTCATTACAATGTAGCTTGAACTGGCAGGCAATCATAACACATCACCCAAGCAACATACACATGGCCTGTACACACACGCATCACCACTCACCGGACATTCCCTCATACATTGGCAGGTCTCCCACGCCTTGGATCTGCTCCACTGCAATGAAATCACTAGTGATCTCCTCATGTCCAGTGAGTTCATCGTCCTCTGGTGGTGACCCACTGTCAGTCACCATGTAGAGGCAAACTTTGAAGACAGCTTGTCTTTTGCTCGGTGTTGGAAGTCATTCCAGCGCTTCACAACATCACCAGCTGTGCGCCTCTCATAGCCCAAGACGCTAATACGGTCAGCGAGGCACTGCCAGGGGGGTCATACGCTGAGCAAGTGTATGTGTACTCCCTGCCTGCACCAGCATGTCACAGCCATGTTCCAACATGTAGTCCAAGAGTATCTTCAGTTCCTCATCACAGAAACTCCTCATTCTCGATGTGTGGGACTCCTGTGTCGTGTCTGGGGTCTTAGCCTGTACTGCTGGAGCATGCTTCTGCTTCTTGTGAGGTGGTGCAGACCCTGAGTGGCGTGTACTGCTCTGGTCAGTAGGGGCTGGAGTACAGGTGGACTGGCCTATGGAATCAGCCACCAATGTAACTACAGAAGGTCAGCTTGCAGGTATCAGTAGCTGGGTGCTGTTGCCGGGACTATGCGCCACACGTGCTTGGCCTTAGTGACAAGGGACTTGGCCCCTGAGTCACACTGGGCCGGGACCAATCCATTCCTGGCTGGGTGACCCTGAGACAGGGTGCCGGTTGCTACAGCTGCCCTTGCAGCTTCCAGACACTGGCCGGTGTGAACAGCAGATGACACCGCTGCTCCAGATCCCCGTGTGCCGGTGCCTGGAACTTGCACCGCACGTGTCTTGGCCTTCGGGACATGGAAATCGGCCATTGAGTCACCCTGTCCCTGTGCCGGGACCACTACCGTCCGGGCTGGCTGACCCTGAGCCTGGGTAGTGATAGCCGCAGCTGCCCCTGCAGCTTCCACACCCTGGACAGCAGTTGGCACTGCTTGTCCGGGACCACGGGTGCTGGGTTTGTCAGCAGCTGCTGCATCTCCCTGGCCCGGTTGGGTGTGGGGCATACTTCTCCATGCATGGTCCTGCACACCTTGCCCATGTGGACCACCTTGGCCACCTTGGCCACCCTGGCTACGTCGCCCACCTTGGCCAGCTTGGCCACCCTGGCCACGTCGCCCACCTTGGCCACCTCTGGCAAGTCGCCCACCTTTGCCTCCCTTCCCACTTGTTGCCCTCCCAGTCATGGCACTGATGGACTAGCGCAATGGGAGGCGCAGCCAACAAATGTCCTGGGAAATTGGAGTGAGGGGCCAGGGTACGTGATGGAAAATGTACCACTGTGCTCCAGAAAAGCTCTATGTGACCCCTGGTGAAAAAATAACAGGTCGCGCAAAGCTCAGGCACCCAAAAAACAAAAATCAACGTGTATGGGACCCCTCGGTAGCCCACCTTGAGTAAAAAACAGCCTGCAGTACGCTGTGTCACCCAGCAACACAAAAAATGTGTACGCGAGGAAAACATAGGCTACTATGACCTCGAAAATGGTGTACGCGTCACACAGGGGCAACCACAGTGGGAAAAATGTGTGCACGACTCACTGTCTGTCTCGTAGAATGAAAAAAAATCACACGTGTGTCTGCGCGTAGGCAACTCCCGCGCAAAACAAGAAGTACGCACTGCCACAGTAGTGAACTATTTGCGTGTGAACCCACAAAAATATGAAGTTCATGCATCCGTCCCCACGAAAAGCATGTACAGTGCACTGTTGTCCTACGCAGACCTTTACCCCCATACTGATTGACAACGCTCAACGTCCAGCGCATGTCACGTAACTTACGCGCTTAAGGCCTTTCCTCTGATTACACGCTAACGCGCTGTTTACGCATGTGCGGAGTCACTCTGTTTACGGCTGGCCACGCGATAGAATATGGAAAAACCACGCTCCTGCCTACAAGGCCATTTACCTGCCTCCAACTGCCCAAGCTGCCTCCTACGAGCCATCTGCTGATGCCAGCCCACTGTGTGTGCCTGCTGCCAAAACAAGAAGTATGCACTGCCACAGTAGTGAACTATTTGCGTGTGAACCCACAAAAATATGAAGTTCACGCATCCGTCCCCACGAAAAGCATGTACAGTGCACTGTTGTCCTACCCAGACCTTTAACCCGATACTGAATGACAACGCTCAATGTCCAGCGCATGTCACGTAACTTACGCGCTTAGGGCCTTTCCTCTGATTACACACTAACGTGCTGTTTACGCATGTGCGGAGTCACTCTGTTTCCATCTGGCAGCGCAAAAGAATATGGAAAACCCACGCTCCTGCCTACAAGGCCATTTACATGCCTCCAACTGTCCAAGCTGCCTCCTACGAGCCATCTGCTGATGCCAGCCCACTCTGTGTGCCTGCTGCCCACATGCCCTGCATTTTGGTGCTTGCTCATCAGCCATTGCCAGTGATCCTGTCATTGTGACCACCTCTGCTGATCCTGAGGACTCCTGACTGCCATTCCACCGCTCCACAGCCCAGCCCCAGGACCACCTGGCCCACCCACACCTGCCTCAGGGGTTGCCATGTCTGAGTCTGACACCACACCATCTGAGGCAAGTGGCAACCCCCTGGCAGAGAGGCAGAGGGCTGTCAGCTTCTCACCCAGGGAAGTTGGCATCCTGGTAGAGCAAGTCCTGGGGCATCATGATGGGGCATCATGATGCCCTCTTCCACAGCCCATCGCAAGTTGGCAATGAAGGACGGAAGAAGATCTAGGGGGACATAGTGGGTGCCATCAATGTAGAGGAGCTGGCACCCCGCGACTACCATCATGTCCACAAGTGCTGGGAAGACTTCATGTCCAGGACCCACAACAAGGCCCGGTGCCTCATTAAGGCTGGTGATGATCGAGTGAGGTGCCGGGGCCGGTTGACCACCAACGAGATGTGGGTCCTGGAGCCTACCCAGTGCTGTACCCCCAGGTCTTGGAGTTGGTGCTCCTTCTGGAGTCGAATGGTTCATGTGTTCTTGTCCACCATTGAGCATGTGCATGTTGACATGTGGCTGGAGTGTGCACCTTGGCCTTATGTCTCGCATGCCTCCTGTACAGATGTCTGTGTGCATGTCCCTGACAGTGCTGCATGAGAGTCCATTCAAGCGTGTCCCACATCAATGGTGTCTGTGTTGCGCACCGGCATGTAACGATGCGCACATGTTTGCATACCTGTGTCTGGTCTGGGGCATATGAGAGGTGTGACGCATAGGTGCTTATGTCATCATCATGGACATGCATGGTGTACATGTGCGTGTGTCTGAGTAGTGAGTGTGTAACTGCCCAACACTCCGCACGTATGTTACTTGAGTTCTTGATTTGTGATTGCCTCACGCTGCCAATTTGCCCTTGAGTGCACTGTGACGTGATAGCTCCATGGCCTGCCTCATGACTGTCAGGTGATGTGTGTGAATGAGATGTGCATGTCCCATGATGTGTGTGAGCTGAATACAGAATTATGATCTTGTGTCAGTGCCTTGTCCATGGATGTGAATGTCTGTTGTGAATGATAGACATGTTTGTGAATGTGTGTGAATGGCACTTCCCTGTGTGTAGTGGAGGGTGATGATGGTTGTGACCTTTGACAGTACCACTGATGTACATTTGCATTGTGACAAACACACATACACACATATGTTCAGTAGCCTGATGTTTGTGTTCTATGTTTCCCTATCCACAGTGACGATGGAAGAAGAGGGCGGAGAAGGCGCTTTGGAGCACCGCAGCAGGGATGCCTCCACCAGGCACAGACGCAGGGCACAGTCCTCCTCCCAGGTACTGTCATCTTCCAGAGCGAGGAGACTGGTGCCGCGTCCATGACAATGGCCACAGCTGCTGAGGGGAGGCCCAAGAGTGTGAAGTTGGTCGTGGGCACCTCAGCAGTGGGAGGGACAGATGAGCCCACACAGGGGCAATCCTATGCAGAAGACAGTGGGGAGTCATCCAGGTTGGTGGTGGTGGAGGAGGAGGAGGAGGCCATATCAGCCCAGCACATGGGGCCCAGCAGGGGTGATGAGGTAGGTGTGAGTGGTGCAGTCCAGGATCAGGGGCCAGAGGCAGTGCAGGTCACCGTGGAGGGGCATGTGACTGATCTTGTCCCTGGAACTGCGACTGCCCCAGTATGCACCTGCGGGCATGCCTCAGGCCGGACCCCTCCGCAGGTGGCGGATGTATCCACGCAAACAGATCCTCCACTACCTGTGGATGAATCAATTTGTCACAGGGTGGAACTGTTGCTAGCCGTTGCTAGCCGGTATTGCGAGGCATACAGGCACCATTAGTGATGATGTGCAGGCTTCCAATCGGGGGCTTGCACATCATCACGATGAGGTCTATCGCCTCATTAACTGGCTAGCTCAGTTCCTGGTCACAAATCTGGTACATGTGCTGGCCACTGCTGCAAACCCCTCTTCCTTTTCCTCCTCTGTGCGCCAGTCCTCCTCCCTGCCATCTTCCGGCCCAGATACCACCCAGGCCCCCTATGTACCTGTCCCAACCCCGGCGGCCAGTCTGGTGGAGATCACATCCCTGCCACAGTCGGGAGTCGAAGGAGGATCAGCAGAGGTTATCACTACAGCGACAGGAGCTATGGCAAGGGAGGAAGTGCAGGCACCAAGAAGGAGGGCACGTGCATGACAGCCCCGGGTTGTATCATCATCCCGCAGGCTGTCCTTGTGGCGCAGGCACCAGGCATTTTGGCAGCAGCAGGCTCAGGAAAGGAGGCAACAGGACTCGGGCGTTCATCATCAGAGGGGCAGGTATCGGCCATCGGGCAGGAGACAAACGTGGACCTTACGACAAGGATGTCTTCCGCGTTGGAGCGTTTGGACCGCCAAAACGGGTAAGAGCGGCAGCGGGCACAGGAGAAGCAACTCACCATGGCCAGGGCGGAGAATTCACTGCGTCGGGCAGAGAGGCAGGTGGAGGTCCTCGAGGAGACTCGCAGGGAGTTTGAGAGGAGCATGAAGGAGTCCCTGCAATCCCTCGAGGGCGAAGCCGAGGCCCGCGTACTGAAAGTGGACGCAGTGTTCGATGACGCCCTGGCGGAGACTATGAGAGAGCATGGTGAGGAGATGGACTAGCCTGCTGCCTTTGTATATAGTTCTTTAGGAGTAGGTTTCATTTGTTTTTTTCTTTTTATTTGGAGTTCCTGGACTTTGCTCCGCATCTTGTATATAGTTATTTTTGTATTGTATTCTTAGGATTTTTCTACATGTTTTGGGACCATGGACCCTGGATCTTTGTAAATATTTGGATTTTAATTTGGAATGGTTTTCACATGATATGTTATTTCATTTGCACATACATTAATGGACAAGGACCACATTCTTGACTCTTTCATTTTTTACATCACATTGATTTTGGTTTTCACTTTATTTTGATTTTTCATTTGGTTCATGCATGTTTAATTTGTTGTTTTTACTGTGGGTGACTTAGATACATGTTTTTTAATATAATTTTTTGACATTGAAATCGAAGTGGTATCTGGTCTCAACGGTTTAGTGCATGTTTCACTTCTCCTTGACGCATTTGCGTGTCCCTGCTGTTCACCAATGTTGTTCATGTGTATGCACATGCATGCACGTGTGATGTTAGGATTCACATAACATAGGGAGCATGACTAATGGATGGGTGTTGAGGTGCACCAGGGGGATGCAGCGTGTGGTGGCATTTTAGTTGGCATGTGCTGCGTGGTTGTATGTTGGTCCAATGTGTTTTGGGGTGGGGGGCGGGGACATGTGGCAGGGCCTGCCTGCAGGTTGCGGTCACTGGTGGGGTTGGGGACATGAGGCGGGGCCTGCCTGCAGGTTGCTGTCACTGGTGGGGACATGTGGAGGGGCCTGCCTGCAGGTTGCCGTCTCTGTTGGGGGGTGGGGACATGAGGCGGGGCCTGCCTGCAGGTTGCCGTCACTGGTGGGGGGGTGGGGACATGAGGCGGGGCCTGCCTGCCGGTTGCCATCACAGGTGGGGGCATAAGGCGGGGCCTGCCTGCAGGGTATGGTCACGGGTGAAGGGGTGCCTGTGTGGTGTGGGCTGCCTGCGGGGTATGTTCATGGGTGATGGTGCTGTCCCATGTGGTGTGGGCTACCTGCGGAGTATGTTCACTAGTGATGGTGTGGGTCCCATGTAGTGTGGACTGCCTGCTGGGTATGGTCATGGGTGATGGTGGGGGTCCCATGTGGTGTGGGCTGTCTGCAGGGTGTGGTGATGGGGGAGCCATGTGGTGTGGGCTGCCTGTGGGGTATGTTCACGGGTGATGGTGGGGGTCCCATGTGGTGTGGGCTGCCTGCGGGGTATGTTCACAGGTGATGGTGGGGGTCCCATGTGGTGTGGGCTGCCTGCGGCGTATGGTCATGGGTGATGGTGGGGTTTCCATGTGGTGTGGGCTGCCTGCAGGGTGTGGTCACAGGTGATGGGTTGGCCATGCAGGGTATGTTCACGGGTGATGGTGGAAATCCCATTTGGTGTAGGCTGCCTGCGGGGTGTGGTCACGGGTGATGGGGGGCCATGTGGTATGGGCTGCCTGCGGGGTATGGTCCACTGCTGGGGTCTGGCTGTCCCGTGAGGAGGCATCTGCCTCCAGGGGAGTTGTGCATGTTTCACAGGGTACACGCAGGCCTTTCCACGTGATTTGGCTGGTGCGAGCGGGGTACGTAATTTCGCTGGGGCGCGGACGGGGTACACGCGGGCCTTCCCACGTGATTTAGCGAGTGGGGTACATGATTTTGCTGGGGTGTGGATGGGGTATGTGCGGGCCTTCCCACGCGATTTGGCTGGTGCGAGCGGGGTACGCGATTTTGCTAGGGTGCGGACGGGGTACGCATGGGCCTTTTCACGCGATTTGGCTGGTGCGAGCGGGTTACGCTCTGATATTTCATGCAATTACAATGGGGTGGATGTGTGCTGGGTCACGGATGGTGTGGGGCGTTGCGCCGTATTGGGCATTTCACTGTCTTTTGCCTGCGCATGGGGGTGTGTTGGGGCGTTGCTGGCGCTACTTGATGTTCATTGCGCCACGGTTACTGATGCCTCAGAAAATCCATGAATACGCGTGCCGTGCAATTGCTGGTTTGTGCCACAGCTGGTGCACGCATGGCACATGCTCCTTCTCGGCGTGCAGCACTTGTGCTGCTTCTGCGCTGGATTCTGTGAATTGGGCCCTAAATCTGAAGATTTAGCAACATTTGTAAATTATGTTTTCATGATCGTGTATATACTCTGATATATAATTTATACATATTATCAGTAGGATATGGTTGTACTGTATTTATCACAGTTTGTACAGTCAAGTGTGAAACGCATGAATTAATGTACAAACACACACTTTAATATTGTGACCATACTGTTTTGGAAAACATGTACACAATACATAATTGACATTTAAAGCATTACACAGTAACAGGTTTTGGATTGAACTGTTTTTTACATTTTGTATTATGCAAGAAAAGCACAAGATGCAAAAACTTTCAGTAAATTGTTTCTATGCTACAAACTTTCATAATTGTACATGTAGTTTGTTTTAAGATGTAACTTAAAATAAGAAAAGGAGCAGTTTTGAACCATGTAAGAGTTCACATTAGAGGTAGAATTTGATAGAACTTTTAATATTGTGAGACATAATGGTGCAGTGGTTAATGGAGCTGTGCCATAACAGGAGGTTATGAGTTCGAATCTTTCGTAGAGCATTTTAATTTTATTTTTAAAAAAAGGGAATAAAATTGACATTTCGTATTTTTATTTTTTAAAAGGAGGATTATAATTTGAAAAACGAAGAGACACCGTGACACCTGAAACCTTTTTTTGGGGGCATGGCATGTGACAGCTGCTAGTGGCACGTGTCACTTGTAGTGGTGACATGCAGTGGCACGTGCCACTGGCATATGACACATGCCATATTCGGCTCCAACCCCTACTGCATTCTCTTGTCATGTGGTGAAGGGTCACCAGGCTGCTTGTGGACAGTCCAGGGTCCCTATAATATTAGTGGGAATTATGCAAGGTCATAGAACCATTCCTTCATTGTGTGCATGGAATCCGCGGTTATGGGCAGTGCTGTGTGTGCTCCTGCATGGCGTGCACCTTCCTGGGTGATGATGAGCAAGAAGGTTGGCAGTGCCATTTGTGCACCGTGGCCACTGCATGTTGGAAAGGTGCCCTTTGCTAGGAAATGGGGGACGGCCATCAGATTCAATTGTAGGGGTATGGCTCTAAGTGTAAGCGTTTGGCTTTCACGCGCACCCTCAATGAGCGACACGACGTAATGACGCTGGCCCGCCCACACAATATGTTCTCAGGATGTGTGAGCTAGTTATGCCCTTTGTGGACAATATGGCTCTGTGCGTGGCCTCTCCTTCCTTCTTTGGGTGGACCTCTGCCACCTCAAACATTAGCTAAAGCTCGCCCAGTGGACAGCGGCAGTGCTCCAGCAGTCCGCATGGTGGTGTGTGTTGTGAGATGTTTGTGAAGAGGCGTTTTTTGTGGTGAACGACATGAAAGCTGCATTTCGCACCCTTTACCCGACAGCCACGACCACCTCCTTTTTTGCTGGCGATAACTTTGTAAGGCGTTCCATGTGTTTTTCTGCGTTGTCTTGCTTCCAAGACGAGTTTGTTACCGCTGAGCTATCCTACCCGTTCAGCACAAACAGCCCACCAGCTAGTGACTGATCTGTGCTTAGTCCTGTTGAGCCGGGACTAGAGATGTGTATCTGGGGCTGTCGATGCACCACTCTCTGGGGACACCAGAGGGTTTCAATTGCACACACCAGTGGCCCACGAGACACTGCATGGGCTCCAGGAGAAAAGCTAAACCCGTTGGATTATCCCAGAGCCTGCTGCATCAAGGCGAGGGTCACCGCCAGGGACAAATAACCATATAGTTCCCCGACCGAGCTCTAAATTCAGGGATGGCCATCCTACTCGCAGCGGCTAAGGGAAAAACCCTAAGGGAGGAAAAGGTTTCCAGTCCTAGCAGCTGACCTCTGAACCCTCACCACGTAGCATTTGCACCACACAGGAATACCAGGCTTTCAGGAAGACTCGCAGAACCTGACTTTTCCTACACCATGCTTTATTTGTTTATTTATTTATTTTATTGCGCATTTGTTAGGCGCCTATACCATGGAGTGAATGGAGGATAGCACAAGGGCAACGTGCTGGTCTTGGAAGCAAGATTACGCAGAGCAACAGAGGTTCGAATCCCATATATGCGCTTAGACACAAAACCCAGGTATTAAAAGCATTATGAAAAAAACAATAAAATAAATAAAAAACAAATTGTGCACAAAATGGCAGAAACAGTAACATACAGTCATGGTCCTACTAGGCCTTGTGGTATTCGGATGTGCAAGTGCAGTGGGAGAAATGATGGGTGAGGGGATTAGGGGGGAGAAGTGGGCAAGTGTTGGTGTTGGTGGGCGCGAGAGGGAAGTGCTAACGGGAGCCAGGGAGGAGAACCTCAGGCTAAGAGCTAGTGCAGGCAACTCCGAAGGGTGTGATGCAGAGCCATGCTCATCAGTTTAACAAACCGCTCGTCAGTACTCATATAGCCCAGGGCCATGGCCAGAAAGTCATTACGCAAACTACCCACTGGGAAAATAATGCACCTGGCCTGCAAACTAAATCGCCCCATGCTGACATCTCTTCCCAGCTTTCCTACCTACCAGCACACACAACTCAACTACACATGCGCATGCGCTGCTGCTCATTTCTATCGATTGTAGGTGCCCGATACAGCACAATGGCCAGCTATTGTAAGCTTGCCATGCTCCAGCATTGTTCATTGGTAAAGTGGTGGCAGGCTAATGCTACAAATCAGGCTGATAGTTGAAAATGTCTTCTCAAAATGGCTGCTCAGTAGGGCATATGGCAAAGACACCAGTTTGCATGAATTCGATAAGAGAGGTGGCGGTCTAAGCTGACACTTGATCTTCCTAAGTAGCGTATAGCAGAGTTTGTATAGTGTATTATACGGCAGGCTCCAGTTATTAAGAACTATGGGGAATTGGTTTTACAAATATCCCTCACAATCTTGCCTAGGTCAGTGGTGCATTTCTCATGATCCATTGTGGACCGGTCATTATTTGCTGAGCAATGCCCAGAGAATAATGCTAAAAGATCACCTATTGCCTCAGGAATTCTTCTGCTGCAGTTATTGGCCCAGAGTGCCCCCAGTTGCCCTTGCTGTCTGAGACAAGTAGCCTGCTTCCACAAAGAGAGAGTAAAGCACTGGGAGATGCCCTGTGCAGTGCCCTATTAAATTAAATATTAATTTTTAGATTCAGTCTTTTTCTTAAGGGGGCTTCTGGTGGAACATCTGGTTTCCTCCCTTCCAAGGTGCTTCAAAGGAGGTACTCTGGGGTGCCTTTGTGCCCTGTCTTGTATACTTCACTGGCTGGTGGCATCTCTTTGCAGGATTTTGGAAGGTTTCACGATATTACAGATGTTTTAGGTTCTGGAACAGAGGTTCTTTGCTGTCTCCATTAAATTGGCGACTTGGATTTGGTAGTCCAGGAACACTCTACAATGAGGCCGTGTTCGCCTGGTAAGAACGATATAAAGTATACGTGTAGAATTGTGGGACTGGCTGGAAAACTATGCCCATCTGAATAGTCTAAAAAAGTACCAGTCGGGGTCCCACTTGTTGTATACATTTAAGACACTGCAGCAGTACCTGAACCTTTGCCCCTCCCCCAGACTCAGACGTTTTATATTATTTCTGAGACTGAATCATTTGCCAGTATTATCAGTAACTGGGTCAACTGTTAACATACAATGGGTTCATCGATGGTGTAGGATATGTAAGCACAGGGATGTCATTGAAACTGCCAAACATGTATTGTCAGAATGCCCTAATTTAATGGAAATATACATTAGCTCATATGGTAGATATGTACATAGGTCTGATACGAGAAAAGATATGGCTTTTTGGGCCCAGTGCATTAACACAAGGAATATGAAGGTTTACAACTCAATGTATAATGTCTGGCAAAAGGTAGAAAAACTCCTGGAAATAACTATATAGTAGTGGACCGTTATATTTACTTTCCATATATTCATCCTGTAGAAAGATTGAGCTAGGCTAGCATGTAGATGTAATGTTGGAGTGTATATGCTTTAAATTGATTAATTAGCAAATTGCTTAAATATTGTAAATTTATGTTTCCTTTCCTTTTTTTTTAAATTATATTTTATATTGAATATTTCTATTTATATTTTACATTTACATTTACATTGTATATTTATGATAGTATTGATTTTGACAAAAATATGAATGTATGAACTGAGTTAGTTTCTCTTATTGAATGTGAAAATTTTATAACACATAAAATAAATGTATTATTATATGTTATATAGCCGGTAAATGGCTCAGCTGGTTGAGCATTCGCTGCTTCAATCTATGTGTGATCTGCAGGTCGCAGTTTCGAATCCTGGAAAGGTCAACTTAGCCTTTCATCCTTCTGAGGTCGATTAATGAGTACCAACTTCGGTTGGTCGATAAATGTATGTAAATGTTCTATGTAAACCGCTTTGGCATAAGTGCTATATACATTAGAAATAATTATCATTATACATGTGCATGGCCATCCCGAGGCTCCATGTTGGGATGTCAAGACAGTAATGATCCTCGGGTATTTAAATGGGTGTCTGGGATTCACTCCTGAATCCACATCCTGGGTTTTTGCCCAGGAAGAAGCCCACAGCTCACAGGATCGTGGGTGAAAAGATTATTGGCATGGAGAGGCTACAAAAAGCTCAAATAGGTCTGTGGGTTTGAATCCTTGACTCAACATTCCGACAAATTCAAATGTCCCCTTCTTTAAAGAATCCCTCGCAATTTCAACTAAAATGAGCTGTGCAGAAGAAAATAAAACATCTACAATTTGCCTGAAAAGGGCTCCCTTGATACAGTAAAACTGCGCACTCAGAAGTGGTGGAACAGTGGTCGGTCCTGCCCCCCACTGCTCGTCAACATGGTATTAGGCTTTATTTTTCTCATTTATAAATCATCCGTATCCTTGTACATGTCATATTTGCAGGGAAGAAAAAGCACATGGTGGGAAACGATTTTCGGGAGTGGAAGGAGTCTGGAATTGGACGTGGCTAGGGGAGATGGGAGGGACCATGGGTTGGTCGGGGGCAGGTTTAATCCAAAATGTAACCATGGCAGGGCCTAGTCGTCTTACATTTGAACAGTGCTATCCTAGATGAGGCAAAAACCTGGCAAGGACTTACCCACACTTAGGGAGCAGAAGAGGCTCAGCTAAGAAAATACATTTTGAGAAAAATATATGGATTGGCAGTTTGGAGTGGCTAAGCTGGAGATCTAGTATAGTCTCCATGTGCTAAAATAATAAGGGAAAAGAGCAGGGTTAGCAGACCTGGTAGCAATTCTTCGATCTATGTAGTCAATACCTGTTCACTTTAATATGTTTTCTTTAATGTGGGATACGCCAGACATGAAATGAAAACCAAATATTTTATTTCTTCAGAATGAAAAATGAGAGTCAGTGCTCATTTGGGCATGTTCAGTAGCCTGTTTCTAATTTGAAAACACTTGGTAGTTTGCATTGGCTGCAAAACATTGTCTTGAAAGTAAGACTGGGCATATGTGGAAGGGTTACTTAGAAAGAACAGCTGGGGTCTATGCTATGTAAGGATCCACTAAAAAAAGAGCCCTTTATCAGCTGTATTGAGATAAGTGAGATCCTGCCAAGGGCTGTTCTCAGTGTGGAAAAGGCCTTCGACAGGGTGAAATGGACTTAGCTTTTGGGTTTTTATAAAGAACGCGAGAGACGGCCCTTTTGTTGTGGCCAGATCCTTGCAGGCATATTAAGAATTCCCAAGGTTCATCTTTTTCCCAGAGCCATTTCTACGCTGAACCCACAGGTAGGTTACCCATATATTTTTTTCCACAGGACTATTTTCTGAGTTTCATGGGGAAAATTAGGGAGAAATAACATTAGCACATCACCTATCACATATCACCTATCACATGATACATTTGCATTATTTGCAGATCACGATCGTAGATATTTTCTAACTAATTAATTTAGAATAAGTAAAACAACACCAGCAATTGCAGGAAGTCCTAAAATCAGGATTTAAAAAATATTTAGATAAGAAAGAGATAATAGGACAGAAGAAGAAGTGTGTCTGAGGAGCTCAGTAATAAGTGAGTCAACGTCTGGAGATGTGGCCAACTGGTACACAGGTAGGTGATATGACAACAGTATGAGCAATGGAAGGGCACACTCCTGGGCAGGTGTTTTGGGTCTTGGGAGTATGCCATCTCTGCACCGGGCATCACAGCCACTCCGTGTTCCCGGAACCAGCCACAAACATGTTGAAGGATTATCAGACAATCATGTTGGGAGCACTCATCCCTTCTTCACAGCCCCCACAATACCTTGGCAATCTTGACAGAACACACATCCCTTCTCCACAGTCCCTGCTACCACACAGAACATATGAGACAGGAACACCCAGCCCTTCTCCACAGCCTGTGTCATACCCTGCCAGGCATATGGCAGAACAATTAGCACTCCTCCATATAACCTGCCCTCTACTCCATGTGATGCCAGGGCAGCTATGAGACAGAACACACACTTCTCCTTCACACAATATCTGTCAGGAGAGTCTCTGTAATACTATGGTGGATGTGAGAACGAACCCCTGCCCTTCTCCACAGTTCTTTCAATACCACAACAGATGTGAAATGGGACATGCTTCACTGCAATCATTTGACACTATGGCACATATGGAATAGTAACACTCAGCCTGTCTCCATAGCACCTGCCATACCATGGCAAATATAAGACAGACCACTTAGCCCTCTTCCACTTTTCCTGCCACATGGTCCCTTTTCTATTGAGGCAGCAAGGAGACCAAAAACGCAGCCCTGCTCCACAGCCTGTGTAATAACGGGGCAGATATATGGCATAATAGCCTTTCTCCACAATCCCTGCAAACAATGGTGGACATGAGAGTATTCATCCCTGTTCTGCAGTCCTTTCCATACTACTACAGATATGATAGAACCCCCAGGCCTCCTCCACAGTTCTTTTAATACCACAGAAGAGTGAAACAGGTAGTTTAGCCTTCACTCTAGCCCCTGTGATATGATATATGATGAGTCATTTATAACACGCCTGTACACAAGTGTTTCTAGGGGTGACAAGGACGGGAGGACAGAAGGAGGACAAAACAAAGATCGTACTAGGCCTTGTGTCATTCAGATCGTGCAAGTGCGTGGGGGGCGAGCGGGAAGAAGTGCCAGGGCGGAATTACGTGCATGACACATATGAAATAGGAACACTCAGCCGTCTCCACAGCTCCTGCCATACTATGGCAGATATGGGACGGAATACTCAGCCATCTTCCTCAGTACCTGCCCTTAGTCCCTGTGCTCCAGGGCAGCCACGAGACAGAACACACAGCCTTTCTCCACAGCCCCAGCCCCATCAATGCAGGCCTGTGGCATCACTAGCAGCCCCTCTACACAGTCCCTGCGATACAACGGTGGATATGAGAGCACTCATCCCTGCTTTTGGGCATATACAGAAGAGCACACAGGTCTGTGCCACAGTCCTTTACATTCTACAGCAGACGTGAAATGGGGCCTCCAGCCCTTGACCACAGCCCCTGTAATTGGCAGAAAAGTCGAGGAATGGTCAACCATACTCCCGAGCCCCTGCAATAACGTGTCAGTCATGCGTAAGATACAAGCCTGCCGATATTCTGACAGATATGTGCCAGGCAACTCAGCCTTCGTGTACAGTCCCTGTTATTCCACAGAAGAGACATAAAAAGTAGCATCTAACCTTGAATCCGTCTGTAAGAAGGAAAGGGTGGGGGAAGAAAGGGCGAGAGAAGGAAGAGGCGAAAGGAGGAAGCAGCGAAATAAGGACATTGAGAAAAGGAGACGAGTGAAAGAAGCAAAGTGCGAGAAGAAGAGAAAGGATGCAGAGACGGGGCAATTGCGGGAGAAGAGGGGGCAGTAAAGGTCAATCATTAGAAGGCAGACAAGGATGGGGCAACAGGGGAAGGAGTGGTTAAATATTGAACAAAGAGAGGATGGTAAGATTATGAGAGGGAAGCAGGCGACCAGGAAGACGGGAAACATGAGAGGGGAATGGTAAGAACAGGGACGAGTGGAAGGGAAAGAGACGGTAAGAGGGCATGGGGAGCAGGGACAAAAGAGAGGGCGCAGAAAGACCCCCAGAAAGAGGCCTGCTGCTTACCGGGCCTGAGAAGAGCGACCTCACGGATTCCATGCCCCTTCCCTCGCAGTGCGCACTCAAAAGAGACCGGCAGCCTGCACTCAGGGGACACCAGGCGTTGTGAGTGGGCCGGCCCAGCTTATCAGCGCCCACCATGCCGCCCCACGCCCACGCCCACGCCCGGCCTCTGGGGATTCGTTACTGCTCCCCTTTTCTATGGAAGCCCAGCTGCCTTTGCCGCATTTATGTGTGTAACGGTGTATAAATAAAGGAGCGTTGCTTTTATTCTGTCCACCTCTCCTCCTTGGAGTGTCTTTCTTAATGTGTTTGTGTGTAGGGGGCACCGAGGATAACATGTCAAGGTGCCTAACCCTTCACATGTTGGGAGAGGCGCTAACTTCAGAGCCTGTGGGGGGAGGGGCAAACTTTTATTTTCTATGTAACTCATTTATGCATTCTAATGATACTATTCTAGTGCATCTTCAATGTTACAAGCAGTTAACTCTCTCCTTTAAGCCTGAAAGCACCCACTTAAGGAGTGCTGTGAGAATGAGCTGTCTCCTGTGCCCTCTCCACCCTTCCAATCACTCCCCTGGCATGCAAGTACTAAGCCCCCATCACGATTGCCTAAAAAAGTATGCATATGAATGCAGGTGCCAACAGTGAAATGCTTTATATAAGTAATTGCAGGGCCTTTGTTGACAGTGAAGGACCGGCACCTTCAACATCTGTGTAATGTTCTATCTGGCCACGGCTCTTTAGGTCAGACAGGTCGAGTCAACATAGTCCAACATCGTACTGTGTTTGGGAGGAACGGGGGTGGGGCCGGATCTGCTGAATGGCGTTGCGCCACTGAGTCTCGGGATGTTATTTACACCCCCAATGCTCTTTTTTTTTAACCATAACCAGAGAGGGACAAGGCTATATATATATATATATATATATATATATATATATATAATTACTTCTAATAATGATAATAGCGGATTTTTGAGTGGGGAGAAGCATCGGTACACGAGTCACGTGTTGGTCTGAAACCAGGACTATCCTTTTCAAATGCAGCAGCTGAGAAATATGAAAAACCTATGAGGGGTTGTTGATACTTTCCCCATCCATATATCTCTTTTAATGCCATTAATGTCATTTTAACAGTATCTAGACTACCGATTCCCTTTTGACATCACCGAACAAAAGCACAACGTTTTGGAATGTATGCATTTGCCCCAGGACTTGGGCAGTCAGTCAGTAAGTGATATGCGGATTAATGCTTCCTGATCCTCCCTCCCTTCTAACCTTTCTCCCCATCCTGGTCTCTAGCCTCTCCCTTTCTTTCTGCACTCTGTAATTTCCAGTCCATCCATGTGCATGTCACCTCCACTTCCTCTGCCCGCCTCCCTCCTTCTCTTCCTCACTTCCTGTCTGCCTAAAATGCATGCCACGTGCGCATTCCGTCGTGCTCCTCTTCACTAGTGATGTAGTAATGTTACTTTTACTGTGACGAGTCGCACGGTATGTTGCACGGAAAGTGCACGACACCGACATTTTACCATTTCCCTTCCTCTCTGTTCCTCGTCACAGTATCGGTTCCATGTGATCATCTCCATGCAAAAACATCGCCATGCAAACAATTTGCCGAAAAAATTGCTGTTTTTTTCAGAGACATTATTACATGGAATATGCTAGGAACACCCCAGCAACCTCTGCTCCCCCTGTGCCTATATATATGGTCACCTATCTAATGTCACCACAATCTTTTCCCAGTGACATTATGTACGACAATCATATCTATAGGGACATTATTACCTAATACCCACAGTACTTGATAATCTGAAGCACGCTCGTTTTGCTCCCCCAGGGACGTCATTTCACGAACGTGCCAGGGTTAGTGAAAGTGACATCACATGACCCTTGACCTCTAATGAACTCACAGGAAGTGATGTCAATTGAACCCATCATGGAGTGATATGCATGTCACACAAGAATGGATCACCATATGTATCGTTAATATCACCCAACCTGTGTTGGTACTCATTTATTAACTTCATCAGGATGAAAGACTGAGTTGACCTTGCCGGGAGTCGAACCTGAAACCTGCAGATTACACACACATTGCAGCAGCGAGTGCTCAACCCGCTGAGCTACCTTACTCGCTATAGCTCTCAGAAAACCAGCCACTTCAGAAATAAAGAGCCACATGTTGGTGGCCACAGCCCAGAACCCCCAATTTAAATGTTTTTTTTAGGGGTAGCAAGGGAGACCTCAGAGTTCTCAGTTGCGACCCCTGGTGTGCCCTAAACGATGTCCCTGGCTCCTACCCACATCTCCCAATCCCGTGTGCATTTCGTTTCTCCCATGAGGCCCACCCACATTCAGTTATGAGGCAGCCACCAGGCCCTAAATAGTCCGTGTTCTTTGTTCTGGACAGCGCTGGACCCTACCTCTAAGGGCAGCCCTACTGTCAGACAGTTTTGGGTCTCCGTCAAATGTGGCCTTCCCCTCATCCAGGCTAGGCGGAAGCAGTTTTTTGTTGTTGTTGTTGTGGATATGGTTTTTCTAAACAGAAACCTTACACGACAACAGAATACAATAAGTGCAACGGAAAGAAAGCACAGTTCAATAAAAACACAACGACGAATAGCTTAAAAACACACACAGCAGTTCTTACTCCATCAGTTGTCCTGTCCCAAATGGACAGGGATGCTCAGTCTGGGGCAGGGCAATCTGCCAGGCTGAGGGAAGGGGAAGGGGTGCGGGGGTAAACTTCAAAACATATGTAGGACCGTGGTCGAGGCATAGCCTTCCACAGTTGTGGTTCTTCAGGGATAAGCAGATCAGTCAGTTGCGCGTAGCGCCCTGCGGGATGTTCCGCCACACTAAGCGCTTGACTAGCCTTAATAAGGCTTTCACTGAGTACGCAGCATACTGGTGTCCAGTGGTTGCAGTGGTGGCCTTATGCCAGGGTCGGGTGAGTTTGTTTCTTGGGTACCCGGTAGATTGGCAGTAGTGGGACGAGTGAGAGGGACATGGGGGAATGAAGATTACCTGTAAACAAAGCCGTTTTTCACTCACAAACAGGGAAACGTTCTGTAATGAAGTGACATGCTCCGTGGCACCCACGCACTGGCTCTGGCTCTGGGCCCACCATTTTAACCTCAGAGCCCCAGAGCCCCCAGCCCAGCCTTCATGAACCCCTCCCCCTGATCAAGGCCAGCCGGTGAGTGTCCAAAGGTCCCTTTGACCAGTTGCTAGAGATTACAGGCACGCCAGCGGGAGCAGAGCAAACTGAGTAGATAAAGACCATGAAAGGGGACACAATTCAGGCCAGTGACTGGGCCAACACCATTGCCAAATTCTGGAAAATTGAAGAAAACAGAGTACATTTATCATGATCGGTTTGCCTGACCATCTTACCAAAGGGTAGCGAGGGCTGGAAATTGCTGGGCACGGTTCAAGTTCTATAAAAAAAAGGTGCTTGGCTCTGACGTACAGCAAGTGACGTCACAGGGCGTGAACTTATCCTAAAGTGAAATATGCACATTTCATTTAATTTTTCTTTAAAACACACGGGTGGACGTCGTTCACCTGCATTTAACCTCGGTTTGTGTGACCTGCTGGCGGGTGGTGCATGTGTTCACTGGGAAAGAAAGGTTAAACTTTGCTCTCTACGAGCAAGAAAGCAATGGGGGGCTGCATCGTAGGCCCACTGGTGCGGGAGCCGAAGAATATGCGTCACACCAGTATTCACTGGTGCCCCAAACTGCTTTCCTTCCAGCAGGGCAAGCCCTTTATTAGCATTACGCCACACGTCAACGCGCAGGCGGGATGTGAGGCAGATATAACACACTCCATCCGCTTCCGGCACTACTTCTCTTTCAGGTTTCTGACGCAGCGATTTAAGACAGACCTTGTGGATCAGCCTCTTTTGAGAACACAGGCAATTACGGAGCCTCCACTAGTTTTGCTGTGAGGGGCATGCTTGCCACTGCTAGGCCCTCATTGCGCTGGGGGCTGTTGTTGTGGCCTGGCAAAGATGCAGTAATAAGCTTTATTTTTCATAAAGTATACAGACTGACCAGTATAAGTCTGTATTTGCCAATATAACGTTCCCCAAGTTTATGTGGATCTATCCCTGTATGCAGGAGCAGCGTTGCGGGTGCGACCGATCTCCTCACTGACCCGCTCTCTCTCTGCGTTCTCCATGGCGTGTCTCCGCTCAGACAAAGTCTTGCGACACCCAACCGGTGTACTGTGGCACCTGCAAATACCTTGGGTTGGTGTTTGGGTTTCGTTCAAAGGGCAGCATGGTCAAATCTGATCCAGAATCCGCCATCACTCTGGTTTCATCTCCATCTACCTTGATCAGGACGGGAGGTTCTCTCTTCTGGCTTTCGTACTGTTCACCTTGAGGATTGTGGACCGATCATCTTCCACCGACTCGTCTTCTGCCGTTTCTTCCAATCACACGCCGTGGCAAAGTGTCCAATTTTCGTGAAGTTGGTGAATTCTTTGCCTCTGGCGAGATGTTGGCTGCTCGCACATCTGTGCAATCTCTGAGGTTCTCTCTGTCTCTCTCTTCTCTGGTGTCATTCTCTGACCTTTCTCTGTTCCCTCGATATTGAAGGGCATGCACCTCCAAACTCTGCACACCTCCCGCCATTTCTTTGCGTCCACATGTAGTCTTCTCTACCACTCTGGGGATCTGATTGGCTTTGTCTAACTGTAGTTCTTTTTCTAATATATAACTGTCTTACACTTTCCTGCTATTTGTGTGCACCACTAGTATGTTGCATATCATATTTTCCGTGTTGTTCCCAAACTCACATAATCGTGCCATTTCTCACAGTCTTGTGACATAGTCGTTGTGATGAAGTCACGTTGTGTGATGGCAACATTCTGCCGTTGCGCGTTGTAACAAATAAAGGGGGCCATCCTGTAACGTGCCAGTACGCGCAGGGCGCCCTGTAAGAACAGTCGTCTACAGGCTCAGCATTCACCTGCTTCCTGGTCTAAAATTGTATTCTGTGTAGTGCTGTGTTCTCCTTGTTGGAGAATCTCGTAACTATCCTCCTGATAGCTTCCATATATACATCATCTTACACATCCTCGACTGGCTGAGGCTTCGATCCGGCAAAATCTTCTCTGCCATCCCATTCCCATTGCGTTCAGCAGCATGGCCTTCTATCTTCCGGGGGCTTTATCTGCCCCTCTAAAAGCATCCACTTACTTAGTAAATAGTGGTTCTCACTGGGGCCATAGAATCACTGGTCTACCTGGCGTCTGTAGAAACGCTGGTGGTGGCGTTGCTTCTTGCATGCTTTTTCTCGAGCTTTCTGTGTGGCCACGGGTCTGATCCCATCCTTGTTGCCAATTATATTTTGACTTGTCAAGGATGAGCCTTTCACAGGATTTCAGTAATAATCTTTCTTTCTAATAAGATATAACTATTTAGAGGCTGGACAGTTAAATGCACTGTTTTATTGTAATAAGTCTGTATTTGACAGTATAACATTCACCAAGTCTATGGATCCATCCCTGTATGTAGGAGGAGCCCTAAGGGTACAACCGTTATCTTGACAGATGCACTCACGCTCTCTGCATTCTTTGCGGCGCAAGGCCACTTGTGCAGACGGGCCCAAGTCACAGAAGTTTTTTATAATGGCAAAACCACATTGGAAAACACTCCGTGAATCAGGGCCAAAGTCTCACGAGAGCACGGCCAGAGCTGCTCTTGAGATACTAGTGCTGCACAGCTGCCTCATTGTAAAGGGTGGGGCTGATCTGCGATTTCTAGAAGACTGTGGTCTGACATGCTATATAACTTGCCATTTTATTATAGAAAGACATACATGCATTGGGAACTGTGAGCATACACATTATCAATCCTAAAACAGTCTTTTGGCTGCATATCTTTACTACCAACACATGAAGATGGATGAGATCCGACATATTGGGTTTATAAGACATACACTTTTTTAGTTCATATTTTTGGTTAATACTTTTGGCGGGCGTGAGAGTTTGGTATATTTTCTTTCAAACAATGCGATCTATGAGGAATGGCTGCTGAATGGGTATGATGGTGGCTGAACCTGCATTGGGAAACGCGGGAGAGCAACATTTATATAAAACTGTTTCATAGTAATCCGACGGGAGTGGGTGGTTGAAACATTTGTGGGATGCTCTTCGAATTGTTGGTTGGGATACCCTGATACCTTGCAGTTTCGAAAGTGGGTTTACATGTATGAGCACATATTGTCTTTATGTGACTAGGGGTCTCAATTGCAAACAAACAATGAATAAATGCTACATATGTTATTAAACTTCTTTGGGCAGAAGTGGTTTCAAATTGGCACAATATTATCCTTCTCTAAATATTTCGCTGGTAACACGAACAATATATCATACTGATTGGGAAAGGAATTAGGATGTTTTGGTTGGGCATATTATTGGACGACAAATACACATTAAAGGGTTTATTATTGAAATTTAGGGAGGGAGTCTATGATATTTTGAGAATATGCATAATATTAGAGATGGATTTGATAGTGGGTGGGGAAAGGTTAATATATACAGCTGAATGGATGAGGAGACTTAGAGTGTAAACATTCACTGTAAGATATGGCATTCGGATTGGATGGTGGGAGGTTAGAAAGATTTGGGATTGTGAATGACTTTTGTAACATAGTTTTTGAAATATAGGGATGCAGTAAGAGAAGAAATGTGGATGAATTTCGTTCTGTTAATGGACACCGTTGATCGGGAGTCTAAGGTCTAGAACACAGTTTGACAATTCGGGAGAATACTCTTAGATGGTTCTGTGTGACATAGGTCAAATCTTTTGCAGATTTCTTTTCTTTTCTTTCTTTTTTGTTGTTGTAATGTACTGTCTCTGTTTGTTTTATGTGTTGGTTGTATGTTGTAAGGTGGAAGCATGCATAATGGAGAGCAGTGTAAATAGGATGCACATGAGGATTTCACATATTAACAAGAGATTATTCACTGACAGATGTGTGAACAGAGATATTTACTTAGCTCATGTTGGTTTGCAAATATGTAAGGTGTTAGTGATATAATGGGTGATTTAACGTTTGTGTCTTGGAATGTTAAGGGTCTAAATTGCCCCAAGAAAAGGAAAACAGTGATGGCTAGATTATGGAGAACAAAGGCGGATGTAGTGCTTTTACAAGAAACTCACTTATTGCATGAATCTAGGAAATATCTGACCAACAATAAGTATCTTCGTGAGATATCAAATTGTTATGTTTCAAAATCAAGGAGAGTTAGTGTCCTCTTTAAGAAGGGACTTATTTTTAAGATTGAGAAAGGGGTAAATGGATGGAGAAGGTAGGATACTTTTAGTTGACATTTTTTATAGTGGTAAGGTTATTACAACTGGATGTGTATATGGTCCATGTCCTCCAAATAAATTATTCTTTGAGACTACTACAGGGTTGCTATGTGATATGCAGGGTGGCACCATTATATTTGGTAGAGACTTTAATTGTTTTCTTGATCATGCTGTTGATCGATCAGCAGTGTACAGATTCACAAATTATGGGATCAGTGGAGAGTTTGGTTTATTCCTTGAAAGATTCAATCTGGCAGATGCATGGAGGACTGACTATACATTTCTCTAGTAGAGAATACTTCTTCAATTCGCCAATGCATGATTCTTTTTCCCGAATTGACTATATATTGCTATCGGAGGGATTGGTTGATAAGTTGCTGACTGCAAACATTAGGGAACGTGAAATTTCTGATCACGCTTTGGTGGATTTAAGGTTCGCAGTAGGTGGAGAAAAATCAAACTTGGTAAGATGGTGCTTGAAAGCAGGTATATTAAGAAAGACAATGAAGTAAATCACCTCAAAGCATATATTGAGATGTTTTTCAAGGATAACATAGGTTCTGTGGATATTCAAACTGTGTGGGATAGTTTTAAGGCTGCCATAAGGTGGGAATTAATTAACAGGACCTTATACTCTAGGAAAATGGGGTTACAGGATATACGTAAGTTAGAGGGGGAGTTAGCTGCTCTTCAAAGGAAATATGCACAAACAAAAAATACGGAAGATCGCCTTAAGATGTCTCGTACACAGGAAGAACTGAAACACAAAACAAATATGATGGCTGTAAAGGGTATCTTTTTTATGAATAGAACAGTGTGGTCCAAAGGCCTGTGTGAACAACCAGCGCTAATGCTCAATATTAAGAATGTGAAAAAGGCAGCGTTCAACTTGAAATTTTGAGGGTGCCAGGACCAAGAACCCTCAGTAAGAAATAAGTTAAGTGTAATCAGTGAACTGCGCCAATTAACAATAATACAATAACAATTGAGTTATATTTTTAATTCCATTCCACAGCCTGACACGTGTTTCGAGCAAAGCTCTTTTTCAAAGGCTGTACATAGTTGCAAATATACAATCAATAGCATGTTCATTATTGTATACACATCATATCAATTGGGCAAACACCAAGGGGTTACGAAGGGAAAATGGCCAAAAATAAATGTGTATTACATGACAACAGAGTTAACATCATATCATTAAATGATAGTGAAACATTTTTCAAATTCATACAGTCAATTACCGTTTGATAAAAGGATCCATCCGGTTCCAAAACCAATAAAAGGGATGACAAAACAACATGGTACGAAAATAAGTGCGTGCGGTGAACAAACAACCATAGATTAATTAATATACCGAATCAACTAAATAAGTCAAAACTGGCTAGATATATTTACCGATGAACCTTGTCCAAGAAGAATCTGTACAACAAAAATTCATTTTCCCTTCGTAACCCCTTGGTGTTTGCCCAATTGATATGATGTGTATACAATAATGAACATGCTATTGATTGTATATTTGCAACTATGTACAGCCTTTGAAAAAGAGCTTTGCTCGAAACACGTGTCAGGCTGTGGAATGGAATTAAAAATATAACTCAATTGTTATTGTATTATTGTTAAAATTGCGCAGTTCACTGATTACACTTAACTTATCTTTTTTATGAAGCAAAAGTACTGGGAGAGTAGGCATAAGAGCGGTAGATTACTGGCTAATAGACAGAAAGGGTTGATGGAATCATCATTTATACACAATATTGAGAATGCACAGGGTGAAATTGTTATTAAGAATGCAGACATTTGCTAATTTTTCTGTTCTTATTACAAAGCTATTTACATGGAAGATACCCTTCTATTAGAGTCAGAACTAGACCTTTTTTAGTGAATTAGACCTTTCCCAATTAAAAATTGAAGATGCAGAGGATTATATGCACAATTTGAAATAAATAGGAGAGATCTTAAAAGCCATTGAACAACTTAATGTTGGCAAGTCACCTGGATTGGATGGTGTGCCTTCAGAGTTTTAGAGATCATTTGGAGATACACTAGCTCCCATTATGTGTGATCTGTTCAATGATTTAATCTGCAAAGGGACCATTTTCCCATCAATGCGGAAAGCCCTTATAACACTGATTCCGAAACCAGGAAAGGATCATAAGAAGTGTGGTAATTATAGACCCATCTCTTTACTTAATGTGGATATTAACATTTTCTCTAAAGCATGAGCTGATAGGCTGGATAAATATATTGGGGGCCTAATACACAAATCACAAGTAGAATTTATGAGGAATAGGTCTGGGTATGACAATATCAGGACCATTATTGATATATTGTGATTACCAAGAGATGTGCTTCAGGAAACAGTACTTGTATTTATTGATGTAAAGAAAGCCTTCGACAGAATGAATTGGGCATTTTTGGAGTTCCTGATGCAAAAGTTAGGATTTGGGTTACATTTCTTGCAAGCTATCAGATGTCTTCATGGTGATGCAACAGCTAGAATTTGGGTGAACAATGAGGCTTCTGCTTCGTTTAAATTGGAGAGGGGCAGAAGGCAGGGATGCCCGCTGTCACCGTTCTTGTTTAACTTAGCTTTAGAATCCTTTCTTGCATGGATACATAGGGATAATGGTATCAAGGGGCAAACGTTTGGGGTCACCGAAATCAAAGTGTTGTCATATGCTGATGACATGGTATTTATATTATTGCATTCGAGGGAGGGGTGTAGTGCCCTGAAGAGAGCTTTTGAAAGAGTGGGCAAACTGTCTGGTCTCAAAGTAAACTGGAAAAAATCCGAAGTTTTTCCACTTTCAGAGAGATGTAAGAAGGGTGATTTTGAGGATTTGAACTGTAAATGGTCTGATTTGCAAGTTAAGTATTTAGGGGTATACCTCGCCAGGGACTTGAAAGGAATTGTTGGGTTAAATGTTGACATTTTGATTAGTGACCTAATTAGATATATCAGAAAATGGGAGAGTTTGAATCTGGGAATTTGGGCTAAGGTTAATGCCATTAAAATGACTTTATTGACAAAAGTGTTATATTTAATCCAATCACTTCCCTTGCCTTTTACTAAGAAATTATTAGAAAGGATTGATAATACATTTCAGAGATTTCTATGGGGTGAGACGGGGAAAGCGAAAATTCCTAAATATATTATGTTGCGTAAAGTAGTGATTTGATAACTACATGACCTCATCTTTTGACAGATACTTGTAATGCATCCCTTACCAAAGAAGTTCCAACTACCCTAAAATTGCACCCCATAACACTGCTGCTGAAAAGTTCAACAGCGACCTAAATATTATGGACAGCTACACACCTATGTTTTAACATTCAATTCAAAGCCAAGATAATTAATCAAGTAGACACTCAGGTTATGAAATATCTTAAATTGAAGAATGTTGCCCACCATAATCAATAAGCATCCTAGCACGGTCATTACAAAGAGAGTTCTGGAAGCATTAGACAACAATTCCCTTGTTGGCCTTTTATTGCTCAACCCATCAGTGACCTCTAATGTGGTGAATAACCAACACCTGATACTGAGGTTACAAAACCTGTTGGGCATTGAGGACAGTGCCCTGAACTACCCAGCTACCCTCCTGCCACACTGAGTAACTTAGGGGAAAATAGGAAACTTAAAATCCACCACATCAGGTCTTTTTGTGGTGTTGCGCAGGGATCTATCATACTCGGTTGCTTAGACTCTGGCAATGGTTCTTCCTGCTTAGGTCTTTGGTTGAAATAGGGAGGAGCGAGGCGCCTTCTTGAGGATGGGACTGAGTGGCAGGCTGATTCTGTCCTTACGTGCGCATGTAAGGCATATAAGAAGAGGTGGCCAGAGTGGTTCAGGGACGTGTGGTTGTGATTGCCCTAACCTAGTAAGGGTCACTTGGGATGCCAGTGGACATGATTTGTAGCTAATCCTGGAAGACCTAGCATATTGGTGTAGTTCAGTGTCCTAACCTAACAGGGCCCAATGTGACCTCAATAGACATTGTTGGCCGCAGCCGGACCTGATAGAGGTTTGTGCGCAACCAATATACTTGGATCAGACCTGCACTTGCAGGCATTATGTGTGCTTAAGGAGCACTGCTATGAGACAGCTTAATCTGTAGGTGAGCACATAGTACCTGATCCTTGAGAGTGCTGGGAAGGTTACAGAGGGCATAGAAGGCGAGCACAGGTTGGGGTGTGGCTGGATTGGAGGTGAATGTGAGCAATGGTCAGATGATATTGGGAGATTTGGAGGCTGGCGATCGATCCTTGCATGGGTGCACAGTGGGTTGGTGGAGTAAAGGAGGGCATATAGGCAATGCTTGGGTGAGGGGATGTTGGTGGAGTCAGTGGGGTCCAGGATTAGGGGAGTTTGATGGTAGGAGAACTGGATGTAGGAAGAATAGTGGTTTAGGCTGGGGGAACAGCAAACAAGTAGAAGGGTGGTGTTGGGAGGAGTTGAGAACATCGTGTTGCGCAGTGAGTAAAGGACAGGGGGAAGGATTTGGGCAAGAGTTCAGGAGGAGATGATTTAAGTCAGCCAGTGGTCAGTAACCTGCAGAAAGGGTGCTAAGGTCGAGGGCAAGCATACCTGTGGTAGGAGTATATTTTTGGGTGGCATACCACCAGTAAAAAAATGGGAGCTATATTTGAGTTGAGTGTGAAAAGGAGGGGGTACCCTGTAGAATGTTTTAAAGTAGTGTTCCATATGGAAAGAATGTAAAGCAGGTACTGTTTTTTAACTATTGCTATTATTTCAGTCATAAGGATGCTTGGTATCATTGCAGGCACATGGTTAAAGCAGGCCTCAGAATTTGCATTCACTGGAACTATCACTGGTGAGTGGTAATTGGCTCTTGGCAAGTAAGACATGTGCTGTGTGCATGTGGAGAACTGAGGGGATAAGTGACTTTCTCAACCCATGCAATTTCTGAAAACATTCCTAAACATCAATTATAAGGTGGACCGAAAAATATGGCCAGCAGGCAATTTCCTTTAAACACAACCTTACAGGGCTTTCTCGCCTCTGCCCAAAGGAATGTTGGGCTCTTTAATAGGAAACAGTGCTATTAAAATCCCATGGTGCCAGTGACAATACACACAACTAGATACAAATCGCAGGCCCTTGGAGATCACACTAATGAATGTTTGGGCGAAGTCAGTGGGAAATGGTCGCCTCAGAAGTACTCTATATCAGTAAATAGTTCCAAATATATTCACGAGGGCTTCAGATGTTCTCCTTCTCAGCAATTTGTGGCAAAAGGTAACATTGAGAGCCCATTAGACCAGTTTTTATCACGAGAGGATGGGGGTAGGCAGAATTTAAATGGAACATTTACAGTCGTTTTTGATGTTTGGACTCGTGTCAGTTTCACTTCTCCAGTGACCCCTCAAAATCATTGCCCTTGCTCATCAGTTACACACATTGCTATATTTCAGTAACACCCCAAATGTATTGTCCCAATCAAAACATAATAGCCCCATTGCCAATAGGCAATTGCCCCATGCCATCAGAACTGTGGGGTAAAAACAGAATGTCACGTATAATGTAATGCGAATACCGAGGGATCTGTTATAAGATTGCAAGGCCTGACTGCGTTGGAAGCCATCTTGAATTGATACATGTAAAGAGGAAAAGAGGAAATATAGGCTGTCAGTCTTCCACCTTAGCACAATTAGAATTGTGTGCTGATTACATGCTAATCCTTGATGAGAACGTGTACTGAAACGGTCTCCCGCTTTTGCTAACTTGCAAGGACGGGCTTCATAGCCGGGCTCCCTTGTCCCGTTGGAACCTGTACTGTCCAAGTGAACGCACAACACACTGATTAATAGGTTATTTTCACTTGGATGAGATCATAGAAACTTCCACTCACTTTGTTTTGAACTGTATGCACTTATGAGGATATGAAAGCCTGCTGAAATGTGCTGGGGGGCTCCCTCTTTTCTGTACAGGGGTCTCTGTGTTTTGTGTTTGTCTCCCTTCGCGCTGTGGAATAAAGAGTTTCCTAGAGTCGTCTAACCCAAAACGATCTCTGCATTGGTTTTATGTTCCAGTATAATATAAAGAATCGCAATGCTGGCACAGGATTTCTATGGCCCCAGCCACCATAAAACCATAGCACATTCTGGCGCCAAGGCCCAAACATGTTGCAAATGTGCGCAGTTTAATCAATGCCACTGTCAGGTGCATATTTAAACATTTCCACATTAATACACGTAGTTGCCTAGTTTGAACAACTCCACAGTAGTTAATATATTTGTCCATTTCAGAAAACGCTACAGCATTGTCTCGGGAGGATAGCTCAGGGGTAACACGCTCGCCTTGGTAGCAAGACGACAGGCACAACGCAGCAGGTTATAAATAACCAATTACAATTACATGGTACACATTTTCCAGTTCCCAAAACACTGCGGGAACGCACAGCTCCAAATTCTCAGAACTATTTCTTTATACCAAATTTCCACAATGCCGCAGTAATATATATATATGTTCAATTCAGGAGGTCTACGTTCTCTTTCTTAAAAAAGTCTGTATATCCAAATGTTCTTCTTTTGTGACCCAACAAGTTTCATTTTTCGTTTATGAAGTGTATTGATATTAATAAACAAAAAAGAAACACGCCATAATGCTAAAAATACAGAAAGCAAATGGCGCCCACTATAAAAGATACGTAAAAATGGCAATTATCAAGTGTATAAACATGAAAATTAACATATATTATTATTAATACTGTGCCGATTCCAGGGAATTCGTCCCCTCCCCTCAAGGGGGAGCCACTCCCTTTGAGACTAGGGATGTGAGCCCACTAAGATTAAAACCCAGAAGTGCACCGTTCAGAAATAGAAGGTACGCAGTTGCTCCTGGAACTGGATGGTGAGCAAAATCCCAAAAGGTGGTGAAATAAAGCAAACCTAACAACTGGGTGAAAGGCAGAACCCAGTGTGGGATGAAAGAAAGCCGACCAGAAGGCAGGAGGAAATCAACCCGACCCCAAGGTGGGATGTGAGACAGACTGCAAGGCGGGGTGAGATAAATCCAACCCCCAGGTGGGGTGGAAGCAACCAGACCCCAAGACGGGTGAGAGTCACTTCCCAGGACAGATAGCCCCCAGGGTGGGATGAAAGTCAGGAAACCTCAAGGTGGAGCAAAATATACCCGACCCCATGATGTGGTGAGAGACCGGTCCCAAGGCGGGGTGAAGAACCTGAGACCCCAGGGAGGGGAAAAACCCCAGACACAAGAAACTGGGGAAAGTACAGCAGAATTCCTGGATGGGAGGCCCAGGGGAAATATCAGGTACGGACATACAAAGCAGGTGTCACAAAGACTGAACGTTGACTGGAGATATTACGGCTGGGTCAGAAACCAAACACTGTTTCACCGTTCAGGCAACTTCCCCATGTAAATGTTTTCTTCTCCCTTATATTGGTCTTCTTCCGGGTTCTATACGTTTAACATTTCAAAATTGTCTGTATTAATATTATTATTATTATTATTATTATTACTATTATTTTGAAGGTATTTACTCAGAGTGGACCTAACTTCGGGAAGCAACTGAGCACTTTACAATCATAGGGGGGAGTACACACAGAGAGAAGCAGAGAAAAAAGGAGTGGGTAGCTAACAGGGTAGGGCGACTGAAGGCAATTGGCAGCAAGGGATCTACAAGCAACCCGGGGGAGTGGGGATAGTGGGGAGCAGACCACCGAGTCTCAGATTGGGTGGGGAGTTCAGGGTGTGTGGACCTAGGTGTTAAGAAGAAGCCATTCCTTGAAGAGGAAGGTCTTGAGCTCCTCCCTGAACTGTAGAAGCGTTGGGTCAAGTCTGATGTTGACAGGGAGGAGGTTCCAGAGTCTTGGAGTGTAGACAGAGAAAGCCTGTCTTTTGGGCCTTTCCTTCCTGCACAGTCGTAATTTAAGTCTGCACATTTCCTTATTTGTGATGGAGCGCAGACCTCCGGAGATGCTGACTTTTCTCAGTGAGGTAGCATTGGGACTTTCAGGATGACAGCCTTGTAGATGATGTAACAGGATTTGAAGATGATACAGGCTTGAAGTGGGAGCCAGTGCAGTTCGGAGAGGGTCAGGGTGATGTGGTCAAATTTTCTGAATCCTTTAATGAGTCTTACTACAGCATGCAAGACACGTTTCAGGGGTGCCAGTGTAGTCGCCCGAAGGCCTTCCAAAAGGGCATTGCCGCCATCCAGGTGGGAGAGGACGAAGGCTTGGTCAGCAGATCTGAAGTTGTTTTCTGGGATGAAGGGCTCAATCTTCCGCAGGAGAGAAAGTTGGTACCAGGCCATTTGTGTCTTCCTTGCCAAGTGCTGTTTGAACGGGAGGTGTCTGTCGATGTGGAACCCAAGGGACTTGGCACAGGTGGTCAGCTGGGGTGTGAATCCCTTGAGGTTCATAGCAGAGAACCAGGTCTGGATATCAGGGTGTTCAGTGTTGTTGGTCAGCAGTAGGAATTTGCAGATCTGTATTTAAACCTCTTTCAACCAATAGAGTTAAATTCAAGTGGGTGTGTTTGTGCGGCATCAGTTGGCTGAGGAGCCAAAGTAGCTCCTGGAAGCTGTTGGTATCAAGAGAACCAGGCTCTTCTAGGCCCCTGAATAGCTCCCAGCTCCCCGTTAATTTCGAACCCTGCTTGGTTTTACTGTACCATTGAATGTCTTGCATTTTATGCGAGCTTAAGAAGCTTGATAATGATGTGAATTCAATTCTTTCATTTTTTGTCTGTAAGAGTTTTTAGTCTTTTCATCTAAGTTTCGATGATATTTCCACATTTCTTTCAATATATGACTTGTTTTATTCTAAAGGTTAGTTTTGCATCTATCTATATTTCTTGCATAAAGAGTGTATGTTGTAGTGCACATATAAAACAATACAGGTTTTTGCATAACTTAGGTAGTTAGGAACACACTTTTTGTTTTGTTGATTAATGCTTTTAAACAAAAGCTATATGAGAAAACATAAAATTGCTAAATTTAACACCACCACTAATCAGTTGTATTTAAGCTTATTGAAATTATAGGTTTACCCTTACTCCATAAAAACGCAGTTACGATTGAGGCAACTTTTTTAAAGAAAGGATAATACAGCACAATAGGTGCTAACATCATTTTAATTGCCTCTTGCCTGCTCAATACATACAGTATAAAGGGAACCAAGAACTAGTGTGATCAGTTAGTTTAGCAATCGAAATATTCATGTTACATATGATAGTTGATTTAAAAGAAGGGGCAGTGACAACCCCCAGATACATAGAGACATTGGAGACCATTTCATACCTGTACATTTCGTCTTGATGTTTGAAGCATATTTCATTTAACTGTAGCACTTCAGACGGATCTGGAAGCCTATAACCAGAAAAGGATGAGAATACATCAATACATTCAAATCAAAATGAGTTACTTTCACCATTGCCACATACAAATAATTTGCTCGCCAACGCAATGCATTGCACTTTATTCCAGGATTAAGTCGCTCAAGTTCAAAAAATAAGGGAAATAAAGGGCATCTTTATTTAGTGTCTCGGAATAGTGGAAAATATTGGGAAAATTCGCCATTCATAAATTAACTCTTTCAGCATAACAGGTTTACTGGAGAATAGCAGAGCCATGCCAATTCAATGATTCTGACATTAGAAAGCTCCACTACACATGATCAAAATTTGTTTGAGGGTCTAAAGTAGTTGCTGCATAAGACGCGTATGAATTAGTTTGGCCACATCAAGAAAAAGTCTGAAATTAGATGAGAAGCCGCCTTTAACGCATCAGGTTTGGTTGGGTTTTAATAAAAGAAGGTGTGAATTGCTGCAAACAATTAGCCTAACCCTTATCATACATGTAACAATCTACATTAATGAAGAGGAAAGTGCAGACGTTTATGGGAATTTTATTAACTCTGTTGGGTTTGAGAAAAAGAAGTAATTTAGCCTCTGAAAAGAAACCCGAGTGCTTCAACTAAAGTTGACAATAGATAACATTAGTGTGATGTCATATCATGAGGCAAAAGAGGAATACAAACGTGGTGCAGACTGCCTGAACCTGCAGACCAACCAACCTCTGATCCTCACAACAATTTACCTCTTGCCCCCCCTGGCCCAGCAGTCCTCCTTCCAGGACTCGTAAGCAGATATCACTTGTACAGACAGCTAAAGACACGACTCACCCCGAGTCCTCGACTTCGATGTGAAGGATGAAGACACCGAGCCAAGCACAGAGTGGCTGTGCTTTTCTGAGAACCTCATCTCTGGCTTTGCTAGCAGCACGCGCTCATGGGACCGGCCGGAAATTGCTACAATTGTAACATTTGTTCCAGAGCCCGCCATTAACCTCCACGCCTCGCCTGTGCACGCTCAAGACTCACAGCATTGGTGGGCGCGTTTAACAGAAGCAGCTACCAGCTTCAAGTGGTACGACGTCCTTTCATCGCGGGATGACATTCCGATGGGTTTTTCTCTGTGGTTATTTTAACGAAAAAATCTCATTGACATTTTTAGGGGGGGTTAGAAAAGTATATATATGTGGTGTGGGTATTCGGGAATAGACACGAAATTAAAGGGGAGTGGGGGTTTTGGGAGGAACCCCACAAAAAAAAATTCGATTGGTTTTTTCGTTAAAATAACCACGATGAAATGACATGGAACCCTTCAAGTACATTTAGCAGAAAAGACGACATAATCAAATGGCATGCAATTAATTGGTATCGCGTTTCGAATTGCGATGCAAAACCCTTTATTTAATGCCTTGATAAAGCACACGTCTTTCAGCTTTCCATTAAGGCAGGTAACGCTCTGGCCTCCTGTATGAAAGCCAAGAGGGAGCGTACCAGAATTATTTACATTAGAAAGAAATCTAATGTGTTGGTGTTGTCTGAAGCAGTATTTATAGAAATCTTTAGAGGCTACTTTGAAGAACTTAATACATAAAAACAAAGCTGGATTGGACAACCAGAGATACATGTAAAGACTGTAACCTTTCCTCTATAGAATCCTTATTTATTGGGATGAAATTTGAAAAGCAATTCATGATCTTAAAGAAAGAAAAGCACCAGGTCCAGGCAGGACCTCTTTAGCCCTCACATAACTGAACCGGTGGTCTGTCTAAGTGCAGAGTGGTAGCAAAAAACAGCAGAATTAGTACACAAAATATATTTGTCAGCACTGTTTGTGACCTTCCCGGCCTGATAAAGTTAGCCAGATTTTGAGAAACTTTGATATGGGCAGTTGAGCAGCACATAAATATAAGCGTTTTAACTTCTAATATTTATACATTCTGATTGATGGCAAATGATGTTTAAATTAGCATTTGGGACATTGACCACATCTCCAGCTATTTCGAGCGCTGCTGCCACTTACGGCGGCTTCAGTGCGCTTGTCCCTGAATAACCTGTTCAAAGGAATGTGAGTAGCGCTGCACCGCTAGATTAGCCCATGCTTGCGACTGTGTATGGATCTATACGGTCCATCTAGCCAGGGCAAACATCTCTGCTTCAGTACCCCTATTGGGAAAAAAACTGGTAGCACTTAGAAACAGTGTTACGGCACGAGGCGCTGCTGAATCTCTCTAAGTCCTTGGAGACGATACCTCGCCCACCACTACCCTTGCGGCCCGGCAGTCCCACTGGGTCTGAGCACAGATGGACGAGGCGCTGCCAAATCTTTCTAAGTCCCTGGAGACGATAAATCGCCCGTCACTACCCCTGCGGCCCCGCATTCCCACTGGGCCTGAGTGCAGATGAAAGAGGTGCTGCCGAATCCCACATGATTGCTTGGTC
This sequence comes from Ambystoma mexicanum, assembly GCF_040938575.1. Taxonomy (NCBI): domain Eukaryota; kingdom Metazoa; phylum Chordata; class Amphibia; order Caudata; family Ambystomatidae; genus Ambystoma; species Ambystoma mexicanum. The sequence goes on along the minus strand of NC_090921.1, from coordinate 124,358,456 downwards.
ATCCAGGCCTGGATGGCCCAACACGAATCATGCCTCAACGACGACAAGACGGAGCTCCTCATCCTGGGCTCCTCGCAATGTCTTAACAAACTAGCTCCATCCTATCAGTCATTCATAATAGATGGAAACATCATCAAGGTCTCTAAAGATACAAAAACATTAGCTTTCTACCTTGACGCCACTTTGTCTGTGACGCGACACACCAATGCAGTTGTGCCAGCCTCTGCTTAAACCTGCAAACTTATTGCAGCTTGCAGACCCTTTCTGACTACATCAAACAGCGTCACCCTAGCTAGAACCCTCATCATGTCTAAAATTGACTATTCTAGTGCTCTCTACCTAGGGACTAGCCAAGGGAACCTGAATAAACTACAAATCACCCAGAACAATGCCATCAGGGCAGCGCTAAACATTCCCAGAAACCATCACATATCGGAGTTTAGATCTAACCTACACTGGCTACCTGTCAAGCAGAGAATCTCACTGAAAACACTCGCCCTTACCCACAAATGCCTGGCTAACAAGGTCCCCCCTTACCTCTCCAACCGGCTCTCCCTCCACACCTCTTCCCGACCTCAAAGAACTGCCCAGACTCACAGCCTATCGATTCCAAGGTTCAAGCTTCAAAAAGCTGGGGGCACAAGCTTCCCTGTTCTAGCCTCCAAGCTGTGGAACGCTCTCCCTACCACCATCAAATCTGAGGACTCATTCAACACCTTCAAGTTGAAATCGAAAACTTGGCTCCTTGAGCAGAATTGAGGCACTCCTCAAGTGCTCTATGTCTCACAGTTTCGTAGTCACTTGTCTTTGCCTCTGACTCCTTTCTAATTTATGGCATATGCTACCTGCCGAAGCTGTGTTAATACCATGTCGACCGTTCCATTCCTCTATGTCATGCTCTGATCTTCATGTTCTGTGCTTTTACTAACATACTTCTGCCATTTTCCTCATCTTAACTTCTATTGTAAAAACATGTATGTAACTTTGTTTAACTCTGTATGTATATACCTTCACATTTGTGCCCTGATGCCCCCGGCCTGGCGGTGCGCGTTATAAATAAATAAAATACAAAATACAAAATACAAATGCTTTACCAGCAACAGTAAAAAATGTTTTCTTTTTGTCCTGGCACTTTGTAGCAGTGTGTGTGTGTGTGCTGGTAACTACCTTTGAAGGAACCTGACATCCAGCCTCCTCGTGTTGTTTCCTGGCAGGTAAATGCTGCACAAGCAGCCCTGCAATTCTCTTTCCTGGGCCACAACGTTCCACTGCATCTTCATAAACTCAAACACTGGACAAGCCCCAAGATTTTACAGTTGGGAGGGGATTTTCCTATTAGTGTGGGAGGTATTTTGAAGGGAGAATTATTTAACAGAAAGCAGGGATTGAATTTTCTATGATCCATTTTGGTCCTTTTTTAACTTAAAAGCCTCATTAACTTGACACAGCATACATCTAGCCCCCCACGCCAGCTAGTAACTACACAGATTTATTTATTTATTTATTGTATTTGTTACACGCCCAAACCTGACAGTTATCACTGCGTTGGTTACTTCAATGCTTGACTTGTTACAATCTTAGAGTTCTGGTACATACATACAATCAATTACAACATAATCAGAGCAGTGACGGCATTAGTTAGGACCGTAGTCGAATTTGTTAAAGAGCCGGGTTTTGATCATTTTCTTGAAACGCTGGTGAGATTGCTCATTTCTAATGTGGGCCGGTAGAGTGTTCCAGAGTGTTGGTGCAGCTACTGGTAAGCTAGAGCCACCCGTCCTTTTACTTTTGTACCATGGAACATTCTGGAATGTGCTAGAGGAAGACCTTAGCGAATGCGTGGAGACCTTTTGGGTTACGCTATTGTTCAGATAGATAGGGGCATCATTGATGATGCATTTGTGGGCTGTGATCAGGGCCTTAAAGAGGATTTTCGCTTTGACAGGGAGCCAATGAACTTCTTTTCTGATATGGAAGATGTGATCTTTTCTTTTTAGACCAAAAGCAGCACGTAGAGCTTTATTCTGGAGTAGTTGCAGTTTGGCCAGATTAGAGTTCTTAGTGCCCAGTAGAAGGATGTTGCAGTAGTCTAGTTTTGAAAGGATGAGGGCTCGTGCTAGAGTCAGGCAGTTCTCGGGAGTGAGAAATTGTCGGCTGAGTGAGATGAGTTTCGTGGAGATAAAATGGAAATGTTCCGGCAGTGCCAGGCACAACTTGTCATGGTATCACAGGTCGACCGCAGCTGAGAGGTCAAGTGGGAGTAGTATGCCTATATTTTCAGAGTCTCGGATGCTGTCCATCTGGATTGTTAGGTCTAGTAGCGCTGATTTGGTACTATGTTTAGGGCGAAAACCTGATTGCCTGGCTCCTAACAAGTGGTTGCTTTTCAGGTAGTGTTAGATTTGGGTGTAGGCTACTCGGTCAATTGTCTTCAGTAGGAAGGGAATGGTTGTGATGTTGCGATAGTTGGTGGGATCGAAGGAAGGTTTCTTAAGTAGTGGAGTTACCCAGGCCGATTTAATGCTGGCTGAGACTGGATTGGAAGTGAAGGAGGCATTGATAAAGTCAGTGAGAATAGGCACTACGGCTGTTGCACAGAGTTTGACCAATCAGGCGGGAAAGCTATTGCCTTTGCATTTGGAGGGTTTGAGGGTGGGGATGGTGGCTGGAAGCTGTTCTTGGGATACTTTTCTGAATTTAAATAGTGGAGCAGTGGTAGCAGCGTTAGTACTAGGTAAGTGTACGGGCACACTTTTGCCCGCTAGTAGTTTTCTCTTGATATTTATTTTCTCTCGTAGTGTGTGGATTTTATGTGCCAGTGCATTTTGGATGGTGGTGCACCAAGCTTTGTCTGTGTGGGCAATTGCTACTGTGGGGGTGGGTGATTCTAATTCCCCAAGTATGGAAAATAATTCTTTAGTACTTGATGACGCATTAGTGATGCTAGTGTTGAGGCAGTTCCTTTATGAGCTATCACTGTCAATTTATAGTTTTTATTAGCTGCAACCAGTGCAGTAAATGTATTAGAGGAGGGGTTATTTTTGTGGAGGTGCTCCAATGCTCTTTTGTTACGGCGTAGGAGTATGAGTTCTTCATCGAACTAAAGTTCGCTCTCTTTGGTTTGTGTGGTATTCTGGAAGTGAGTGGAGCTGCTGAATCGAGAGTGGATTTCAGACAATTGTGATAAAGAGTGGAGATACTGTTAGGGTTGGTATCTGCATAGGAGTGAGTCTTGAGCGTGTCGACAAGTATGGGGGAGAGATTTCCTACTGTGAGTTTTCGGGTATTTCTGATGGAGATAGGTCTGTGACTAGCGGATGAAGTGGCCTGTGCCTTAGTGGTGAGAAGGTTTAGGAAGTGGTCAGTCCAAGTAACTTCGGAGATGGATTCTAGATTTATAGTTACGTTAGACAACATCCATGAGACATTTGGCCTCATTACAAGTGTGGCGGTCTGGAAATAAGGGTGCCGGTCGTACCTTACTGGCACCCTTTCTGGATCGCCACACTTGTAATTGTCATTGGTTATTTATAACGTGCTTAATACCCTGAGGTTTCTAAGCGCGGACCCGGGGATCGAACCTGTGTTGCTCCACATCGTCTTGCTTCCAAGGCGAGCACGATGCCCATGAGCTATTCTCCCAGCCCTACTACAACTCTGCGGGCGGTGGCCGTTGCACCCGCTAGGTCTTTTACAGAAGCACCGGCAACGTTAGCAACAGTGTTTCCGTCTCCCCACTCTCATTCGGACTCCATGGGAATGGGGACTAACATTTACAGGCGCCTGACCTTCCGATCCCCCGAGACTTGTAATGTCCCAGTGGCACTGGGATGTCAGGCACCGGTAAATTGTGGTAACCAGACTTGTAATGTTTGTGTTTTGGGATTGTGCAAAGGAGAATTAGAGCATACCACCGGAGAGCAAACATTTTAAAGCCTAATGGGTCATTAGATCATGTACACATTATTATTGTTTGCTTCTGTGGATGTTATAATTGTGGTACACTTTTTTACTTGCTCCTTATGTCACGCCATAGCTTAAAAAATGACAAAAAGTTTGTTTGCGTCCCACGTGGAAGTTAGATTTGGGGTTATAGCACCATGCGCATTCAGCTCCTTATTTCCTTCATTACTGGGAGATACCCATGAGCCACTGCTAGCTGTAGCTTATTTTTATTTCCATGCTTGGAAAAGGTTATAGATAAATCTGCTGAGAGTGCGCATTGTTCCATTGAAAAGAAATATCTAATCATTTCATTTGCATTGCTAATCAAACATGTTTTATTTAGCAATTTTGGCTAATCAATTTTCCAAAAGTAATGTATGCCTTGTTTATATTTTAAAAGAGTGCCCATGCATGTTCCACAGCTATTGTGTTAGATTCAAAACAAAGAGTGATGTTCTGCTTGAAAAGAATCGAATTGGGTTTGTCATTGAAGTTTTTCATAGCCACTTAGGACTTAGGATGTTACGTTGGCGTAGACACTGGGCCACTAACATTTTCCAAGGACCTGGTCCTGAGTTTTCCATATCGCTTGATGTCCCGCTGTTAAATGGAAATGGGCCATTTCCATGGCTATCTTTTGGTGACTTTGAGGGATGACAGTTGGCCATTAAGGGTTCCATCTCCTTCCACATACCCTCTGTATAATAAACCCTTTTTTATGAAGAACAAGGGTCAGCTTTGCTCAAGACCTTTTTCTTCGGCTATAGGCTGTTCAAAGGCTCCTGTCAGATTCTGTTTGTTCCTCCGTGGAAAGGCCAGATCCGGTAGGCTGGTGGTATCATTGTAAAGACCGGTAGGGGTGTCTGTACTTCTGCTCTCTATATGGTAGAGGAGAGGCACAGAAGACCCCAGCCAAGATTCTCTATAAGGTAGCAATGGACGAGCAATCAAGGCCTAGCGTCTCAGGAGGTGATGCAGGCTGGTTCTTAAGTACAGTGTAGTCCCCGAACCCCCACAAAGGAATGTCCACACACTGTATTACTGAAAACACAGTCTTTATATAATTAATATTCAAAGGTATGTACACGATCACAATAAGGCACTTTGTACTTGGAAGTCAATAATGATAAATATATACACGTCTAGAGTGGTACCACTAATGTTATCAAATCTCATTAAAGTGCATCAACTGTACGGTTAAAATGTCACACAGATCAATAACGAGTAAACCAGCAATAGAGATAAGAAGGAACGCAAGATGGGAAACAATGGGCAGAATACTGACCCCTACCACTAGGCACAGTTCTGTGTGGAGATCGCCCCACCTGGGCAACCTGTAAATAAAGATATATAGCACAAGCCCAGTCCAAATGTTCAATAGTCTTACTTCTTCCTGTTAAGGTTTTACCTCCCCTCCCCAATGTACCTGGTGGAGTAGAGTTCTCCGACGATGCACCGACCGATCCTTCTTGAGTGCCTCCCTTTCAGGCGGGAGCCACGGATCGTCGAGAGGTGTCGGGGAACTTGGTGTTCGGTGTCGGGGAATCGATGACCCTTCTTGAGTGCCCTCCCTTTAAGGCAGGAGTCACGGGTCGTCGAACGTCCGACGGTGAACAGGGTGAACTATGGCAGGGAAGTGGCAGCTTCGTTCCTAGCGGTGCTCGTCGACGACAGAGCGTTGGCGTCCTGCAAGGAGGAGGCGTGTGGGGCACCTCGGTGACAATAGTTCTGGACCGCAAAGAGATGATGAAAAACTGTGGCCCAGCAAGGGCGTTGAGTCGTCGGCGTCTCTGCGGTCTGTAGGTGGCGGGAAACCCACCGGTGGATGCTCCTCGGCGCGTCGACGGTCGGGCCTTCTCCAGTGGGAGACAAGCGGACGGCGATGCAGACGAGAGCGTCTGATGTTCAATGAAAGTTCTTAGGCAAACGGGAGCATGGCGGCTCCGGTCGGCGATGGCGGTCGTCGACAGTGGCGAACAACAGTCCGGGTGCTTCTCCTTGGAGTTCCGCAGCAGTCCCCGTATCGGGTCAGCAGCCTGACGAAGGTCTGTCTACCAGGGAGCGCTGGCAAAGATCAGCTGTGCCCGATGGTCTCTCGTAGCTCGGGAAGAGGGCGCCTTACCAGGTCCTCTCTGGGTCAGTCCTTGGAGGCACAGCAGCTTTTGGATTGTGAAGGAGAGCAACAGCAATTCTTCTCATCCAGCAGGGCTTCAAGGTCAAGCGTCAGTTAATCCAGTTACTCGTCGTAGTGGACTTCTGCTTCTGAACACGATTCCTAGCAGTGAGAGGTCCCCAGATATACTGTTGATCTCCCATTCATTCCGCTGGGTCACACTCAAGCATCCAATCACGACTACGGGCATTCATGCAGGCAGGCAGCCAATCAGGCACACGAGGTATTCAGGCCATTCACTTCTCTCCAGACACTCACAACAAGTTATGTGTATTGGGACAAGTACCGAGCCATTCAACACTCCAAACTGCATTCATACCGGTTTCAGGCACGGTTGTCTCAGTCATTGTGTCAACCACCAGATACTAGACACCCACAACACAGAATGCATATTCGTCACACACTCTATTCACCCAGGTCCCACCCACAGGAGGTACCCACAACATACATCACCGGGAAGGCTCCAGCTAGTCTGACTGGGCCTTCACAACAACACCATATATGGCACTTCCATCCAACAGCCAGTCAGGGGGAAGGGACAGAGTCAGTGCTTCCCAGGATTTTGGGAAAACAAGGTAATGGGTAATAGAAAGCAAGAGGCCACCGTGGCCATCTTGTTTTCCAACAGGAATCAACTGATCCCAATGGCAGGGCCGGGGTATCCCAAAATGGAGGATACTCCGCGCACCTGTCAAATTCAGCATGGAGCTGCCACCCGCCCATACCCTGCTCTGTGGGCCACCCACAGGTGCCCAAAAACATACACTAGGGGCACAGGGCTGTACCCCCACCCATGGGTGCCATAAGGGTATCCCACGGGTCCGTTCACCAAACCAAAAGAACGAGAGCTGCACCGCCAGGAGTCCCACATGAACTCCTGCGAGGAAAACACGACAGAACACACAATGAAAAGCAGTAAATGACAAGGATACGGAGGCCCTGTCCCTCCGATGCATTTCCAGCATCACAATCATCCTGGTCTTCTTGGGAAACCATGGCGAGATTCTTATCGCCTGTCCAAAGCCTAGGTTACTCCTCTCGATAGTAGGAAGATCTTCTTCTTCTTGAAGTGTGGTGTCAGAGCTTGCTCAATGATTCTCTGGGCTATGGGATCTCCGGCTTTTAATTTATAATTGTAGAGACCAGCATTTTGTAATAGAACTTTAACCTCTTCCCTACATTCTGAGACAATGACTCTGTCGGCTGCATTCAAGGACAATTTCCAAGCCAACCCATACTTAGTAGCTAACCTAATGTTGCTTCCCTGTGGTGGGGAGACGGCTAGGCCCATAGAGATCAATATCCTTTCTTGGGTGCGCTACTCTAATAAGATCTTCGTAAAGTGTGCTTATCAGGATGGCTTATAGGAATTAAGTCCTCAGTCCAGAATTATTTTCTAACCGGAGTTCTCTGCTATCGCTACAAATGAAAAACAACAAAATGATTTATTATCCGATTAAAGGTATGGTGGCTGGTTTCTGACCCCCACCCTGGTGTCTCTTTACCATTGGCTCTTCCCCAGATGCACAGTCCCAAACATGCACTGAGTCTCTTCAGTCTTTTTCCTTCACAACCTGGATCTATCAAAGGTCTTTCTCCCTTCTAGTCCGAGATTCTTTCCGTCTCTCCCTTCGTTTTTTTTCCTAGACCATGGTTTATCTTTCTCCCACACACTGTGGTTTGTATCAGTCTCTTGTTCTTCACTCTGGGATCTGTTGATCATATCCCGAGTGAGTTTTATCCTGCTCTGTGGTTTTTCATTGCACTCCTCACCTTGGGGTTTTTCTGTTCTCACCCATCTTTGAGCCTTCTCAATATTTTGCCCACCTTGGGGTTTCGCTCTATTCTCCCCATCTTGGTGCTTCTCAGTTCTCCACCCTCCTTTGAGTCTGTTTGGGCTCACCGCGCCTTGGGGCTTCTTGTGGGCCTCCTCACCTTGGCTTTGCCATCCTCCTCTCAGTTCCTGGAGCCACAGCGTGCTATGTTTTCTACAGTGCTCCCCGGGAGGGTCGGTGTGTCAGTCTTGACATGGAAATTAACAAGGGGGGTCCTGGGAGTCCCTCTGCCAGACATTAGTCCTGGTTATGAGAGACTTACCCAGAGTCTTTAGCTCACTATCTTTCACAGAGAAGAAATATCCCAAACATATCAGTCTTTGTCCTGCCCTGGGGCAGTCCAGCACCAAAATCCTAGGCAATTCTCCTCTGAACAAGAGTACCAACAGCATCCCCAGATACGTGTTTCGGTCTGGTTGGACCTCATCAGTAGGGTGGAGCTGTGCCTCTCTAAGAATAGTGAGCAAGGGGTCCACGTCTGGATTCTCCTAGTAATTTAGGGTGAGACCAAAAGTTACTTAAATATGCAAATTAACAGAATGTTTTAGAAGTTGCTTGGGTTGACACAATGCATGATGTTACAATACTCCTATTTGAATGAAGCTAGGGATGTGCCTAATTCCACTGTGTGCTCTTTCTTTTGGGGTGAGATTACTTTCTTAATGGAACGGAGCCGCATGGCGGCACATTTTGTTAATGCATGAAATTGTCGGATAGATCAGATGGAGTCAATTTGCATTTGAACGTTCTCAGCAGTTTCAGCTGGGCCAGAGTGGGGATTAGTAAATCAGGTCCCTGCAAGGGGATTTGCAGGTGAAATTGATCCATATGGATAGCTTAGGTTCTCAATCTCGTTGGCTCCTCAAGGGTCAGGCCTTTTTCCGGTTTCTCGCTTGGCGGTGCTGTAACCTTTTCAGTAGCAAGCGTCTCTCTCTCTCTCTCTCTCTCTCTCGCCACTTCTGATTGACTCTTTATCTGAGGCTCCGCCAGGGGGCTGAGCCCTCCACTGTTCTGCTGTTTCAGGGGAGGACTGTGGTTACCGTTCTCTACATTGCTCCACATTGAAGCAAAGTTGGTTCCAAGTCTTCCACTTGTGGCTTTCTGGCTTTGGTATTTCTATTTGCGCTCGGTTCTGTCGAATGGAACGCCATCTGCAGTTGGAACGCGTCAGTACGTGTTGGACAGCCAGGTGGAGATTGAGGATCCTTGGGGGACTTCGCGTTTCAGCCTTGATGTGTTTCCTGCATACTCTCAAATCTGTACCTGTGCAGACCTGTTCCTGAGGAAGGATTGGAGCCAAAGAGAAACTTCACCCCTATGGGTTGGTCCCGTGTATCCAATAGAATGCCGTCATCGACCATATTGTACACCTCCAGCAGTTCTAGGAACATCGGAACTGTCTTCTCCTCCTTGCCCATCATTTTGTGGATGGGTTATTTGATATCCAGCAGTGTGCCTGATGGTTTGTCGTGAAAAGGTTGAATTTTTCCATATGATTTTGAAATTGAGTGTCACCAGTCATTTAAGCCATAATGGGAATGTTGGTCGGTGCTCTTTAATTGGCCCAAAACTATTGGCCATCTTTATAATCTTCAAGGGAAGATTCTAAAGCGTTGTGCTCCCTTTCCAGTCTCCTCCCGTCCATTTTGATGGTGGCGCTTCTATGCTGAAACACGCGGTTCCCTCTGTGGAAGTATGGCTGGGTTTCTACAACGCATCTAGTGTGGTTTTTAGTCCCATTACAATGGCCTGAAGGGTGTCTTTAGGACAGCCAGCAAGAAGTCTTTGAGTGGGTGGGGGTGGTTCGTAAAATGATACTTTGAAATTCTCCTCCCTGATTTATTTCAGGGGTTTCCAGAAAGTCCTTGAGGTGATATTACTTTATGGCACATTAGGAACATTGTGCATGGTCATGAAATGTCAAGAAATACAAAGCACATCCAGTGAATAGTCGCTTCTGTCACGGAGGTTGAAAATTGGTTGGTCGCCGCTGAGTGTCATCATGTCATTTAGGCATGATTTGACGCTTTTATTTGTGGTGCACTCCATCGACAGGGAGAGCTTGTCCAGGATTAGAAATCGATTGCTGGTGTCCGGTAAACCACTTAAGCAATTCAAGTGACTGGTTGAGGACGAGGGGGTCAGCGCGTCTGTTGGCTGTCACAGCGCTCTTTCGGATTAACAACGTGTTTAAAGAGGGATAATACTTGGCGTGGGTCTTGAGCTCCTCCATGTTTCAAGGTCAATGATGGACTCAATCCCTCAGGGATTCCTGTTGAATCCCTGGGGGATGACTGTGCCTAGTATGGTGGTTTACTTGCTGGAGAACCAAGGTACCAGAACCAAGTAAATCTAAAGGTTAAAGGTATTGGGTGCGATTTTCCTGCCTTATCTTGTGCTGGTGTGGCCTACCTTATGATTATATTTGTCTAATTTGGTCTTGCTGTATTTATTTATGGTCACTCTCCTTTCCCTGATCATTTTGCTCATTTTCAGGGACTTGTTAGACGGTTTCCTTGGTAGATTAGGTTGTCTGCAGCGTCTCTTTCAGTTGGGGGAGGCGAGTCAGCATGGGATCTTGACGGTGAGTAGACTCAGGTGGTTGCTGGACTCTTTTGTTGCTTCCCTGGCTCTTTGTGTAGGCTCATGAAACCCTGCACTGCCTATTATCTGGGACTGCAAAATGCCATAATTGCGTGTTCCCTACTGGGTGAGTGAGTCTTCTTCCTGACCCTGGATCATTCTCAGGGGGTGGGGAGGCTGGCAACATTCAGCCCTGGGGGCAAGTTTACTTTTCGGACCCATAGTGCAATGGCCCAAGTCCCACAGCACAGTGGCCCCAACTTCCAGAACAAACAAACTCAATACCAACCTCTCCCCCTCCCACACACTCTCAAGAATATATATTAGACATTATTGACATAACTGTCCTTCAATGCAATGTATTTTTCAGTTCTATTTGCGTTTTCTTAGAGATCCTAAGCCCTCAGCATTCTCCCACTTACCAAACATAGTATATAATTGGTGAAATGGGAAAGCTGGGATTTGAGCCCAGTTTGCATTGTGTTACAGTTTGCAATTTGATGATGGTCTACATCATATCCCATCCTTAGTTTTAGAACAATGCCAAGAGGTGGCAAACTTAGAGAATTCATTGGTAGAGCAGAGCCATTGCTGAACCAGGGGGTCTAGGTTTGCTCCCAGCGCCAAGCACGAGCTGGCACAGCAAAATACCTTACCTGGCTTCCTGCCTCCTCAGCCCATTACACAAAACCCATAACTGCACCCTGTGCACCCACCCCCACAAAGTTAAACCCTCACTTGTCATCCTGCCTCCTCATTGATATGCTTAACCTAAATAGAATAAAATTATAATTATAGCGTAAAACTATAGAGTATAAACGCATATAAGCAAGGCTTTTTCTACAGATATTTAAGGAAAATGAGGCGGGATTTGCTAAGGATCAGATCATGTATAAAGTGAGGGAGGTGGGGATTTGAGCCCTGTCTTCCTAGCTTAGAAAGCCGGGGAGACTTCATCATCTCCTATTCCATCTTCAACATTAGAAAAAAAAATGCTTTCCGTAAAGTTGGTATTCTAGTGCTAAACTAGTATGCTGTCCAATTAATATGCTTTTCAGAGGACCAATTTATCTACAAGGGGGAAGCCTATTAATCGTCTGTATTCTGAGGCAAATACATCTGGGAAACAGACTGAGATTACATTTCTAATGAAAACTTACTATAATTACAATCTTAGTGTGTACACTTGGGTGTACTTGAAAAAATATGAGTAGTAATTAAAACTTAGGTTTGTAAGGCAAATATGTCAGAAACAAGAAAGGGGGTCATGCCAGTGCCCCAATCGGGTGCAACATTATTACTTTTATTATTATTAATATTATTAATGGCATGCAGGTCAGACATAGTTCTCAGCAATAGTCACCCCCACCTGCTGACCTGCCATTCCAGATGTGTGCCCGTCTCATTTATCATGTTTTTGTTTTATTTATTTATTATTTATTTATTCTGCGCACAATGGACCCCTTAGGCATGATGGCGCATACAGACAAACAGCAAAAAACGTAACAACATAGATAACAAAGAAAAATAACAAAGAAAAAATATTACGGCTGAATAGCAACAACACAAGCGCTAGAAGTAAGGGCCATAGAAACTAGAACTATACAGAAATGTTAAAGCATAAAGACCAGATGATCATAAAATCAAGAAATAAACACTGTAAAGGGGGGCCTAAAGTATTAATTTGCAATTCGAACAGCTCCTAGAGATGTATTTGCATAATCTAAGATATGAAGGGTGATTGCTAGACCCACAACCCACTAGCACACAGTCACCAGATTGCTGTGAACACACGTTATTAAGCTCAATCCTACGGACAATCTTTACCAGTGTTTTGACCAATCCAGAACCAGTTCTATACCGTAACCAAGCGAGTACTTTGTTTCTCAATGTTTCTCTAGATTCTTTCCCCTCCACTTTCCCAACATTAGTTATTACAAAGTTCCTTTGATCCAGGACGAAAGATTCAATGCCCTTGTTCTCAATCTTGGGCATTAGTTGCTTCTTTGATTGCAGACTGCGTAAACACACCTGTTTAGAGATCAACCCTGCTGATTGATTAGCAGAAATTTGGCTGGAAATAGGAACAGATAGATCATGAACCTCCCATGGGGATTCGACGACCGAGGGAACGACGGTCACAGCAGACTCTACCTGTCGGGACAAGCCTGAGGTAGGAAGCATTACATCGTCAGTTTGGCAACCTTGGTGGACCAAGTGCTAGAAAAGGGAGGTTTGTAACAAAATTCAGTTCCTGCTGGTTCTAACTGGCAAGGCTTCTGCTGGTGACACGATAGTGTGGTGTGCTTGTTAAAGCCAGTAAACAACATCCGCCTCTGAACGTCTTCAGTATTGGAGCATGCAGCAATATCCAGCAGTATCTGTTCTTTAAACAGACACAAGGCCGCTGATAGCTTGGGGTCAACAGCCCCCATATCCATACTTCTTACTGGGACATCCCCTGTTTGATCTGCAGTTGAAGAATGTTGGAATCCCCTCCGAGTGAGCTTCCATAAGAGTGTGACTTTCAACAATATCGAGTTCCTTGTTCAGTAGAATAGATCCATTACACCTCCTTGCTCAAAGAGATTAGCTACTTTGGGACATGGGAACTTTAGCGTGCATAAGGGAGAGCACACAATTTTAGAAAGAGCATTTGTCTCCTATTGGCACTTTGTGCCAGAACTTCGGATAACCCATTATCTCGGCGGCGTGGGGTAAATGATGAAGGACGCGGCAAGGACTCTTCCCTCCTTGTAACATCGGGCTGAGGACTAGACATACCCTGCCCCAGGGTGGAAACAATTCCGACATCCATAATCGTCAAATGAGATGTTATCTGAGCTTCTATGTACGGCGGCTAGGGCAACAATTAAACACTGAGGTAAAACCGGCAGCTGTAAAATTCCTTACCCTTCAACACTGCCGAAGTTGGATAGAGTAACGGGAGTGTAGCTGCCGTGTGCACTAGAAAGGCACGTTCTAATCCAGGTAGACCAAATCCCTTCCGCCGATGGCTGCGGTGAGGAGACCATGGTGGCAACGGTACAGGTAAACCGAAGCTTTAGGATTGCGGCTGGGCTCTCTAAACGTGAAAGTTGAGGGCTGCAAGAAAAACAGCAAGCGAAATGCTCTCTGCTCCGCTACAGCAGATCGTTTAGAGGAAAGGACCCTAAGCGGGAAACAAACATCAAGCCGCACCAGCTAACATGGCTGCCTCTGATGCCTGACGCAATGTTCTTTTTCATCCTCCTTCTGTGTCCATCCCTTGCACCAAATTCTCAATGGCCTGCTGTTTCTTGCAATTATCTTTAAGACCCCCGTTTCCCTTTTGCTCCATTCATTAACTATTAGCTCAATCCCCTTCCCTTACCTTGAACACACAACTTCCCTTGCCCGCATTGCCTAGTCACCAATTCCTTGCCTCTCACCCCCTTTAATTGCCCACCACACCAAGCCCAAACCAAGCCCTCACCTCCTTCCGTTGCCCTGGCACTAACTGACAGCAGACCACCTTGATTTGCCAGTCCGCCTCTGCCAGGCACGACAAGAAGCTGTGGTTGGGGTCTTGCTGGTAATTGTGGCTATAGAGTCTGCATTTCAACAATGAAGAGTGAAAGACTGCGAGGTGCGTTGTTTTTTGTGCTCCCAGAGAAGTAGAGGGAGAGAACTACAAGGGGAATTCAACTTGGACCTGGTGATGGAGAGGGGGTAAAGGGTGTCCTATTATATTTATTTGTGTTTTTCAAATGTGGTCAAGTGTGTTTGTGTGTGTTTCAGTACTGTGACTGGGGTAATGTGTTTGAGTGTATTTGTGACCGCCAAAGTACAAGTGTAAGACTGTACCTGTTCATGTGACTTTGTATCTATATATCTGAATCTGGTGTGGCTTGGCTTGTGTGTCTTTTGTTGGTCACACGACAGAAGAGTGTTCTGGACAAGACAATGAAAAATGATCCCAGACTAAGGAGGTCATTCAGAGAAGGTGAAGGTAAAAAATCCAAACTGGCTACAAATGTTTCAAATGTTTCTTTTTACTATACAGAACCGAAGCACAGGTTCTTCCCTTCAATAGAGTAACACAGGTTCCTACAAAGGGGCATGTTGAGTGGGTAAAAAAATGGGTAAAAATGTGGGCATCTCTAATACTCTCCTCTCACCACCTTGCCCGTTCCTCGAGTGGAGGAAGGATAGCTCAGGGGCAACGTGATTGTCTTGGAAGTAAGACAATGCGACGCAACACAGGTTTGAATCCCGATCCCGCGCTTAGAAACCACTTGCTGCTATTTAGCGCGTTATAAATGAACAATAAAATAATGCAGAAAAGGGCCAGAATTGAGCCTTTTGTGCATCACAAAAATTCAACAATATTGATATGATCCGTTGATGCTGATGCAAAATGTATAAAAAAACCTTCTTACATTGCTGCCATCGGAGGGGGTACTTCTGCAATACCACCACAGGTATTCCAGAAATACCACATCTGCTGGTGGTAAACTTCGAGTAGGGTGGATTTTCAGAAATACCACCGGGAAGCTGGTAACTTTCTTCAGCCGTATTAAAAAATCAGCCCAGTTCGGAATGACCCCCTTAGTTTATTGTCTTCTAACAATGATTAACTGAATATTACATCTTTCTATGCGGGATTTTCAACTGTGCCCAAAAGTAAATACCACAGGCAGTCCAACAGCCATTTCATAACCATTATATAAGTAACATCCATGGGCGCTATTACACTCTTTTTGTATGGATACATTGGTGATCCAGAAATTCCCCAGAACATAGGGCAATCATTCATACAAGATTAAACCCAGGACAAACTCTACTAAGATATGGAGCCTTACTGCTTTGGTGAGTAGGGGTCATGTCAATCGACTGTGGATTCTAACAGACCAATGGTGTATGGTGAGCAGTGGTGCCAACATTGCCAGCCAGGGTCACAGAATCTGTTATTTAAATGCATACATTTCCACTGGGCAGCATGAACATGCCCTGCAGGCTAGACTGCTCTCCCCCTCGCTCACTGTGCATGCACATGTGTGGGGACCACAAAGGCACCTCTAGAACATGGGTAGATTCTGAAGGATTTCCTCTTTTTCAATTATTCTTTTTACTTTTTGGAGCTCCGGCCCATGGGGCAACAGCCCAGCCAGCCTGGGGGCAATTATACCCTTACCTGCCTTGCCAGTCTATTAGCAAATTGAAAATCTTTTTTAACTTTTAAAAATGGCCAGTTCAAGATCTAGCTTCCTTAAACTGCACGGTGCGTGTACGTACAAGCAGTGCTTCTATGCATGACACTTGTTTCACTAGTGAGGTCTGCAGACGTCACAGAGCTTAGTTTTGGGCACGGTGTGTGTACGTAGACGCAGTGCTTCTGTGCATGCCACATGTTTTACTAGTGTGGTCTGCAGAAGTCACAGAGCTTAGGTTTGGGCACGGTGTGTGCACGTAGACGCAGTGCTGCTGTGCATGACACTTGTTTCACTAGTGTGGTCTGCAGAAGTCACAGAGCTTAGTTTTGGGCACAGTGTGTGTACGTTGACGCAGTGCTTCTGTGCATGCCACATGTTTTACTAGTGAGGTCTGCAGACGTCACAGAGCTTAGTTTTGGGCACGGTGTGTGTACGTACACGCAGTGCTTCTGTGCATGACACTTGTTTCACTAGTGAGGTCTGCAGAAGTCACAGAGCTTAGTTTTGGGCACGGTGTGTGTACGTACACGAGGTGCTTCTGTGCATGACACTTGTTTCACTAGTGAGGTCTGCAGAAGTCACAGAGCTTAGTTTTGGGCACGGTGTGTGAGGTCTGCAGAAGTCACAGAGCTTAGTTTTGGGCACGGTGTGTGTACGTACACAAAGTGCTTCTGTGCATGACACTTGTTTCACTAGTGAGGTCTGCAGAAGTCACAGAGCTTAGTTTTGGGCACGGTGTGTGTACGTACACGCATTGCTTCTGTGCATGCCACTTGTTTTACTAGTGAGTTCTGCAGAAGTCACAGAGGTTAGATTTGGATGGCCTTTCGCTTTAGTATTGCCCAACCACCCCTGCCCGAAAGGGCCACTACAAAGCTATTCTCATTGTCCCCTTTCTATGCTAACTCAGTACTTAGTTGTAGCAATTGCCAATGCTGCACATAACTTTGGTACTGCTCCATAATCCTTAAAGCAATACCTTAAAGCAGTGGTCTTCAAATTGTTTTGGCCGGGGCCCCCCTGAGCAAAATTTGGGCAGGTCGGATCCCCCCAGAAATGCCAAATGGACAGTATGTATTGCGTGCCGTCACCTGCTCCCATCACAGTCGCTGGGCTCCCTCATCCCACTCCTACCCAGTCTGTGGTCTCTCCCCACCCCATCACACACCCTGGGCTCTCCCCACTCTGCTCCCACCACTATCCCATGGTTCCCACCCATTGTGCTCCCACCATAGTCCCTGGGTTCCCCCATCCCGTTCCCAACACAGTCTGAGGGCCAGTGGCGGCTGGTGATTTTTTTAAGTGGAGGGGCATAACTATTTCCCCCAGAAATGCCATAGCGACCGAGCATAGTGAGGGAGCCCGAACCAATAAAGTGGGGCTCGGGGGGGTTTCCCCCTGTGAATTATTTTTTAAATAATGGGTTAAAATGTTGCATTGTAGAGCATACTTTTAACAAAAAAATGGGTAAATAGCCAAACAGTTTGCAATTGGTGCTAGGGTCCCAGGGGGCAGGCATGACATGTTTTACTGGACATCTATGATAGATGTCCAGTAAAAAGATACCATCCCTGTCCCCTGGGCCCCACTTGGCCTAACACAATCAACATGATTATGTGTGTATGCAAGGCTCTGCACATTCATACAGCAATCACTATCACTCACACCAGCATCCATCACCATACACTCACTCATAACATAAGCATACACGCATCCATACACATGTTTAAATAAAAACAATGAACATAAACGTACCTTCTGCATTGGCCTGCGTGTGGGTGCTGAAACTACCTGGTCCACGCTGCTCTGTCCGTATGTGCGAGGAGGCGCAGGAGCACCCCCTCGGACATACAGACATGCAGTGCCCCAGCCAGCATTTGAAATGAGCTATGCAATGCTGGCGAAGCAAAACGCCACAGCACTTGCATGGCTCAGTGAGCATGTGCGGCTGGGGAACTAAACTGAACTGTCAAAGGGAAACAGTGTTTCCCTTTGACAGTTTAGCCAGCCCAGGAGCACTCCATCAGCTGGAAAAAGCAGCTGCGTGAGTGCTCACTGTTTCACTGGGCTGGCTCCTTAGTTCCTCCATAATGGGTGAGGGGCCACTGGGTGGGCGCCCCCTCACCATTATGGATGAGCCGCCAGGCTCGGACTGGCCTATAGGGCAATGCCTGTACCAAAAATGTAAAATGCTAATGTGGGCCAGTTAAAATGGACCACCATTTTGGCCAATGTGGACCAGTTTGATGAGTTACTTAACTATGCAGTTAGTAATTTTGACCATTGTTGCTGAATATATCACAATTTACTTACATCGTAACACAAAGCACCCCCTTGGGTACTATTGAAACAGTGGGGCCTCATTAAAACCCTGGCGGTAGCTATGCCGGTAAAACCGGCACGGCTGCCGCCGGAGTTGCTTATGGGTCTGTCACCCGCGAATGGGCAATTACCGGGTCATGCTGAGTTAGGCGGACCTGATAATTGCCCTTTCGCGGGTGTCGGTACCGGTAGATCCCCATTCCCACTTGAGCCTCATAGGGCTCAATGGGAATGGGCAGCTCAGATGCACCGGCACCGTTAATAACGGTGCCGGTGCATCCAACGAGCCCGCAAGCACAACTCATACTATGGCTGTACGGTAGCAACGGTGCCGGTAGCATACCGTCACCGTTGTTACCGTACCGCCATAGTTGTAATGAGGCCCAGTCTGTGACTAAAGGAATGAATATCCAATTACAACTGCGGGACACTTTTTCAATGATGCCTGAGACAGTTTCATGCTTCAGCCCGACCATGTGAGCCACCCCTGCCCATTTCTTCCAATCTAAAAAAATATATATATATATTTTTTTTTATATTTCATGTTGAGCTCTCAGAGCCCCCCAGGGATGCACCCGCGGAGCCCTGGGTGGTCGCGACCCAACGTTTGAATACCGCTGCCTTAAAGCAATATGAATGCTCTCGTCTTTCCAACACCGGTCTATCTGTCCAGGTCCTTGATTGGTTCACTTTGTTCTTGTCTGATCGCTCTCAGTCTATTTTTCTTCCCGCTTTTCGATCTAAGCTGGCTACTCTTGTCTGTGATGTCCCTCAGTTCTCAGCACTCTCTCCTATTCTTTTTAATGTTTATATTAGATCTCTTCTGCTTCTTATTCACTCACATGGTTTCCGCTATTATTCTTACGCGGACGACACACAGATCCTCGTTCGCCTTGATCTTACTCAAGCTGAGACCGCCGCCCGTCTCAGGAACTGTTTGGAGGACCTAGGCCATTGGATGATGACTAATTGGCTAAAACTGAATGGCAGTAAGACCGAGGTCCTGGTGGTGGGTGCTTCTTCCCCCCTTCTTTTTTGGACCTCGCATTTCTGGCCATCGAGCCTGGGCCCTCTCCCGCTTCCGGTTCAATCGGTCCGCAATCTAGGTGTTAAAATCTCTGCCTCTCTGTCTCCCGATAATCAGGTTGCTTCTGTATGTAGTGCTGGTCATTTTAAACTTCGCATTTTGCGGAAAGTCTTGCCCTTCATTCCTGCTGAATGCCAGGCTCCGGTAGTGGCGGCCCTGGTTCTCAGCACCCTTGATTATTGTAACTCTCTCTATCTGGCCCAGCCGCGCTACCTGACCCAAAGGCTTCAATTGCTACAAAATGCTGCCGCCCGTTCTGTACTCCGCCCCCCCCCCCCCTTTGGATCCCACATCTCCCCGTTGCTCAAGAAGCTACACTGGCTTCCTGTAGCCAGTCGGATTTTGTTTAAATCGATGTGCCTGGTGCATCTTGCCTTCTATGGCTTGGGCGCTGAGTATCTCCAAGCAAAGTTTACTCACTATACACCTGCTCGTCTGCTGCGCTCCCAATCTGCGTGCCTTCTCAGTGCCCCCCACTATCGTTTGTCTGGTATGGGAGGCCGTGCCTTCTCGGTGGCAGCTGCTAGAGCCTGGAATGAGCAGCCTTTGGCCCTCCGCGCTACTGAAGACCACTTCACTTTTAAACGGCTGCTTAAAACTACCCTGTTTTAGCCGCTTCTCTCCCTGGTGTTATTACCGCACTGGTTTTGATTGCCCTGCAGTAGCCAGCGCCAAGATGCCTTTGGGTGTACGTACGATTTACCAAGTTCAATTAACATAACATAACATAACAATGAAGCGACATGCCCTGAGACGTCAGTCCGATGCTGTCGGTAACGCCGTGCTGCCCAAGTTAAAGGCCTGAGCAAAGTGTTTTTAAAAAGCTGACCACGGCCACCACTGACAACATTTAATGATATGGCAAATAACATTACAAGGACTTAGGATGAATTTACTTGACGCGACAAATAACATTCTCTTTAGAGTTTTTTTTAAAGACCAGGACTGTGGTTGTGCCACCACAGCAAGCATTTCCCAGAGCCAATGATGCATAACTTTAGTGGGTT
This sequence comes from Ambystoma mexicanum, assembly GCF_040938575.1. NCBI lineage: Eukaryota > Metazoa > Chordata > Amphibia > Caudata > Ambystomatidae > Ambystoma > Ambystoma mexicanum. The sequence continues at coordinate 124,338,309 of NC_090921.1, read as the reverse complement.
CCATGTAATAATGTCCCTGCAGAAATGTCTCCTGACAAAAAAGTCACCGTTTTTTGCGGCGACATTATTACATTAAACATGCGGAGCCGGGGACTTCCCCTGCAACCCGTCCCCCTACATAATGTCACCATATATAATGTCGCCATATATAATGTCGCCAATGGCTTTCCCAGCAACATTATGTGTGGGGACATTATGTGTGGGGACATTATGTGTGGGGACATTATGTATGGGGACATTATGTGTAGGGACATTATGTATGGGGACATTATGTGTGGGGACATTATGTGTGGGGACATTATGTATGGGGACATTATTACCTGATACCCTTCAGAGCTTAATATATTGCATAATTAATGTATAAGGGGTAAACATTTCAAGTTGCATGCTGCTAGCCAGACATAAAAAGCTACTCGCCACCTCAACTCTCTACATACACACAGCACACACACAGTTTCTAACTCACTAAGAGTGAATTATCACTAGCAAGTGGCTAGTGCAAATTGTGTGCCCTGCATCAGAATGAGGAAGCATAAACCATTTGATTGTTATAGTGCATCACAGTGTTCTTCCCTGGTAGGGTGTGCACATTACACAGTGTGTACATCCTCAAGCACAAAGAGTATTTGCAGTGATAGAAACAAAGGGCAGAAGAAATTGGGTATCCAGTAATAATGTCCCCATACATAATGTCCCCATACATAATATCGCCGGGAAAAGCCATTGGCGACATTGTATATGATGACATTATGTATGGGGACGGGTTGCGGGGATGTCCTCTGCCCCATTAAAAAAAAAAAAGTGGGTTTCGGGGGTGTCCCCCGCATATTCAATGTAATAATGTCTCCGCAAAAAACAGCAGCTTTTTTTCAGGGGACATTTTTGCGGGGACATTATTTCATGGATCCAGAAATTGATTATTTGTACTTCACATTTGAGACAGCATAGTCAATGGTGGATCCTGAAAGTGTGTTGACTTCTGCAAGCAATCCAGACAACACAGGTTGCTTAGAAAGGCGACAAGGGCTGGGCCTCGAGTTGGGGAAGCGTAAGTGTAGGGTGCTCGACTGGACCCCAGCCCTGCATACCCCCAGCCCGGCACGCTCTGGCAGGCTTATGAGAGCGCCTTGCCGCCTCTTCATGGCAGCGCATGCAGCATCAAACATGGGGTGGCCTTGTTGGACACCATCAATGACTTGCTGCTTATTCCCTAGCCTCGGCAGGCAAGGGACCCACATGTGGGAGTAGCCTTCTGCCGGAACATGCCTGGCGTTACCTGACCCTAGGGCGCTTCTCCACCGGTGTAGAGTGCTGTGGCTTCGACTGATTTGTGTGGAGCCATGGCCAAGTCTGACTTGCTTATGGTTGGTCCCCCTCTTTCAAGGAAAGGTGCCCAGTGGAATTCCCAGGGCTTATCACTTTTTGGAGTGTATAACAAATGTCGCAACATGCATGACATGGCATAGTCATTCAGGTCACATGTCGAAGTCGGTAAGCAACTCTGGATCGCAAGTGCAATGCCATCAAGCTGGCTTAGTATTCGTGGCTCAGGGGCCTACTTTCGCCTAGAGGTCACAGGTCAGTGACCCAATATGGCAGCCTTGAACTATCAGTACAAATTGCGGGTTCAAATCACGCCGGCTCCTCCCTGTGGCCAGATGGTGTGGAAGAGGGCACCCCTCTCTTAATATGACTGTGCCCCCCATCTGACAAATCAGGAAAGATTGTTGGCAAAAAGTCTATTTTGGTTGTCAGAGCTATCAAAAAACGGAGCAAGAACCAACACGCTGGGCATTTACTCGGGGGGTGGGGGGTGGAGGGGGTTGTCCCAGGCCGACTACCACCAAATCCAGACCCTACCCTCCTGACACCATGATTTATCTTCCGGTCAAATCATAATATTTCCGGCTTTTCCATGTAACCACCTTGTATTATCCTGGGCAAATCACACTGCTATAAGCACTCAGACACTGGCTAACTACTGGTACGGGGAGTGAAACCAGGGACAAAGCACACGTGTAACAGGCACACCACCTAATTCCGCACAGTCTCACAAGATAATGCATGAAACACCTCGTCTTGCTCGGCAGACTAATCCTTTGCAGTAAATAAAGGACAGCCGATTGGCTTTCTAGTGGTAGATGCCTTCTCTTTATCAAGTGCAAGCAGACTGTCAGGCAGTGGTCAGGCAGGTGAGGTGTACTTTCTGATTCTCAAACATCTATCTGAACCCACAAGTGACATATTGTGATAACAAGGACGATGATGTAAAAGCACAGCTGATGGCAGTATTAGATGATGACAGGTCATTACTGCCTATTGCAACGTCACAATAAGATGAAGTTCTGTTGATTTATACCGCGCACTGCTCCACCCACAGGCAGTCTCCAGGCGCTCACGTGGCTCTGCAAGAGAGGGGTGTGGGGGTTAGTGAGGCTCGGATGACAGGATAGGTTCAGAACCAGGAGGAACTGGCGTCTGTGAGTGTTGTTTAGCATGTGGGAGTTGCTGCAGTTGGCCCAGTGCGTTGTACCCGTATGGGTAAGACTCAGTGCCTCAGGTGTGTACTGGTGTTTGTGTTGGTGGTGGTGTGTCGTGCAGGGCGGACTGGGCCATACAACTGTTTCGGGCAACAAAAAAAACGGGGCCCCCAGTTGCAAACAGATATTCATTCCTTTTGTGACGCTGTTTGAATAGTACCCAAGGGGGAGTTTTTTGATAAAGTGTGATTCAAACTGTGCATTTTAAAGATTATTTATTCAGCAACACTGGTCAAAACTACTAGCTGGGGAGTGAATTAACTAATCAAACTGGTGCAAATTGGCCAAAAAAAGTGGACAACTTTGACCAAAAAAACGGACCCGCAGCAGCAGTCTCTGTTTTTGGTTCAGCCGTGGGCCTATTGACCTATAGGCCAGTTCGAGCCTGGTGTTGTTTGATGTTGGGTGGGTTGTGGGCACTGGTTAGATTGTGTCTATAAGGGATCCAGAGTTGCGGGTCACTTGCTGTATGATTATTATCTCGTGTCTTGGTGTGCACTTGTGTTGTTGACGGTTTTATGGACTATTTGGCGTGCGGTTCCCTCCAGGCGAGCGTCAGGAATCTCAGAGATGGTGCGGTGTGAACATTGCATTGATTCTAGGTGTGTTTGTGTGTATTGTGCCTAGTCCAAGCTCCAGTGTAGTGGCATTGGTTATGTTAGAGGAGCAGGACGGAGGCGTTAGTCACCTGGATTAAGTTGGCAAAGGGACCAGATCAGGCAGGAGCCATGGGTTTATAAACTAAAAATCAAATACTCAGCGGCCTATTAAAGAGTAAAACCGTTGCCACTTCAGGCCTAATGTTCAATGGTATACAGTGTTTCTATCAAACCTTTTATAGTTAATGACATTTATATGGAAGCTTTTAGAACGAAAAATGTTATAGTGAATGCATTTAGGGGTGGGGTAAAGGGTTAAATATTTTCGGGACACGGTTAGTATAACATTTTTCGTTATGAAATATTTGAGATATGTTCATTCAATATAGAAATGTTCAGTTTAAAGACATGTAGCCCAGGACATATTGCCTTGCGTTAACTGTGTAGAATGGAAACTGGGCTCACTGTGTTGAATGAGTAAAATGCAGTATTACACTTCTGTCCTAATTAGGAGTTATGCAATCTAGCCTAATTCTATGCTTAAATCTAAACCTATGCGATGTGGTATTCATGTTCTAATGGGGCATGCTAACTGGGAATACTGGAATAGTGTGTTACTGTAGAATCTGGCTCTGCGATACCTACTGGGTCTACTGGAATCTGGCCTGACCCTGGTGAATGTACATCGTTCAACCGATGGCTGCGTTGCTAACTGGGTATAATGGAATCTAGCCCTGCTCTGCACATTGAGCATAATGCAATCTGGCCTTCCTGGGACAACTATGTATAATGGAATCCAGCACCGCTGTGTTACCGGTACCTGATGGAAGTCGATACTGCTGAACTAAATAGGCTTAGTGGTATCTGGTCTTGCAGTGTTAAGTGGGCATATTGAAAACTAGCACGTCTGAGCTGACGGGGGATAATAGAATCTGGCACTGCCATCCTAATAGGGCATTACGGAATCTGTCTATGCCATGTTAACTGGGCATAATGAAGTCTGGCACTGCTAAGCTATCTGGGCAAAATAGAATGTAGATTCGGCGTCTACTAAGTTTAACATCCTTGGCACTTAAGGGGTTAAGAATCTGCACCGTTAGGGTCTGTCCTTCCTGTTGTTTCCCAGTATCCCTGCATGCCTGACTGAGTGAGGTCATCTGTAGAATGCTAGGTGAGTGCTGGATTGAGGTATTTCTGGCAGCGGACAGTGTATGTGTCCTGATGAGTATCCAGTGGCAAACCGCTACAGTTTGCTGGATTGAGTGAGGGTATGTGCGTGGATTGGGGCTTGGTGACCTGAGTATCCAGTGGTAAAAGGCTGCGGCTTGCTGGACTGAGTGAGGGTATGTGCGTGGATTGGGGCTTGGTGACCTGATTTGTATCCAGTGGTAAAAGGCTGCGGCTTGCTGGACTGAGTGAGGGTATGTGCGTGGATTGGGGCTTGGTGACCTAATGAGTATCCAGTGGTAAAAGGCTGCGGCTTGCTGGACTGAGTGAGGGTATGTACGTGGATTGGGGCTTGGTGACCTGAGTATCCAGTGGTAAAAGGCTGCGGCTCGCTGGACTAAGTGAGGGTATGTGCGTGGATTGGGGCTTGGTGACCTGAGTATCCAGTGGTAAACGGCTGCGGCTTGCTGGACTGAGTGAGGGTATGTGCGTGGATTGGGGCTTGGTGACCTGATGAGTATACAGTGGAAAAAGGCTGCGGCTTGCTGGACTAAGTGAGGGTATGTGCGTGGATTGGGGCTTGGTGACCTGAGTATCCAGTGGTAGAAGGCTGCGGCTTGCTGGACTGATTGAGGGTATGTGCGTGGATTGGGGCTTGGTGACCTGATGAGTATCCCGTGGTAAAAGGCTGCAGCTTGCTGGACCGAGTGAGGGTATGTGCGTGGATTGGGGATTGGTGACCTGAGTATCCAGTGGTAAAAGGCTGCGGCTTGCTGGACCGAGTGACGGTATGTGTGTGGATTGGGGCGTGACGACCTGATGAGTATCCAGTGGAAAAAGGCTGTGGCTTGCTGGACTGAGTGAGGGTATGTGCGTGGATTGGGGCTTGGTGACCTGATCCCCCGCTACCCCAGTTCGGTATAACAGGCAGCGGGTGTGTCCCCTGCATACATTCAAAGCAGTGCAGAGGACAAACAGGCAAAATCCCCAAAAATTGAATAACAAAATGCGAGCAAGTGAGGTCCGTAATTTTGTAATTCGATCTTTTGGGATCCGTTCTTTTAACATACATCCTGTTGTGGGTGCGCCTAAGCTGGTGACTCTGACAACTATTCCGTATTAACAGAGAGGAACTGAATAATGTCCTTGATCAAAGTGTAGGCCTCACCCATGAGGTTTATGGGTCTGCTGGACCATTTCTTGTCAGCGGCTTTAACGCTAGATGAGGAGGTTTCGGCTGCTATTTCCTGTTTTACTGCCAGTATTTTCCCTTTGGGCGCTGCGTGGTCGGCCATGGAGGGGGCTGGGAGGTTTTTCACCGGTTACTTGTTTGTTCTTGGCCACATTCGGGAGGGTGAGGGGGTTGATGGTGGCAGTGAGGTAGCAGTGTAGGGGCGGTGGGTGAGGACTCACCCTACCCCACCCCCCCCACTCAGTCTTTCCACCCATCACTTGTTTAGACGCTTCCCAGGTTATTTATGTCACAAACGTGGTCTCCAAGGTCTTGTGCGATGCCTCCACTGTGGGCGCCAAACACCCGCGCCATTTCCCTGCGGGGGTAACCAAGTCCTTTAAAGTAATGGGGGCGTGGCTTCACTCCGCTGTTGAATGGTGGATGGTGAGCCCCAAGGGACAAAATGCTGGAAGTGGCGGCGGCGGCGACAAACACCTGCGCCCTTCCCCATATTTCCCAAACATATTATAAGAAAGTATTTCAACGGTAAAGTGAATGATGAGCCTGTGCGCCACTCTGTGGTAAATTAGATAGGTTTAAATGTCTACAGGTATCCTTGCTGCAGGAGCCTAACTTGGACTGATATTCACTTCAGTCAGCCCGGATATAAGAACAGTACAAAACAAGGTAGGTGAAGTACTGCCCCAGGATCTATAGAGAATCAAAACAAAATGATTCAGGCTATATTCATGTGGTAGTTGTCGCTCTTGAAGATGGCGGTGCTCTGCGTGTGTCTTGGGACAGGCTCTTCCTGCTTATAACAATGTTTTGATGGTGTGACCCTTGACAAAGCCAGATAAAGGGGGACATATTATTACGCGCCTCAGAGGCGTAGACCCGGTAGGGCCTAAGGGGCAAGGCTCACCCAAAATCTGTAAATGCCCACTCAGCAGCGCTGTGCGGGCATTTGAGGATGTTAATGTCATTGCGGAAGGCCCAACTACATTAGCTTCAGGCCCCGCTTGTTAGACAATCCTGGCTACGCCTCTGACGTGCCACCATCAGGTTAATGTTGACTCACACAAAGAGGTTTCTAATAAGGCCTAGACACCACGTGGGACAGGGGTACAGTACCCAATGGTTCTCCATGGACAATTAATAAACCGGTCAAGTGGCACAGCGAGTAGAGCACTCGCTTTGACACCCGTGCAGAGCCTGCTAACGCAGGTTCGAATCCCGGCAGGTCCAAACTCAGCCTTTCATCCTTCCGAGGTCGATAAATGAGCACCACACACCGTGGGTAATAATAAGCAGCGCTCAGATACTTGAGGGTTCGTAGTGCCATATAAAAATGCCAAATTATTATTATTAATACATTCTAAACTTCTTTCATAAATAATTTTGTTTTGATTTGCGATAAATCCTGGCGCATGACTTCCCCTAACTTTTTCTGCACTGACATTATAAGAAAGACTTCCCTTTCTCCCTTAACAGGCTACACAATAACGCAGATCATTGTACGGGTCAAACTACCCACAGGGGGGACAAGACAACCCGAAACGGAGGATAAATATAGGAAAGGAAATAGGGTTTAGGCAAATCATGAACTCCTGAATCAAAAACAGATTATAAGAGAGCCATGGATGAATATTCTATACGGGATCTGCACTTATGAATGATGACCACATATGTATCTGTTTGATCTTTTCTGATAGAGATAGGGCCAAGCTCCTCCAGAGGCTACTTTGCCAGTAAGGCAATATGCCCGGCAGCGGGGACTCTGGGAAGCCCACCCCAAACCAGGGAAAAGCTGCAGCAGAAAAACCCTGGATAGTTTCAGGTGAGTTGGTCTGTTCAAATAGGTATTCCCAATCCTTCTTGGAAAACAGCTTAAATTCATATAAGTATTCCCAATCCTTCTTGGAGTACTGTTCAGTGAGTGGGTAATTCTCAATCCTTCTTGGAATCCCACTTCTTGGGAGTACTACATATACCAGAATGCACTTGGGTGCAATGTCTATGCTTTGGAAAGGATTCCAAGAACTCCGTGAGCAAGGTTGAGTAAATTAACAGAAGGGGGGGCGTGACACAGGTCAGAGGAAGCACACAACTCAGGGGACACGAGTTGAAAGTGGCAGCTGCTTGTAAAAGCGTGTGCTAGAAAAGAACTGCAGATAGCAAGTTCACGCTCGCTGAGTAATGGCCCCAGAGTGAACGCAGGTGTCTGCTGACTCCAGCAAAAATAACAGACACACAAGATGGGAAGGTAGCAAGAAAGCGCGAGCAGGGAAAGGTCAAAGATAAAGAAGAAAAATGCCCCGCAGGGAGCGCTAAGGCAAAATGCACAATAAAAAGCAGGGAAAACAAACAGTGTAAAGGCAGATGGGTGGAACGAGACAGGAGCACTGTCAACTAGCGTCGGGAAAGATATCAGTTGCAACGCACCGGTTGCCACACCTGACAGCTAATTATAGCCTCTGTTCCAGCGAGGCTAGAACGTAACGTCCAGGTAAAGGAGAAGCTCAGTCCTTTTTCCATTGCTTCCACAGGCTCCATGTGTGTTTCATGGCAATATGACCCCTTCTCATGGCCTTCCTCCAGGTTTACCCGGATACATCCGATGGAATCTTTGTATGAGTCTAGGTGCTGATATGTTGCGATCGGTTCCCAGGAGCTTTCTGACCTGGGATATCCTTTCCACAACACAAGGTACTGTAATGCACCCTTCTTGTATCTGGAATCGAGCAATCTCACATTCCTTATCCTTATCCACATCAAGGGGCTGGCAGTTCGCCTTCTTCATCTTTCTAGCATGAGGATAAGGTACATATGCCTTCAGTAAAGATGTGTGGAATACTGGATGGATTCTCCTCAGCTTGGGTGGTAGAGCTAAACGAAAGGCGACTGGGTTTATCTTCGCCGTTATCTTAAAAGGTCCAATGAATCTAGGTGAGAACTTGCCATGATGTACCTATCTGGGTAAAAACTTGGTTGACAACCATACTTTCGTACCAATTTCCGATAGCGTCGGGAAAGATATCAGTTGCAACACACCGGTTGCCACACCTGACCGCTAATTATAGCCTCTGTTCCAGCGAGGCTAGAACGTAACGTCCAGGTAAAGGAGGAGCTCATTCCTTCTTCCATTGCTTCCATCTCTCCCACAGGCTCCATGGGTCTTTCATGACACAATGCCAGCACTTCTCAGAAAGCATTTCCCATCTCTGCTGCATTGACAAGATGGCAATGCCAGCACTTCTCAGAAAGCACTTCTCAGATCTGCTGCACTGACATGATGGCAATTCCAGCACTTCTCAGAAAGCACTTCCCATATCTGCTGCACTGACATGATGGCAATGCCAGCACTTCTCAGAAAGCACTTCCCATCTCTGCTGCACTGACATGATGGCAACACCAGCACTTCTCAGAAAGCACTTCCCATATCTGCTGCACTGACATGATGGCAACGCCAGCACTTCTCAGAAAGCACTTCCCATCTCTGCTGCACTGACATGATGGCAATGCCAGTACTTCTCAGATAGCACTTCCCTGATCTGCTGCACTGACATGATGGCAACGCCAGCACTTCCCAGAAAGCACTTTCCATCTCTGCTGCACTGACATGATGGCAACGCCAGCACTTCTCAGAAAGCACTTTCCATCTCTGCTGCACTGACATGATGGCAACGCCAGCACTTCTCAGAAAGCACTTTCCATCTCTGCTGCACTGACATGATGGCAACGCCAGCACTTCTCAGAAAGCACTTTCCATCTCTGCTGCACTGACATGATGGCAACGCCAGCACTTCTCAGAAAGCACTTCCCATTTCTGCTGCACTGACATGATGGCAACCCCAGCACTTCTCAGAAAGCACTTCCCAGATCTGCTGCACTGACATGATGGCAACGCCAGCACTTCTCAGAAAGCACATCCCAGATCTGCTGCACTGACATGATGGCAACGCCAGCACTTCTCAGAAAGCACTTCCCGTCTCTGCTGCACTGACATGATGGCAACGCCAGCACTTCTCAGAAAGCACTTCCCGTCTCTGCTGCACTGACATGATGGCAACGCCAGCACTTCTCAGAAAGCACTTCCCGTTTCTGCTGCACTGACATGATGGCAAGGCCAGCACTTCTCAGAAAGCACTTCCCGTCTCTGCTGCACTGACATGATGGCGATGCCAGCACTTCTCAGAAAGCACTTCCCATCTCTGCTGCACTGACATGATGGCGATGCCAGCACTTCTCAGAAAGCACTTCCCATCTCTGCTGCGCTGACAAGATGGCAATGCCAGCACTTCACAGAAAGCACTTCCCATCTCTGCTGCGCTGACATGATGGCAATGCCAGCACTTCTCAGAAAGCACTTCTCATTTCTGCTGCACTGACATGATAATGCCAGTACTTCTCGGAAAGCACTTCCCAGATCTGCTGCACTGACATGATGGCAATGCCAGCACTTCTCAGAAAGCACTTCCCATCTCTGCTGCACTGACATGATGGAAACGCCAGCACTTCTCAGAAAGCACTTCCCATCTCTGCTGCACTGACATGATAATGCCAGCACTTCTCAGAAAGCACTTCCCAGATCTGCTGCACTGACATGATGGCAATACCAGCACTTCTCCGAAAGCACTTCGAAGATCTGCTGCATTGACATGATGTCAATGCCAGCAGTTCTCAGAAAGCACTTCCCATCTCTGCTGCGCTGACATGATGGCAATGCCAGCACTTCTCAGAAAGCACTTCCCATCTCTGCTGCACTGACATGATGGCAACGTCAGCACTTCTCAGAAAGCACTTCCCATCTCTGCTGCACTGACATGATAATGCCAGCACTTCTCAGAAAGCACTTCCCAGATCTGCTGCACTGACATGATGGCAATACCAGCACTTCTCCGAAAGCACTTCGAAGATCTGCTGCATTGACATGATGTCAATGCCAGCAGTTCTCAGAAAGCACTTCCCATCTCTGCTGCGCTGACATGATGGCAATGCCAGCACTTCTCAGAAAGCACTTCTCAGATCTGCTGCACTGACATGATGGCAATTCCAGCACTTCTCAGAAAGCACTTCCCATATCTGCTGCACTGACATGATGGCAATGCCAGCACTTCTCAGAAAGCACTTCCCATCTCTGCTGCACTGACATGATGGCAATGCCAGCACTTCTCAGAAAGCACTTCCCATCTCTGCTGCACTGACATGATGGCAACACCAGCACATCTCAGAAAGCACTTCCCATATCTGCTGCACTGACATGATGGCAACGCCAGCACTTCTCAGAAAGCACTTCCCATCTCTGCTGCACTGACATGATGGCAACGCCAGTACTTCTCAGAAAGCACTTCCCTGATTTGCTGCACTGACATGATGGCAACGCCAGCACTTCCCAGAAAGCACTTTCCATCTCTGCTGCACTGTCATGATGGCAACGCCAGCACTTCTCAGAAAGCACTTTCCATCTCTGCTGCACTGACATGATGGCAACGCCAGCACTTCTCAGAAAGCACTTCCCATTTCTGCTGCACTGACATGATGGCAACGCCAGCACTTCTCAGAAAGCACTTCCCAGATCTGCTGCACTGACATGATGGCAACGCCAGCACTTCTCAGAAAGCACATCCCAGATCTGCTGCACTGACATGATGGCAACGCCAGCACTTCTCAGAAAGCACTTCCCATCTCTGCTGCACTGACATGATGGCAACGCCAGCACTTCTCAGAAAGCACTTCCCATCTCTGCTGCACTGACATGATGGCAACGCCAGCACTTCTCAGAAAGCACTTCCCGTTTCTGCTGCACTGACATGATGGCAAGGCCAGCACTTCTCAGAAAGCACTTCCCGTCTCTGCTGCACTGACATGATGGCAATGCCAGCACTTCTCAGAAAGCACTTTCCATCTCTGCTGCACTGACATGATGGAGATGCCAGCACTTCTCAGAAAGCATTTCCCATCTCTGCTGCGCTGACAAGATGGCAATGCCAGCACTTCTCAGAAAGCACTTCCCATCTCTGCTGCGCTGACATGATGGCAATGCCAGCACTTCTCAGAAAGCACTTCTCATTTCTGCTGCACTGACATGATAATGCCAGTACTTCTCGGAAAGCACTTCCCAGATCTGCTGCACTGACATGATGGCAATGCCAGCACTTCTCAGAAAGCACTTCCCATCTCTGCTGCACTGACATGATGGCAACGCCAGCACTTCTCAGAAATCACTTCCCATCTCTGCTGCACTGACATGATAATGCCAGCACTTCTCAGAAAGCACTTCCCAGATCTGCTGCACTGACATGATGGCAATACCAGCACTTCTCCGAAAGCACTTTCGAAGATCTGCTGCATTGACATGATGTCAATGCCAGCAGTTCTCAGAAAGCACTTCCCATCTCTGCTGCGCTGACATGATGGCAATGCCAGCACTTCTCAGAAAGCACTTCTCATTTCTGCTGCACTGACATGATAATGCCAGTACTTCTCGGAAAGCACTTCCCAGATCTGCTGCACTGACATGATGGCAATGCCAGCACTTCTCAGAAAGCACTTCCCCATCTCTGCTGCACTGACATGATGGCAACGCCAGCACTTCTCAGAAAGCACTTCCCATCTCTGCTGCACTGACATGATAATGCCAGCACTTCTCAGAAAGCACTTCCCAGATCTGCTGCACTGACATGATGGCAATACCAGCACTTCTCCGAAAGCACTTCGAAGATCTGCTGCATTGACATGATGTCAATGCCAGCAGTTCTCAGAAAGCACTTCCCGTCTCTGCTGCGCTGACATGATGGCAATGCCAGAACTTCTCAGAAAGCACTTCTCATTTCTGCTTCACTGACATGATAATGCCAGTACTTCTCGGAAAGCACTTCCCAGATCTGCTGCACTGACATGATGGCAATGCCAGCACTTCCCATCTCTGCTGCACTGCCATGATGGCAATGCCAGCACTTCTCAGAAAGCACTTCCCATCTCTGCTGCACTGACATGATAATGCCAGCACTTCTCAGAAAGCACTTCCCAGATCTGCTGCACTGACATGATGGCAATGCCAGCACTTCTCAGAAAGCACTTCCCCATCTCTGCTGCACTGACATGAAGGCAACGCAAGCACTTCTCAGAAAGCACTTCCCATCTCTGCTGCACTGACATGATAATGCCAGCACTTCTCAGAAAGCACTTCCCAGATCTGCTGCACTGACATGATGGCAATACCAGCACTTCTCCGAAAACACTTCGAAGATCTGCTGAATTGACATGATGTCAATGCCAGCAGTTCTCAGAAAGCACTTCCCATCTCTGCTGCACTGACATGATGGCAATGCCAGCACTTCTCAGAAAGCACTTCGCATCTCTGGTGCACTGACATGATGGCAATGCCAGCACTTCTCAGAAAGCACTTCCCATCTCTGCTGCACTGACATGATGGCAATGCCAGCATTTCTCAGAAAGCACTTCTCAAATCTGCTGCACTGACATGATGGCAACGCCAGCACTTCTCAGAAAGCACTTCCCATCTCTGCTGCACTGACATGATGGCAACGCCAGCACTTCTCAGAAAGCACTTCCCAGATCTTCTGCACTGACATGATGGCAACGCCAGCACTTCTCAGAAAGCAGTTCCCATCTCTGCTGCACTGACATGATGGCAATGCCAGCACTTCTCAGAAAGCACTTCCCATCTCAGCTGCACTGACATGATGGCAATGCCAGCACTTCTCAGAAAGCACTTCCCAGATCTGCTGCACTGACATGATGGCAATGCCAGCACTTCTCAGAAAGCATTTCCCATCTCTGCTGCACTGACATGATGGCAATGCCAGCACTTCTCAGAAAGCACTTCTCAGATCTGCTGCACTGACATGATGGCAATGCCAGCACTTCTCAGAAAGCACTTCCCATCTCTGCTGCACTAACATGATGGCAATGCCAGCATTTCTCAGAAACACTTCCCATCTCTGCTGCACTGACATGATAATGCCAGCACTTCTCAGCCAGCACTTCTCAAATCTGCTGCACTGACATGATGGCAACGCCAGCACGTCTCAGAAAGCACTTCCCATCTCTGCTGCACTGACATGATGGCAACGCCAGCACTTCTCAGAAAGCACTTCCCAGATCTTCTGCACTGACATGATGGCAACGCCAGCACTTCTCAGAAAGCACTTCCCATCTCTGTTGCACTGACATGATGGCAACGCCAGCACTTCTCCGAAAACATTTCCCATCTCTGCTGCACTGACATGATGGCAAAGCCAGCACTTCTCAGAAAGCACTTCCCATCGCTGCTGCACTGACATGATGGCAAAGCCAGCACTTCTCAGAAAGCACTTCCCATCGCTGCTGCACTGACATGATGGCAATGCCAGCATTTCTCAGAAAGCACTTCCCAGATCTGCTGCACTGACATCATGGTAATGCTAGCACATCTCAGAAAGCACTTCCCATCTCTGCTGCACTGACATGATGGCAATGGCAGCACTTCTCAGAAAGCACTTCCCAGATCTGCTGCACTGACATGATGGTAATGGCAGCACTTCTCAGAAAGCACTTCCCAGATCTGCTGCACTGACATGATGGCAATGGCAGCACTTCTCAGAAAGCACTTCCCAGATCTGCTGCACTGACATGATGGTAATGCTAGCACTTCTCAGAAAGCACTTCCCAGATCTGCTGCACTGACATCATGGTAATGCTAGCACATCTCAGAAAGCACTTCCCATCTCTGCTGCACTGACATGATGGCAATGGCAGCACTTCTCAGAAAGCACTTCCCAGATCTGCTGCACTGACATGATGGTAATGCTAGCACTTCTCAGAAAGCACTTCCCAGATCTGCTGCACTGACATAATGGTAATGCCAGCATTTCTCAGAAAGCAGTTCCCAGATCTTCTGCACTGACATGATGGCAACGCCAGCACTTCTCAGAAAGCACTTCCCATCTCTGTTGCACTGACATGATGGCAACGCCAGCACTTCTCCGAAAACATTTCCCATCTCTGCTGCACTGACATGATGGCAAAGCCAGCACTTCTCAGAAAGCACTTCCCATCGCTGCTGCACTGACATGATGGCAAAGCCAGCACTTCTCAGAAAGCACTTCCCATCGCTGCTGCACTGACATGATGGCAATGCCAGCATTTCTCAGAAAGCACTTCCCAGATCTGCTGCACTGACATCATGGTAATGCCAGCACTTCTCAGAAAGCACTTCCCATCTCTGCTGCACTGACATCATGGCAATGCCAGCACTTCTCAGAAAGCACTTCCCATCTCTGCTGCACTGACATGATGGCAATGGCAGCACTTCTCAGAAAGCACTTCCCAGATCTGCTGCACTGACATGATGGTAATGCTAGCACTTCTCAGAAAGCACTTCCCAGATCTGCTGCACTGACATAATGGTAATGCCAGCATTTCTCAGAAAGCAGTTCCCAGATCTTCTGCACTGACATGATGGCAACGCCAGCACTTCTCAGAAAGCACTTCCCATCTCTGTTGCACTGACATGATGGCAACGCCAGCACTTCTCCGAAAACATTTCCCATCTCTGCTGCACTGACATGATGGCAAAGCCAGCACTTCTCAGAAAGCACTTCCCATCGCTGCTGCACTGACATGATGGCAAAGCCAGCACTTCTCAGAAAGCACTTCCCATCGCTGCTGCACTGACATGATGGCAATGCCAGCATTTCTCAGAAAGCACTTCCCAGATCTGCTGCACTGACATCATGGTAATGCCAGCACTTCTCAGAAAGCACTTCCCATCTCTGCTGCACTGACATCATGGCAATGCCAGCACTTCTCAGAAAGCACTTCCCATCTCTGCTGCACTGACATCATGGTAATGCCAGCACTTCTCAGAAAGCACTTCCCATCGCTGCTGCACTGACATGATGGCAATGCCAGCATTTCTCAGAAAGCACTTCCCAGATCTGCTGCACTGACATCATGGTAATGCTCGCACATCTCAGAAAGCACTTCCCATCTCTGCTGCACTGACATGATGGCAATGGCAGCACTTCTCAGAAAGCACTTCCCAGATCTGCTGCACTGACATGATGGTAATGCTAGCACTTCTCAGAAAGCACTTCCCAGATCTGCTGCACTGACATAATGGTAATGCTAGCACTTCTCAGAAAGCACTTCCCATTTCTGCTGCACTGACATGATGGCAATGCCAGCACTTCTCAGAAAGCACTTCCCAGATCTGCTGCACTGACATGATGGCAATGCCAGCACTTCTCAGCAAAGCTGAAGGTCTCCTGTATTTGTATTGTGGCAGTGCCAGCCTTACTCACCAGGGCTGCTGCACTGAAATGGGGTAATGCCAGAACGCTGCAATATAGGTATCTATCAGTCAATATCTGCCCCCGTTCACTCCGTTTAAACACGTCAGCTGTGGGCCTTTATCAACATGTGATGCCTTTATGTTTATATTGATATAATACCCTCTGATAGGATATTAACATGGGGGTGACGGGGGTTATGCAGAGTCACTCATGAGAGTGATAGCAAGCTCGGTCTGGGCTGGGCCGTGAGGGTTCCTATAGAGGTGCCCGTTGAAGCGGTTTTAGTGGACGGTTATTAATGTAAAACAAGGGGGTTCCTGCCGAGGTACCATTAGGTTACCCATTGCATTGTGGGACATGTAGTGTGACTCGTGGGCTTTCTGCAGTTACGGGCGGGTCTATCATTAATGGTGACCCGTTGCTGGTAATATTGCTGTGGGGGCGGGGCGGGGGGGTGGCATTCCTGCAGAGTGACCCGTGGCTGCTAATATTGCTATGGGGGCGGTCCTGCACAGTGACCCGATGCTGGCAAAATTGGGGGTCCATCGGACTGACCCACCCATTGCTGGTAATATTGCTATGGGGGTCCTTCAGAGTGACTCGGTGCTGGTAATATTGTTATGGGGGTCCATCAGACTGACCCATTGCTGGTAATATTGCTATGGGGGTCCTTCAGAGTGACCCATTGCTGGTAATATTGCTATGGGGTCCTGAAGAGTGACCCGTTGCTGGTAATATTGCTATGGGGGTCCTTCAGAGTGACTCGGTGCTGGTAATATTGTTATGGGGGTCCATCAGACTGACCCATTGCTGGTAATATTGCTATGGGGGTCCTTCAGAGTGACCCATTGCTGGTAATATTGCTATGGGGTCCTGAAGAGTGACCCGTTGCTGGTAATATTGCTATGGGGGTCCTGCAGAGTGACCTGTTGCTGGTAATATTGCTATGGGGATCCTGCAGAGTGACCCGATGCTGGTAATATTGCTATGGGGGTCCTGCAGAGTGACCTGTTGCTGGTAATATTGCTATGGGGGTCCTGCAGAGTGACCCGTTGCTGGTAATATTGCTATGTGGGTCCTGCAGAGTGACCCATTGCTGGTAATATTGCTATGGGGGTCCATCAGAGTGACCCATTGCTGGTAATATTGCTATGGGGGCCTGCAGAGTGACCCATTGCTGGTAATATTGCTATGGGGGCCTGCAGAGTGACCCATTGCTGGTAATATTGATCGGAGGCCCTTCCGATATTCACTGGTAGTAACATATCTTCCTGGCCTTACAGTTGGGCGGCCTTGTGCTGGAGGAAGGCTCTGGGTTGAACCTACGTGACGCCCCGGGTCTCTGGTCCCCAGATAAGGCCCTGTCGTCTGCTATCAAGGCGGCAGTTAGAGCCCAGCCCTGCCGGCAGCCGCCCCCTCCCAAGCCCAGCTGTTATCAGCTGGGACAGTGTGTATGTGTTTAGGCCTGTGCGACTCGGGGAGCAGGGGCCGTGTACTGATGGAATGCGTGCGTCACTTCAAAACCCCACACAGGGCAGGTGGCAGTGCGCACAGGGGCTGTGCCCCTCTGAAACCCACAGAGAGCAAGCAGTTGTGCCCTGTAGGTGAGAGGGGGGATCTGTTCCCTTGTAAAACCCACACAGGGCAAGGGGCAGTGCGCACAGGGGCTGTGGGTCCCAGTAAAACCCTCAATGGGCAGCCGGCTGTGCACAGGGCGCTGTGCCCCTCTGAAACCCACAGAGAGCAAGCAGTTGTGCCCTGTAGGTGAGAGGGGGCTCTGTTCCCTTGTAAAACCCACACAGGGCAAGGGGCAGTGCACTGTGGGACACGTGTGTGTCTCTGTAAACTCAAGGAAGTTAGGCGGCTGTGCATTGTAGTATGTGTGCCAGTCTAAAGCTCAATTAAACTGGTATACATTCCTCCAGTTGTAGGCTGTGGATTGGAGGAGCGTTACACCCTTTGTAGAAAGGGGCACTGCACTTAGGCACAGTGTTTCCCCAGGGACCCACAGCGAGGGGCTGTGCACTGGGGGAGTGGGTGCCCCTCTGCCCCATACAGAGCGCAGCAGGTTCGGTCTCGGACGGAAAATACTCGTGGAGACCCCCAGAAATGCGATCTCATTCACGTATCAGAATCCACGGCGTTTGCTATCGAATGCTACAGTGACGAGAGCTGTCACTAAAGCGCTGTACATAGAACATTTGTATGTATAGTTCTAACCAAACTGAAGTTGGTTCTCATTCATCAAGCACAGAAGCATGACAGGTTGAGTTGGAGCTGCCAGGATCCCGCGCGGGCCGCAGCAGCCAGTGCTAACGCCGCCGCGCTATCTTACCGACAACTTCTGGGGAACACTGGTGTTTTAAGCACTTTACCCAGCAACATTGGATTAAAGAACACTAAGGGATTAAGGGGGCCCACAGTGGCCATAAAATTAGCCCAGACAGACCTGGTGGGCCAGCCCTTCAGCGAGGGCAGGGCCTGTGCACTTGGATAGTGTTGACTGCCATGCAACCCACACACATGGCATGACCTGTGCACTGGGATAGTGTTAACTACCGTGGAACTCACACATATGGCAGGGCCTGTGCACTGGGATAGTGTGAACTAACATGGAACCCACAGAGAGGGCATGTAATGTGCACTGGGATAGTGTTAACTACCGGGAACCCACAGAGAGGGCATGTGATGTTCCCTGGGATAGTGTGAACTAACATGGAACCCACAGAGAGGGCAAGTGATGTTCCCTGGGTTCATGTTAACTACCGTGGACCCACAGAGAGGGCAATTGATGTTCCCTGGGATAGTGTTAACTACCGTGGAACTCACACATATGGCAGGGCCTGTGCACTGGGATAGTATTAACTACCATGGAACCCACAGAGAGGGCACGTGATTTGCACTGGGATAGTGTGAACTAACATGGAACCCACAGAGAGGGCACGTGATTTGCACTGGGATAGTGTTAACTACCATGGAACCCACAGAGAGGGCACGTGATTTGCACTGGGATAGTGTGAACTACCATGGAACCCACAGAGAGGGCACGTGATTTGCACTGGGATAGTGTGAACTAACATGGAACCCACAGAGAGGGCACGTGATTTGCACTGGGATAGTGTTAACTACTGTGGAACCCAAAGAGAGGGCAAGTGATGTGCACTGGGATAGTGTGAACTAACATGGAACCCACAGAGAGGGCACGTGATTTGCACTGGGATAGTGTTAACTACAATGGAACCCACAGAGAGGACACGTGATTTGCACTGGGATAGTGTGAACTAACATGGAACCCACAGAGAGGGCATGTGATTTGCACTGGGATAGTGTTAACTACTGTGGAACCCAAAGAGAGGGCAAGTGATGTGCACTGGGATAGTGTTAACTACCGTGGAACCCACAGAGAGGGCAAGTGATGTGCACTGGGATAGTGTTAACTACCGTGGAACCCACAGAGAGGGCATGTGATGTTCCCTGGGATAGTGTGAACTAACATGGAACCCACAGAGAGGGCAAGTGATGTTCCCTGGGTTCATGTTAACTACTGTGGACCCACAGAGAGGGCAATTGATGTTCCCTGGGATAGTGTTAACTACCGTGGAACTCACACATATGACAGGGCCTGTGCACTGGGATAGTATTAACTACCATGGAACCCACAGATAAGGCACGTGATTTGCACTGGGATAGTGTGAACTAACATGGAACCCACAGAGAGGGCACGTGATTTGCACTGGGATAGTGTTAACTACCATGGAACCCACAGAGAGGGCACGTGATTTGCACTGGGATAGTGTGAACTACCATGGAACCCACAGAGAGGGCACGTGATTTGCACTGGGATAGTGTGAACTAACGTGGAACCCACAGAGAGGGCAAGTGATGTGCACTGGGATAGTGTTAACTACCGTGGAACCCACAGAGAGGGCAAGTGATGTGCACTGGGATAGTGTTAACTACCGGGAACCCACAGAGAGGGCAAGTGATGTGCACTGGGATAGTGTTAACTACCGGGAACCCACAGAGAGGGCACGTGATTTGCACTGGGATAGTGTGAACTAACATGGAACCCACAGAGAGGGCAAGTGATGTGCACTGGGATAGTGTTAACTACCGTGGAACCCACAGAGAGGGCAAGTGATGTGCACTGGGATAGTGTTAACTACCGGGAACCCACAGAGAGGGCAAGTGATGTGCACTGGGATAGTGTTAACTACCGGGAACCCACAGAGAGGGCAAGTGATGTGCACTGGGATAGTGTTAACTACCGGGAACCCACAGAGAGGGCAAGTGATGTTCATTGGGATAGTGTTTACTACCCTGGAATCCACAGAGAGGGCAAGGGCTGTTCACTGGGGTAGTGTGAACTACAGTGAGACCCAGACAGAGGGCAGGGCCTGTGTGAAATCTTGTAAGTCAGAGAAGGGAGGCACTGCTACCTGGGGTAGTGTGGACTACTGTGGGACCCTCATAGAGGGCAATGCTAGTTCACTGGCATAGTGTTAACTACCCTGGAATCCACAGAGAGGGCAAGGGATGTTCACTGGGGTAGTGTGAACTACAGTGAGACCCAGACAGAGGGCAGGGCCTGTGCGAAATTCTGTGGAACTGAGAGAGAACGCAGGTACTGTTAACTGGGTTAGTGTGAACCACTGTCGAATCTACAGAGAGGGAAAGGCTCTCCTCTTGGGAGAGCCTTTGGGCCCAGAAAGATTTCAGGGGCTTTTCACTGGGCTAGTGTTAAATACCATGGAACACACACAGAGGGCAAGGCTAGTAATTGGGATTGTGTGAACTACTATGGACCCCACAGAGGCAGCAAGAGCTGTGCACTGGAATAGTGTGAACTACTGTGGAAGCAAAGAGGAGACAAGGGCACTTTACTGGGATAGTGTAAACTACAGTGGGACGCAGAGAGCTGGCAGGGGCTGCACACTGGGATAGGGTTAAATACAGTGGGGCCCACAGATATGATGCGGGCTGTGTGAAATACTGTGGGACCCACAGAGATGGCACGGCTGTTCTCTGGCATAATGTGAAATACCATGGGACCCAGGTAGAAGGCAAGTCTGCAAGATTTGTGAACTTCCATGGGACCAACGGAGAGGACAGGAGTTGTTTACTGGAAAGGTGTGAAGGATTTCCACCTGACAAGGGTGTAGAAGCCCCGTTTTTATAATTTGTATGAATTAATAAAATGATGTGGCAATTCCATCTCTGAAAGGGTAATCTGCCAATCGGATTTCTCTTTCAGAAGATCCATGCCAAAAGATGTTGTACACGTATTTAAAAAAACTAATTTCATGACAAAAATGGGTGTATTAATCACCCACAAGTCATTTTTTATTTTTTCAAACTATACTTTTCAATATTCTTTATGGTATAGCATTTTTGGAATGAATTTCTGAGCCCATTTAATTGCAGGCAACATTGCTTTTGGGTGGATCAGTAAGGTTCCCAGTGTGAAAGAGGGGTTTATGCTACGCACGCCATGTTGGTGACTGGGGGAACGGCAAAGTTTGGGTGCGATGTTGCAATTTAACATGTATCTAGTGTAGTTAATGAGAATGGGATATGTGTTACTTTTAGTGTTACTTTGTGTTTAAGTTGATAAAGTTTAGATTTGCATGTGTGCATCAAGACAAATGCCAAAATCGCCAATAAAATATACATGCAATATAGGTATGGAGGGCCACGTAGCACCTAGAAACTGGGCAATGAAGAGCTTCAGAATGCACATGTGAGAAATAAGATTTGCAATTAAGAAACTACTGTTGAGAGGATGCAGTTGTTTTAAACATGCATCCATACATACATGGGCCCTTAAGGGACATATGTTAGGGACAGTTGGGGGTACATGGAGAATGCACAAATGTGTATGCTGTGTGCTTTTTCGTAATTTTGCCAGGCCCTGCAGCCAGGGCTTGCGAGGTGAACTTGGTGTGACTGGAAAAACTGGTTTTACAAGGTTGATGGCTGAGAAAGGGCAGCAGGCAGCTGCGACAATATCAGATGGTCAGTTACAGCCAGGCTGAGTTTTTATGACTTGGCACTATTGAGGAAAGAAGATGCAATCTTTTTAAGTACATGGGAGTCTGTTACTCATTGTTCAGGGTAGACTGGCCATCTGCTTTTGACCAAGCAATAAACATGGGGTGAAGGGACACCTAAGGACAGAGTTGACCAATACTTTATGGGTTTCGATTATTTTCTCAGGTTGTGTCCGGAGGCCATGTGTGTTGAATTGATAGTTGTTTAGGATAGAGTGAAACTAGAACGCCAGCAAGTCTGGGCATGTGATATAGTTATCGGCAGTTCAAAGGGAACTTGTTACTCCTCCTCGTCATATCATTAAAAGTGTCTGTGCAAACCATATGAATCACATCCGGGGTTAGAAGATCCCAGGTCAGCGGGAGCTTGTGATGAATTATGTTTGCAGCATGTATATGTGTAACTATATGATGATGTCATGACCTTCCATGGAAGATCCCAGCAAAGGTATGAGTTATGAATATGAGCTGATGATGGTAGTTAGATAAATGTGACCAATGAGAACATGAGAATTAGCGAAGATTGGATTTCTTTTGTATAGGTTTGACCAATCATGTGTGGGTGATTTGCAATAATATATGAGTGTTTTAACTGTTGAAAAATGTATATAATGTTAAATGTTTGTGTGGTTCAGGAAGACTCTGGTTAGTTGGACTCTAAAGCATCATCTAGCCCCTCACAGCATTTGTACAATAAACTTGCTTTACGGACAAACATGTACTTGCTTATTACGCAGTGGACCTAAATTTGGGGTAAGGTGACCAGAGGTCCACCCACACACTTGGTATTCCTGGTTGTGCTCTAGGCTTTACGAGACGGTGGGGGTCTCCTGTCCACACAACTCTGCTGCTGCGCTTCTCTGCGGGGAACAGTCTTCTGTGCACAGTGAAATAGAGAGGTCTACATGCGCCATATTGGTTAGAGGCATGTCTGTTCCCTGGAGGCGTGGTACCATGGTCCAGATGTGCAGGGTGAATTAAAGGAGCACCACTTCAGAGCGCTTCAGGGTTGACACAAGTGCACATTTAGTCTGTAAAGCAAGGGGGTAATATGGGAAACAAGGGTTTTTCTTAGATTTAAGAGGTTTTGGTAAGGGTAAGAGAGGCATGCATGTGTGGAGTTAGACAAGGTTACGTGGATTGAGAGGGTGAGTGCTTTGGAGGAGTGAATGAACTGTTGTATGTCATAACTTCTTTGTATGTTTTTTTACCCAGCTTGTTTTTCTATAGGTGTGAGGTGGTATCCCTTCAGTTTGCTTGTCTGGTTGGCTGGAGCCCTCACCTAGGGGTGAGATGGCTTCTTATAGTAAGTCCACCCATAGATACCTTTCTTAAGTATACCCTTGGCACCCTTCATTCTGTATTGCCTGGCCGGATGAATCCCCCGCCTCGTTTTTCTTGGTTAGTCGAAGTACTGAAGGGTATCTTCCTGAAGTCAGGGGAAGACGGTGTTGTAGTAGAAAATGCTGTACTACTGATGAAGAGAGTGAGAGTAGTGGTGTTATAGGGAAAAACATTGTGCTGCTTCTATTCTCGAGTGAAAGAGATATCTCAGAGTTTTGGCCGGCGTCATTTTTTGATGATATGCTGTCTTTTGTTTAAGAGTAAGAAGTATAATTGAAGTGAATAGCTAAGTGAGGTGATTGTGGTGAAGGTGAACGAAGTGAGCGATTGTGTGGAAGATTAAGAAACTGCAAACGGAATAAAAGGGTTTCCTCGGGTTGAAATATTATGGCGTGGCTTTTTGCTTCTGTGTTTTAAGTATTTTATTTTGAAGTGATATTGTTAAAGGTTGGACTAGGTTTGGAGTATGGAGGCTCCATTGAATCATTTGTGTCAGGGACTTCCTGGCTTTAAGGTAAAGATTTTAAAGTACCATTGAGAATGGCTGCAGGAAACTGAGGATAAAATGCTCAATTTCTGGACTAATGAGGGGACGTATGATAAGGGAATATTGGAAAATCTGTATACTTCTTTAGTTGCAAGGCATGAGGATTTGAAGTTAGAGAATCATTTTAATATCTTGGACCTATGAAGGATGTATGAGAAGGCCAGAAAGGCCCATAATATTGAGCTTCAGTGGAAGTGTCGAGATAGGAGGTTGCAGGAATTCCTTCCACACCGCCCTCCAATTGGGTGCTGTCCTTTATCGCCCACAGAAGGATATAAAGACCCTGAGTTCGTACCTCCATTTTCTCCAGTGGCCACTCCAATGGTTGCGAGATGGACACAGGTAATGTCTCCATCAGGTTTGATTCCTAAAAATGGGATACCGAGTAAAGTGGAAGGGTCACTCCTTCAGTGGTTAGGGCTGCAGAAAACTTGAGAATGGAGAGCAGAAAGGGAATAACTCTTCTGACTGCTTGGTTAGCATAGAGAATAATGGTGGAGGTGCTAGAGAGAGAGTGAGGCCGGCAACCAGAAGACTAAATGAAGGGTTGAGAATGAGCGGGAAAAAAATGGAGACTGTGCATTCTACCGCAAGGACAGAGGATAGGCTGCGAAAGGCAGTAGAGAAGCAGAATCGGGAAAAATTGGAAGAAGCATTGAGGCTAGCGGAGGAAGAGGTAGTGCTGTTACGAGAGCAGAGAAGTGAAGAGTGGGAAGAAGTTAATAGGAAGGTAAAGGACATAGAAGAAGGAAGGTGGAGGTATGGGCAAGTTATTGTTAGATTGGATAGGTTAGTTATCAAGGAGGTCAACAGGGACCTTGAGGATTGAAATGTCACTATGGGTACAGGATTTGAGCAAGGTGAACTGGAACTGGCACCCTACAGAAGTGCCCATAGAAGTATCAGGGGATGTGGTAGGAGAGGAAGATGAATGAGAGCCAGATGTTGAGCAGGGTGTAGTAGCCCTACCTCCTGCTCCAGTAGCAGCAACAGAATGTACACCAGGGGGTCTTAGGTCACGTTGTGGTTCTCGCATGGCTGTAGGGAGCAGGAGGGGAAGACTGGGAGAGCCCCAGAAATGGCAAAGGGTGACTCAATTTCTGTTGCTCCAGAAGGGTCAGCGAAGCGGCTATATGTCCCATGGTCACACATAGACCAGAATAATTTAATGAAGACACTCCCTTCACTCACTGCAGGGGAGGGGAAGTGGATTTATGCATTAGAGAAACTCACTTCCGGTGTCATGTTGGCCATAAGGCCATGAACATCGTATTCATGGCTCTAATGGGGGAATGGCTAGATGAGCTTTGGAGGCGAGCGGGTTATCCAGTCTTTTATTTGGATACAAACACCCATGATGGAGCAGCATTCAATAATTACAGGCAAATGAGGGCAGTAGAGTTCAGTCTACTGCAGAAACTTGTGAATGGTGCGCCTTTCTACTGAAAACTGCTCTGGTGCTGTACCTTTAAACTTCCATGATCTCTATATTAGGGGAATTAGGCACAGAGTGCCTTCACAGAGTTCGACAGTAGAGTTCAGTCTACTGCAGAAGCTGGTGACTGTTGTGCCTTTCTACTGAAAACTGCTCTCATGCTGTGCCTTTAAACTTCCACAATCTATGTATAAGGGGAATTAGGTGTGCAGCGCTGGTGTGGAGTACGGCAGCAGAGTTCAGTCTACTGCAATCAACTACAGACAATCAGCAGATAATTGTCAGGAAGAGCGGTTAATCTGTGGGGAAAGAGTGGTAATGGACGCAGCCCAGTTACCAAGAACAAGTGGCGTTTGAAAAGTGAAAGTATGCTACCAAGAAAACCAAGCTCCAGCAACTTCACCGTTATGCGATGTATGGAGTAGACGTAGTGGGATCTTGAGCTTCTGGATCACTGCAGTTTAAAGAATTGCAATGGTAAAACTATTAAAACACACATTGAGATTAGTACAAGCACACTCTGTAACACCGTTATTACTCAACCCTGATCTATACCTTGAGCCAATACATCACAACATGCAGAGGACTCCAAACTTGTAGAACTACCTGAGGGCCTCCTCCCACCTTTAGCTCTGACCAATATGATTAGGCCAGGGAAGGAGCCTCAAGGGAAACCTGGGGAGGGAAAACCAGGAAAGGGAGACTCTCAACCTAGGCATGCCTCCACTGAGGACCAACAAATGAACAGGATGTCAAACTGAGCCCCTGTGATTCCCGAATACCTGTGCGTCGATGTTGCTGGTGGTCCTGGATAGGGTTGGAAGATGGTGTCTGTCCGGTCCTGTGGCTAATGTGGCGTGAAAATCCATCTCCTGACCCCTAACCAGAAGATGGCACCAGTGAGGGATAGGAAACAGGTCCTGGCACCACATAAGAGGACATCCCACGATTCACGAGGTACCATGCAGTGCGAAGCACTAAGTGGGCAGCCAAAAATGCAGAGGCAAAGCCGGGGATAAGGACACTGACGCGCCAGTATCAGAGTGAGGAAAAGAAGAAGAGAGAGTACGAGACTGGCCAGCTAGTAAGTAATCCTAGGAAGTATTCCAAGTAAGGCACGGGCAAGGCAAGAGCTCAGGCATGTAGGACTGAGCCGAGCTCAGCAGCGTTTCCCCCCAGAGAAAGTTTGCAATGCGCTGGCTGAAGTGTTCGCTCTGGCTAAATACTATGGTGTTGCCATGTCCATGGACCAAGCTGTCTCCACCGTGCATGCACGGAAGGTGGCCGCTGGTCCTAAATGCATGCGTGGTGCCCTCAACATGGCGGCCCCCCTGGGAGAAAGAGACCAGAGCTGTGTATGCCTGCAGCAGCGATTGCGGAGCCACCACCTAGCTGGCCATGGCAATGAGACATGGCAGGCATAGCAGGTGAGTGGGCTGACCTGTCGCCCATCCCAAGGACCAGAAGGCGCATCAGGACAAGGCAGGTAAAATCAGAAAATCAAGCGAGGGGCGTGGGCACCAGAAGTCGGTTCCCAGGAGTTGTCACAGGCAGCATAGCCCTTCCAGGACACCAAGAAATATAGCAGACCCCTGTGGAGTTTGGCATCACAAATATCTTCACTTCATACTCCGGAGCGCCGTCCACCAGGAGAGGACCAGGCCACGAATTGCGGCACCGAAAAGCATCAGGATGGTAAGTCTTAAGCAGGGGTACGCGGAAGATGGGAGGATTCCACCAGGAAACAGGAAACAAAAGACAAAATGCACAGATGAAACACGCTGGACAATCTGGAATCTGGAATGGACCAGCAAATTGAAGGGCAAGCTTATGATAAATGTTCTGCAGAGGCAGGTTTTTAGTCGAAAGCCAGACCTTATCACCAATGCGATAATCAAGTTCAGTGGACCGGCGACGGTCGGCCATGGTCTTAACCGCTGCCTGGGCCAGACGGAGATGTGCGAGGGCTTGACGATGGACATCCTGTAGATGAGGCACCAGGGTGGCGCTGGAGTCCATGAAACCAGGAGATGACACAGAAGCAGGGCAGGATGAAATTCTATACTACAAAAGAAGGGACTGATTCCAGTTGCAGGATGCACTGCATTGTTGTAGGCCACCTCTGCCATGAGCAAAAAGGAACTCCAGTCCATCTGCATACCACTGGTGAAACATCGCAGGTACTGCTCCAGCATCTGGTTGGTGCGTTAGGTCTGCCCATTTGTCTGAGGATGGTAACTGGAGCTGAATATAGCAGCCACTCCAATGAGTCTGCACAAAGAAGCTCAGAAGCGGGAAGTAAACTGTGCACCCCTGTCTGAGATGATTTTGGTAGGCAGCCAATAGAGATGATACACATGGGAAAAGAAAGCCTCAGCCATTTGCTGGGCAGTATGGAGTACGGGCAAAGGTATGAAATGGGCCATCTTAAAGAAACAGTACACGATTACTCCATGACAGAGGTCGTACCATCGGACAGAGGTAGGACCTCGATGAAATCAGTTGATATCCTATGTCAAGGGCGAGGAGGTATCTTGAGGGGATGCAAGAGACCAACTGGCCACTTGCACTCGGTTTTAGATTGAGCACAGACTGGACAAGATGACACATACTCCTTTACTTGTTTCCACAAACCTGGCCACCAGAATTGCCGACCAAGAAGTTCTGTGGTAGCTTGAATGCCCCTGTCGCTTACTAGGGTAGAGTCATGCATTTGTGACAGAACAAGGTTACGTAGCTCAGTGGTGGGTACATACAGCCGGTCCTAATGGAATAGCAATCCGTCCTGCAAACTGTTTTGTGGATTCTTGAGCAGATACGATACTCCTACATCATCAGCGGTGTGGGCTAATACTCGATCCAATAGTAGTAGAACTCCTACCAGAAAGTGCGACAAGGGTGAAAGAATGAAACCATGATGTTCTGCGCTCTCAGTAGTGGAGAGCAAGTGCGATAAGGCATTGGCTTGCAAGTTCTGTGATACTGGAATGTAGGTCATATAGAAATCGTACTGCAGAAAAAAGAAGGCCCATCTCGCCCGTCTTCTGTTACAATATTGTAGGGAGCTGAGGTATTACAGGCTTCGATGATCAGTACGTACCTCTACCCAGAAACGTCCATCAAGAAGATGTTGCAGCCATTCTTCAAAGGCTGCTTTGATAGCCAGCAATTCTTTCTCAATAATAGAGTAATTATTTTCGCTGGGCGTTAGTTTCCTTGAATAGAAAGCCACTGGAAGTTCCGTGCATGAATGAGGGTCCATCTGAAGCAACACTGCATCCACTGCTTGATCTGATGCATCAGCCTCCACAATGAATGGACGTGAAGAGTCTGGTTGTTGCAGAATGGGAGCACAAGTAAAGGCAGCCTTGAAGTCCCGGAATGCCTGTTCTGCTTCATGATCCCATACAAAAGGCTGCTTGGTACTCATCCTTCTGGATAGAGTCATGTGGCATCATTAGGAGTGTGCTGGTCCGGTAACAACGGTGCCGGTAAGCCTATCGGCACCGTTGTTACTGGACCAGCAAACTCTGAGTTTACGGGCGGCTGCGGTCCTGCCCGCCAGGTCTGACCTGACGGGACAGCAGCCACCCGCAGACTTTCACGGTTATTGACAGTGCCGGTGCTTCCATCATCCCCATTCCCATTGAGTCCTATGGGACTCAAATGGGAATGGGGATTAACGATTTTCCGGCACCTGACTTCCAGGAACACCGGGGTCATAATCCCCTTGTGTTTCCGAGCAAAGTCAGGTATAAAGCCTCTGTAGTAGTTGGCAAAACCAATGAAACACTGTAACCCATTGAGATCCAGAGTTGACGTCCATGAGACAATGGCCTGCACTTTCCAGGGTTCCATGTGTATACTGTCTGCACTGACATACCCCAGGAACCCCATTGTAGAGGCATGGAACTGGCATTTCTCGATTTTAGCCATTCCAAGACTTCGGATACATGGAGAACATGTGCTTCCGGTGTTGCAGAGAATATGACTATATCATCTAAATGTACCAAAGCAAACAATTCAATGATATCAGAAAACATAGAATCCATAAACCGTTGGAAAATTGCAGGAGCGTTGCTCAGGTCAAAGGGTATCACATTGTATTGATAATGTCCACAACATTTTTGGAATGCCGTTTTTTATTTATGGTCTGATTTTATTCTAAATGGTATGCGCCATTTAAGTCCAATTTGGTCAAGATTTTGGCGTTTTGTAAGGATTCCAGAATGTCAGAGATTAACGGCAAAGGATAACGATCCTTAATGGCGATGTCATTAAGTTGGAGGTAGTCAATGCATTGACAAAGAGTCCCCTCCTTCTTGGGGACAAAGAACAGGGGAGATCCCAATGTAGATTTTGTGGGTGATATGTAACCGTGTGCAAGGCACTCATCCAGGTATCTCCTTAATTCGGTTTTCTCGGTTTCCCTCAAGGAATAAAGCCGTCTGTTCGGCAAAACATGGGTGGCTTCCAGATTTATCTCGCAATCAAATTCCTTATGTGGAGTCAAGGAAATCAAGCCTGGCTCATAGAAGACCTCTAGGAACTGATAGTAGGCTTCCAGCAGGGAAAGACACGAGATCCGTTGGCTAGAATCGATTCCAGAGGCCGTGGGCACAGGCTCGGGTAGAAACCTATGGAGGCAGTCTGAGGGACAGCAATGCGTGGTAAAATAATCTGAAGCAAATATCAGAAAGCGTGTGGACCAGTTTATACACGGGTTATGGGTCATGAGCCACCGTATACCGAAAAACACAGGATAAACCGGAGACTTAATAATGTCAACGGCCAGGTATTTGTGGTGCTGGTGGACTTCCAGCTGCAGTGGCAATGACTGCTGATCAATAGTTCTGGAAGCGAGTGGAGTACCATTGATGAGTTGAACCTCAGCCGTTTGGTCCTTTCGTGCCTGTGGTATGGATGCGTATCGAACACATTCTTTATCCATGTAATTACCGGTGACTACACAAACCAGGAGAGCCAGAAACAGAACAGTTTCAATAGATTTAACACCCCAGGTCAATCATACCTGAAGAATGAACAAGGGTTTAGGAGGCATCTAGGATCCGGTTGTCGTAGAAAGACTTTTCTTTTGGTTTTGGGCCCACCCTCTGCTTCCCATCTGGGGGCAGCCCATTTATTTTTCTGAACTCCGGTTATGAAGAACAGTGCAGGTATCGAGCAAATGGCCAGATTGCTGCAATGCATACAAAGGCCATGGATTCTCCGGCATGGTCTCTCAGTTTCGGTCAAGGGTCCACATAAGGCACCTATCTACATAGGCTCACTAGCCATCTCGCCCCGGGGCATGGACACAGGTGGTAGAGGTAAGCTTGCCCTGGTCTGTGGATACAATCCATCTGTCCTCTGGCGTTCAGCTTTTCTCGGTCAGACGATGATCGATCCTGATGACCTGATCAATGAACACTTGCAATGACGTAGCTTCTGGTATGTGCACCAATTCATCTTTAGACTCTTCACGTAAGCCTCTCCCAAACAGGTTGCTCTGTGCCCATCGGGCCTTAAGAATTCGGTTGCCAACTGTTTGAACCTTCCCACGTAAGTAATAACATTCTGGGTGCCTTGTCGGAGCTCCAAGAGCTGGTTTTGTGCTGAGAATGCTTGGTTGGGTGATTTAAAGACATCAAAAAAGGCTTTCCCGAACTCTGCAAAATTATCCAACATCGGACTCCATGCAGAGACATAAGGGACAGCCCAGGCCTGAGCGGTTCCAGTGAGATGGCTGATGATATAACCAATCTTGGCCTTATCCGTAGTGAAATGTGTTGTGGGGCCGTATTTTATTATAAAAACAAAAACAAATATGATTTTATTAATTAAATGGCCTGCGGTAGCAGCCATGTAGTTATGGTTAGGTTGCTAAACCCATAGGAAGAGCACTTTTTGGGCAGCTTATAACTTCACTCCCCCTGGACGAATCCTAACCAAACTTTGTAAAACAAAGTATATGGCCCACTCTGGATTGCAAAGTTTGGTGAGGTTTGGTCAAGGGGGGGCAAAGTTATAGGGGGTCCCAAAATGTCTTTTTTTCCCATAGACTGAATGGAAAAAACTTTGCTCATGCCTACAGCCCAAACCGCTGGACGGATTTTCACCAAATTTGCGACATGAGCGGCAGTTTGGTCGCGAAAGCGTGCTTTTGTAAATTTTAAAACATCCAAAAAGTAGGTCCCAAAAAATTAGTGATATCTATGTCTGCGGACACACTTCCATGTTCGGTCCGCGGACAGGACTCCGATTGGCTTAGAAGGCAACGTGGTGTCTACGGACATCGGACGCGCTCAATGATTGGATGGTGAAAAGCGTCAGATTTTTGGAAACGCCCGCCATCTTGGATTCGCGGACTTCGGCGCTGTCCGGGGACATCGCGGTATAACCATATAAAAAAAACACAACATTGCACTTGTCAAACTTATCAAAAAATCTCTGGGGAGGTGAGGAGTGATGAGAATGGGATGGGATATGGCTGCAAGAAGCAAAACAACTGGCGTTTTCACCGCAAAAGTCCGCTAACAGCCTGGATGTTCGCGAACTGTCCTGAGAAGTTTGCGGACACCCCAGCATTACAGGGTTGGTGAAAAACAGTTCTTGGATGGCTTACAACTTTGGCACCACTTAATAAAATTGCATGGAATTTTGCAATTTCATTCTGACCTGATTCCGAATGTGTTTGCAAAGTTTGGTGGGATTCTGTCAAGAGGGGGCAAAATTAGAGGGTGGTCCCAAAATAATGTAAAGGCATATAAATGAGGTGCCATTTCACAAATCTACACTTAATTTGGCAAACTGGTAATACATTTAGATATAAATGTTTTTGCAAGGTTTGGTGGGATTTTGTCAAGAGGGGGGTCCCAAAATATTGTAAAGGCATGTAAATGTGATTATAGATCTAGATATAAATGTTATTGTAAAGTCTGAATGGATTTTGTTTTTTGACGAGTGTCATAATGTAGGTACAAAATATAGTGATATAGCTTTGGTGACTGAGGTGTAGCCGTGGCCATGGGCAGTGGCCAGATTGTCCGGGTCATGGAATAAGGTCATAATCCGAACAATCTGGCTACTGGCCGTGACCACGAGGGACAACACATGGGGTTAAAGTGGCCATGTCACTCTGGGGCTGCCTTTGTGGTAATGTTATTCGAATTGGGTGAGGTTTAAAAGGGAAGAAAAACTCGCTTGTGGTAATATGGTCATAGGGTTCTCTTTTCGCCTTCTGCAGGCTGCCATGGAAAGCGAAGAAGGTCCCTGTACAGAACCCCGCCTTCCCTTTCCATGGTGGCCAACTTGGAAAAGGAATTTCCTTCCTACACTGGCGTCCCGGTGTATGAAAAAACCTTTTTTAGCACCCCGGGTTCCCACTTTGGGAACATAGGGTGCTAATGGCCTTCACTGGCCTTCACCCCCCACCCCCATTACAGGGGCTGGAATGGGGGGATAATGGGTCCGGGGACCTTGTTATCCACCCTTGCTTCGCTTGGGCTGATAACTTGGGCTGCCAGGCCGGTATCCACTGTTCCAGTCCCTGGAACGGGGGATAAACGCCACAATATCGCCATTAGCATAACACAAAATGCAAATGGAAATGTTAGAAAATCTTATTGAGTCTATGTACTTTACTGAGAAATACAAAGTATATGGAGACTATAAGATTTTTTTTTGTTCTATTTTTTAACTGTGAAAGGTGGTTCCTAAAGGAACATTTCTTTTATTGCTTTTAGCTGTATTTTATTTTTGGCAGGAGAGCTTAGAACGAAAGGTGGGGAGGCAAACACTAATATGGAGGGGCAGGTGGACAGGGGAAAATATTGCGCGTGTGTTATTTCTAAGGTAGGGGGCAGTGTTTCTCTTGCTCCTTAATTACAGCAGTGGTGGTGTCTCTTGGGGAGGAGGGATGGCATTAGCTGATTCCATTTTAAGATAAATAGCAGTTTTGCTAAAAGTATGTACTGTGTACTAGATTGTTAATGGATGAGTAGGAATAGGTGTTGGAGCTGTGCAAGGGAAATTTTGAAGTTGAAGTTCCTAGATCAGTAGAAAATGCAGTTCTGAACTGTTTGCAAAGCACGGATCTTATTGTGAAGTGCGGACAGGTTCTCGGACACGTCATCATGCCGCGCGCCAGTGTATGGTCATGTGGCACTGTCGGGAAGTTCTGCAATGAAGTCAGATGTTCGTCGACGTCTACGGATGCAAAACTAGTGGAAATTGTTGCAGAAAGTCTATAGAAGTGTTAAAAATGATTCTATAAGGTGGGAAATGGCAAAGTTTTATGGTGACACTTTGTAAATTGGACACAAATATTGCTATATTGGGTAAGTACGATATTAGTAAGTTGTAGGAAAATAGCACGCACTGGTAAAAACCCATGAAATTCAATGAAAATACTTTGTTAAGGGGACGTTATGGTTAAGTTGCACTAATGAAAACCTATGAAATTCAATGAAAAAAACTTTGTTAAGGGGACGTTATGGTTCGGTTGCAGTAATAAAACCTATGAAATTCTATGAAAAAACTTTGTTAAAGGGATGTTATGGTTAAGTTGCGCTACTAAAACCCTTTCAGTGATGTGATCAATCCTATTTGTGGTGTTCATCTTAGCAGTGCACAGTGGTGGAGCGAGTTATGGTTGCTTAGCTTACCATAAATGGAAGATTTCAGAGGTTTTTCGCTTTTACTTGTAACCATAATGTCCCTTTAACAAAGTTTTTAAACTGATTTTTATATAAAAGCATAATTTTTCACATTTGAAAGGTGCTACACTTCCTTCAAATGTGTGCTTGACATATATTAATATTAACTGCAACTTTGCACACTCTGTTTAGAAACTACAAAGGACATTAATGAAGCTGTGGCTGTATTTTGATTTGTGTTGGACTGTGTAAAGAATACACTTTGCACTTTGTTCTACACATGCACTTTAGCACTATTTGCACAGATAGGAAAGGTACGGAATTGTTAGACTTGTTATGTTCTGTAATATGTTATGTCATCTTTATATGTTTGAATGATTTTATTCTTTTAATAATTGGAATATTAATGGAATACATGTCAACATCTACATTTTATACATAAAGTATGTTTGTAAAGGTTTTTTGAATGAACCAAATACGAAAAAGCAAAAGGGGTAAAAAAAAAAAGTGAAATCTGTTGGTCGGAGCATGAATTGTGTGGTGCAATGACTGCAGAACTCAGTCAACTTCCGTGGGTCTCCATCATATTTTATTACGCTGGATTGTCCTACTAGATTCTCGGTATATGCCGTGGAGGTTGATGAAGTCAGGACTCCACGTATGGCAGCATTTTCAGTGCGCAGGGTGGCGACTTCAGTACGCAGAACCTGAAGGTCTTTCCTCAATTCCTGTAAAGCCTCCATGTCTGGTTCAGAATCGGTCAGGCATCACAATCTGTCAAGGTGAGCCCCCTGTGATTCCCGAATACCTGTGCGTCGATGTTGCTGGCGGTCCAGGATAGGGCTGGAAGATGGCGTCCATCCGGTCCTGTGGCTAGTGTGGTGTGGAAATCGCCTCCTGACCATTAACCAGCAGATGGCACCAGTGAGGGATAGGAAGCAGGTCCCCGGCACCACTTAAGAGGACTTCCCACAATTCACACGGTACCAGGCAGTGCAAAGCACTGTAAGTGGGAAGCCAGCAATGCAGAAGCAAAGCAGGGGAGAAGGACAGTGAAGTGCCAGTATCAGAGCAAGAAAAAGAAGAAGAGAGAGTATCAGACTGGCCAGCTAGTACGTAATCCTAGGCAGTATTCCAAGTAAGGCAAGGGCAAGGCAAGAGCTCAGGCAGGTAGGACTGAGCAGAGCTAAGCAGAGTTTCCCACTACAGAAAGGTTGTGACGCACTGGCTGCAGCGTTCTTTCAGGCTAAATACTGTGGCGTTGCCATAGCCACAGAACAATCTGTTTCCACTGTGCATGCGCGGAAGGCGGCCACTGGTCCCACGTGCATGCGTGGTGCCCTCAACATGGTGGCCCCCACGGGAGGAAGAGACCGGAGCTGTGTATGCCTGCCGGAGCGATCGCGGCAACCGCCACCTAGCTCCCCATGGCAAGGAGACGTGAGGGTATACCAGGTGAGTGGGCTGACACAGGAGTAATGCATGAGACTCTCCCCAATAGATAATAGACAACGCTTGCAGGGTATTAAGGAAGATGACTAACCATTTATTGTGGATTCCCCTTAGGCCAGTCAACACATCACCTCGCTAGAAATAGGGCTAGTACTAAGAAATCAGACAGCCTTACAAATTCTGAAGAAGCTTAGTAATCATGTACGCTGATGTGACAATTCAGGAAAAACGCAGAAAGGACAACTAAGGGGGGAGACAAAGATCATGACTGCCACAGGGGATGCAATTGGATGAATTTCAAGGGTAGGAATTGTGATGCACTTAGACAGATTCCAGGGGTGGAAATTGGTGATGCATTTGGATGGATGCCTGGGTTAGGGAACCTGACGCACTTCGGTGGATTTCAGGGGTAGGAAATGTGATGGATTTTAAGGGGGGGGGGTGATGCACTAGGATTGAATCCTTGGGTGGGAGGTATGATGTGCTTGGTTAGATATCGGGTAGGGAGTTGTGACGTGGTTGGGTGGGCTTTGGTGGAGGGAGATCAGATGCACTTGGATGGACTGTCAGTGTTGGGGTGACACCCCTGGATTGCTTCCAGGGGTGGGGGAGAGTGGTCAAGAGACGGAGGCTCGGACTGGAGCATAAAATCAGTCCAGACACCAATGAAAAAGTGCCCACAATCACATGACAGTTTAATACTATCCAGAATAGACTATTTGAGTAATCCCCAATAGGTGGTTTTGGTAAACATTTTGCAAATAATGCATTTGATAACATATTTGCTCAGTAACATTGCTGAAAACTAGTATAGTAACATATGAAACTTGCCCGTTCTGGCAACAAAATTGGTCCATTTTGGCCTACAAAACTGTCCCTCACTCGAACCATTGGTTGGCACTTTGGGCATTTGCCGATTGCCTTATCAGCCAATACGAGGCTGGCAGTAACCTGCTGTCAGTGGCTAGGAACATTACAAACACAGGCCTGCATGAAAGCAGTCCACGCTGGCCATGCTAGGGGATCACAAAACAGCCATCCCAGTAAATACTCTCAGAGTTTAGCATCAGAGAACCACTGGTGGCTGCTAAAGATGCTACGAAGCCCCGCTCAATCGTACTGCACAATGAAGCCGAACATCATTTTGGGCAAAGTAGTCTGAAGTCCTGGTCTGTTCCTGCGGAGCCGTACATGAATGACTCTCTGTTCTCACTATTCTTAGCTTTCGGGGAAATCTTATTTGCAGTGGGCAAGTTGCCCATTGCACCTCACCAAGGCCGCTCTTCAGTGTGAGAGTGCTGCATAGGACATTTGACCCCATGCAACTTGCTATCAATGCTCTCCAATAGATTGTGGTACCAAACCCTAGAGCAGGGTCTGCAATATTTGGTTATCCAGATGTTATGGACTACAACTCCCATAAACCCTAGTCAGCATAGGCCATGGTCAGGGATCATGGCAGTTTTGTTTGTTTTATTCACTTGTAATGCGCACCAAACCCGAAGGTAGCCTGGCGCAGCAGTACAGAAAATGCAAAGCTTAAGTTACAGGGTAGGGTCATGGGTTACATACAGAATACAAAATACAAATACAGGGCTTTGTGAACAAGGGATGCTACTTTTAAATGGATTTTATTTTGGTTGGACAGCCAGTTGTTTTGGCGCCTGATCTTTGAAATATGCGATCTTTTGGACACACTGAGGGCAGCTCGCAGGGCGTCATTTTGTAAAATTCAAATTCGATGGGTGATGGATTTATTGGCTCCAATATAGAGGGCATTACAATAGTCGAGCCTAGGGAGGATTAATGCTCTCGCTCAGATAAGGCAGTTGTTGTCAGAGGGAAAGTGTTTGCCTGCTCTAATGAGCTTACATGTGTAAGCGGTGGCCGATGCCAGAGGCTTCACCTGTTTGTCGAAAGAGGGGGTGGCATCCAGATAGAAGCCAAGTGTCTTCACCTCTTTAGACAGCTTGATGATATTACCATCAATCTCAAATGAGGTGTAGTCCTGGCTTAGTTTATTGAGGTTAGAATGAGTCCCTAGGATGATAGGCTCTGTTTTATCATCATTCAGGCATAGACCATGGGTTGCCATCCATGCCTGGATGATGATATACACCCCATTTACCAAGGCCAAATCCTTATTATAATCCCCGGAAAGTGGGAGGAGAATCTGAGTATCATCTGCATAGTTAGTGTAGGTGATACTGAGTAGGTCCAGATAATCAAAAAGGGGCTTAGTAAATATGTGGTATAGAGTAGGGGAGACACAAGAACCCTGAGGAACTCCACACAGGATGGTGATCGGGTCAGCAGCTGCTGATGGGGAGAACACCTTCATGGTCCTGTCGCTAAGAAAGAATTCAATACAAGTTATAGCCTCTTTGGAGAAATGTGCGGATGGGTCTAGATGGCTGCAAAGTACCATATGGTCCACAAGGTCATATGCCGCTGAGAGGTCCAACAGCAAGAGGAGAGCCATTTTTCCTTTATCTCTTAGATCATCTATTTGTGCCTTCAAATCAATGAGGTCAGTCTCTGTGCCGTGTTGGGGACAGAATCCTGATTGGCGCTCCCCTAAGAGTTTGTGTTGTTCCAGAAAACTTTGGATTTGATTATAAGCAATCTTATCCAGGATTTTCGGCAGAAAAGGAACTGTCATGATGGGACGGTAGTTTGTGGGTATAAGTGGGTCTAGCGTTTGCTTTTTGAGCATGGTAGTACCCAGGATTGTTTTAGGTTGGTGGGCACAGTGCCGGACGTGAATGAGGAGTTGACACGTTTTTTAATAAATGGGGAAAGGTCCCTATCAGCATCTTTTATGAGCTGGGCAGGGCAGGTATCGCCCTGACAATTTGACGGCTTGAGAGAGAGGATGACTTTCTCCACCTCAAGGATAGAAGTTTTAGAGAACATAAATCGTGCAGCTGGGTCCTGTTCCTTTGGAGCACGGTCTATAATTGGGTTGTAAGTCTTGGGTGGTTGTGGGAGGGAGGCTTTTTTTTTGGTTATTTTTGTTTGGAGTAAGGAGATTTTATTTGATAGTGCTTGTTGAATATCAGAGCACCAAGTTTTATCTTTGGAGTATATATCCGGAATGGGGGTGGGTGACTCTAGTTCCTTGAGGATGGTGAACAGTTCCCTCATGCTTGAATTGGCATCGGATATTCGCTTGTTGAATGAGTTCTGCTTGGCCAAAGGGATTTCTTTTTTATATTGGGAGGAGATTTCTGTTAGTTTCATTTTATGATCTTCTGAGGGGGTAAGCCTCCACGCTGTTTCGCAACTCCTCAAAAGTAGTCGCATATCTTTTAGTTCAGGGGTAAACCATTTATTTAGGTGATATTTAGGTTTACTTGGTCTAAGCTTCAGAAGGGCGATGTTGTCAAGGGTGGTTAACATCATTTTGTTATACTCGTTGACTAGTATTTCTGGGTCTAAATGATCCTCTAATCAGTTAAGGATGGGTAGAATCGCTGGGATCACTTTATCTCTGGTGATGCTCTTTTTATTTCTTGTTAGGCATGGCGGGGCCATGATAGATACTGGCAGAGGTGGTCTGGAGGTAGATAATTCAAATGACAAGAAGAAGTGGTCTGTCCAGGGTTGAGGGACAATGGCTTTGATATTGGCGGTGCCAATCGGTAGTCTGCTACCCAATCAAGGATTCTCCCTTTGTTGTGAGTGGGTTCTAGAGTTGTTTGCGTTATACCCAGGTTGGAAAGAGAATTGGCAATGGTGGCTGCATTTTTATCTAGAGGGTCATTGAAACCCAAGTTGAAGTCCCCTAGGACAAGTAGTTGGGAGGAGGCTTTAAGGTTGTTAGGGAGCAAGTTGTGGATGTCCTCCTCAAATGTCCATATGGGTCCAGGTGGTCTATAGATGAGGTGGATAGTCAGTGTTTGAGAGCTAGCTAAAGGAAGTTCGATGGTGAGCATTTCACATGAATCGGATGCAATGGTAGGCGTAATTCTCATACCTATGCTGGTCTTTGCGATGATAGCAATGCCACCACCGTGCATATTGGTTCTATCTTGCCTGAATATCGTATAGTCTTCCGGGATTGCTAGGGAGAGTAGGGGTCCTGCTGCGTCATGCAGCCATGACTCTGTGATAGTGAGGAAGTCCAAGTTATCGAGCACTATCAAATCGCAGATGTCTGTGGCATGTGCGGTCAGGGATCTGGCATTTATTAGCCCTCCTTTGAGGAGGGAGGCAGTCGGATGGGACGGTCCTGTTTTGGTAAGGGTGGGGCGAGGCCTCAGGCTGTTGAGATGGAAGATATTTGCCTTCTGGAAGTTAGATCTTTTGTTGGTGGGAGGTAGGGTTCTAGTCAGGGGCTCATGAAGTCTCGAGAGTCTAGCTCGGAGCCTAGCGTTTCTAAGGAGAAGACTACATGGGCTACTAGGGACTCAGATCCGAGTGTTCCATAGTGGTATCGATAGCTAGGGAGGTCATGTAAGATTGATTTGGGGCTCTGGTGAGCGCTGTGGGGAAGCTACCGTCCTCTCTCTGGTGAGTGATGATTAGGAGGAGTAAGTACAATAGCAGGCTACAGGGTGTGCTACTCATGATGTGGAAGCTAAGTACCAATAGGCACAGTAAGATGAAAAAGGCTACTTCAAAAGGGCACAATGGGCAGAATTCAGCATAGGCACAGTGGGCTGCAATGACTAAGGTGCAAATTAGCATAGGCACAGTGGGCTACAATGACTAAGGTGCAAATTAGCATAGGCACAGTGGGCTACAATGACTAAGGTGCAAATTAGCATAGGTGCGGTGAGCTACAATGACTATGGTGCAAATTAGCATAGGCGCAGTAGGCTACAATGATTAAGTTTCACAAAGGCACAGTGGGCAAAGTTCAACATAGGCACAGTGTGCTGCAATGACTAAGGTTCAAGTAGCATAGGCACAGTGGGCTGCAATGACTAAGGTTCAAGTAGCATAGGCACAGTGGGCTGCAATGGCTAAGGTTTAAGTAGCATAGGCACAGTGGGCTGCAATGACTAAGGTTTAAGTAGCATAGGCACAGTGGGCTATAATGACTATGTTACACAAAGGCACAGTGGGCAAAGTTCAGCATAGGCACAATGGGCTGCAATGACTAAGGTTCAAGTAGCATAGGCACAGTGGGCTACAATGACTAAGTTACACAAAGGCACAGTGGGCAAAGTTCAGCATAGGCACAATGGGCTGCAATGACTAAGGTTCAAGTAGCATAGGCACAGTGGGCTGCAATGACTAAGGTTCAAGTAGCATAGGCACAGTGGGCGGCAATGACTAAGGTTCAAGTAGCATAGGCACAGTGGGCTACAATGACTAAGGTTCAAGTAGCATAGGCACAGTGGGCTTCAATGACTAAGGTTCAAGTAGCATAGGCACAGTGGGCTGCAATGACTAAGGTTCAAGTAGCATAGACACAGTGGGCTGCAATGACTAAGGTTTAAGTAGCATAGGCACAGTGGGCTACAATGACTAAGTTACACAAAGGCACAGTGGGCAAAGTTCAGCATAGGCACAATAGGCTGCAATGACTAAGGTTCAAGTAGCATAGGCACAGTGGGCTGCAATGACTAAGGTTTAAGTAGCATAGGCACCGTGGGCTGCAATGACTAAGGTTCAAGTAGCATAGGCACAGTGGGCTGCAATGACTAAGGTTCAAGTAGCATAGGCACAGTGGGCTGCAATGACTAAGGTTTAAGTAGCATAGGCACAGTGGGCTGCAATGACTAAGGTTCAAGTAGCATAGGCACAGTGGGCTTCAATGACTAAGGTTCAAGTAGCATAGGCACAGTGGGCTGCAATGACTAAGGTTCAAGTAGCATAGACATAGTGGGCTGCAATGACTAAGGTTTAAGTAGCATAGGCACAGTGGGCTACAATGACTAAGTTACACAAAGGCACAGTGGGCAAAGTTCCGCATAGGCACAATGGGCTGCAATGACTAAGGTTCAAGTAGCATAGGCACAGTGGGCTGCAATGACTAAGGTTTAAGTAGCATAGGCACAGTGGGCTCCAATGACTAAGTTACACAAAGGCACAGTGGGCAAAGTTTAACATAGGCACAGTGGGCTGCAATGACTAAGGTTTAAGTAGCATAGGCACAGTGGGCTGCAATGACTAAGGTTTAAGTAGCATAGGCACAGTGGGCTGCAATGACTAAGGTTTAAGTAGCATAGGCACAGTGGGTAGAGTTCAAGTAGCATAGGCACAATGGGCTACAATGACTAAGGTTTAAGTAGCATAGGCACAGTGGGTAGAGTTCAAGTAGCATAGGCACAGTGGGTAGAGTTCAAGTAGCATAGGCACAGTGAGCTACAATGACTAAGTTACACAAAGGCACAGTGGGCAAAGTTCAGCATAGGCACAATGGGCTGCAATGACTAAGGGACAAGTAGCATAGGCACAATGGCTATGTTCAAAGACTCATTTCTAAAATACTGGAGTCCCAGCTTGCAGACTCCTGCTCTAGAGGGAATATAGTAAGTATGACATGTGCCTCTCTCAGGCAGGATGGAACTGATTTCTTTTTTTACTTGGGATAGGGTGCACCTTGTCAGCTGGTCAGTATACTATAAATAGATGTGTATGCAGGTTGATCTTAACCTGCTTACTCCCTGCATGGTTTAATGTATTTGGGGTTAGCCCTGGCTTCCAGTGTGTCTTGCAGACTGACGTTCAGTCACGTGTCTATGTTGTCAAACACACCACAGGTGTTACTCTACTGTTAATGTGTATTTTCCCTCATGACAGATTACAATCTCATGTGTCCCTATTGTGTGACCGTTCTCTCCTGGCCTCACCATTGGCCTCCTATGTATGTCATGTCATATCACACTATAATAGCTAGGGCCTCAGAGATGTTTCAGATTCAAGTTTCCTGCGAGGAAATGAAGCCTGTGCTCTACGAACATAGGGACAAACGTAGACTATCAGTGACAACCATCCCTATTATCGACACTATATCTGAAGCGGGGTGAAAATATCACCTCCTCCCTTATCTACAACTGCTCTAGTTTCTCTTCCGGAGAAAAATATAAGGCTCCAGATACGGCCCCTTTTTGCCTAAGAGGACACCCGTAACCGGATTCTGTAATTATGGTTGCGGCAAGGAAAAAGCTAGCTCACCCATCCTCACCATTGACAGCACCTCCCCACAAAGAAGGTTGAAAATTGGAAACCATGGGCAGGAAGGTGGCATGAGCAGCATGGCTCACCATAAGAGCAGTGAACGCGCTAGTGATGATGGCCATGTTCGACAGGGAACTCTGTCTAAAAATTGAAAAACTGTCTAAACATCTGTCAGAGGAATTTCATTAGGACGCAAAGGCCATTGTGGTGGATGGTGAAGCTTCATCCGATCATATGATCGACACAGCAGTTGACGTGGCCGAATGTGGGTTTTGCCGTATGGCCCACGGTGCGGTGCTCAGGAGGCAAGCCTGAATGAAGGCAACAAACTTCATGCCGGAAGTACAGGCCAAGAACCTGGACATGCCTTTTGATGGGTAGGACATTTTTTTGATGGGTCAAAAAATTGAGGATCACCTCAAAGCTGTCAAATCTGATATAGACACAGCAATAAGATTATTCAAGGATAAGAACAGGGATTGCCGTCCCTTTTGTACCTTTCATGGCTCCACTGCAAGTTACAGAGAGTATAACAGACACTTAAACAACAATGGATCCTCCTCCAGCTCGTTCCAAGTGGGTAGCAGGTACCAGCAGTCAAGTACCAGATACCACACGCAAATGGACAGGTAGGGGTCGGGCTAAGCAAAGGCCCAGTCTAAGAAAAAATGAAAACAGATATCCATGCCCCCCCCCCCCCCCCACTACGTGGGAGCATGAATAAGCCAGCATTTTCACCATTGGCAAGAAATAACATCCGACAAAAGAGTGTTGCAGGTGGTGAAAATAGCTCACAATCAAATGTATGGGCCGTCCGCCTTCTTTGCCACCGCAACATCGCAAGGTCCACCTGCTGAGGAATCCAAAAATAGAATTGGACAAGCTTCTGCAAAAGGCAGCCATAGAACTGGAAGATGCATACTTCCATGGTCTAGTCTACCCAGCGCACAGACAGTATCTCAGGTTCTCTGTGTGGCAAGCACATTTTCAGTTCCATGTGCTTCCTTTCGGCCTCAAATCGGCACCATGGGTTTTTACAAAGTGTGTAGTGCCAGCAAGTAGCAGCCCATCTCAGGCGAGCAGGAGTAGAGGTGTTTCCATATTTAGATGACTGGCTCATAAAGGTGCACTCCCAGAGTCTGACAACCGTGGCAGTCACAAATACACGATCAATCCTAGAAACCCTAGGCTTCTCCATCAACGAGACTAGGTCCACCCCTGTACCTGCCCAAACCGCTCTCTTCCTCTGGGCGGAGCTTGACACTTGCATCCCCAGGGTACAAGCATCAATGTAGAGAATTACGGTGATCCGGTGCATGGCATTATGGTTTCTCAACAATGCCTCCACCACGGTATGTCGGTTCAAATCCCTCATGGGC
Source organism: Ambystoma mexicanum (assembly GCF_040938575.1). NCBI lineage: Eukaryota > Metazoa > Chordata > Amphibia > Caudata > Ambystomatidae > Ambystoma > Ambystoma mexicanum. The sequence goes on along the minus strand of NC_090921.1, from coordinate 124,294,530 downwards.
ATGATGTCCTCTTGTATAGTCCTAATTCCCAACTGCAGGTTTCGAGTGAGTACAATTCAGGAGGAACTGGACCACCAATGTACACATGCCTGCAGCTACTGGGAACATTTTGTTCTCCTCACGCTGTCATTCCACAGGGTGCTACAATGGTGGAACAACAAAAAATATCTCACTCACGGCATGCTGTTTCAAACACCCACCTCAACACTGATCCTCAGAACGGACGCGTGGGAGCACACCTGGGTGAGCTTCAAGCAAAGGGTACATGGTCGCAAGTGGACCCTCGCCTCCACATCATTGTTTTAGAACTCTGAGCTATCCGCTGGGTACTAAAATGCTTTCAGCCTCTATCGGAGGACAGGGTAGTCACAGGCCAAATGGACAATACCACCTCCATGCATTAAACCAACAAACAGGGAGGCACGAAATCTGCGATTCTCTCTGCGTAAGCACAGAGGCTATGAAGTTAGGCACTCAAACACAGGGTTCAAGTAAAGGCAGAACACCTGCCAGGAAAGGACAATGGGCCTCATTCCGAGTACGGCGCTAACCAATGGCGCTATTAACGCCTTGGTTGACGCTGTACCCGGAACGGCAGCGCCTTGGTGGATGGCGGAATCACCGCCCCATTCCAAGGTTGGCGGGGCGGTAATTCCCCATTCACCAAGGCTCTTCCCCATTCCCAAATGAGCCCCCATAGGGCTCAATGGGAATGGGGAAGATGCAAATAACGGTGACCATTCATTACGGTCACCGTTATTGGCTTGGAGGCCCCTTTGCGCCCTCGACTTTAACACCTGCTCAAAGCAGGCGTTAAGGGCGAGGGCGCAGAGGGAACTCGGAGTATGGCGGTAAGGGATTACCGCCACCGGTCTCGTTACCGGTGGCCGCTATCCCTTACCGCCATACTCGGAATGAGGCCCAATGTCCTGGCAAACAAGCTAATCATATCACAAATGGGAACGAGATGATAGAGAACTGAATCGGATAATCCACAAATGGGACCAATCCCAGATCGATTTATTTGCGGCAAACAACAACGCAAAGTGCCTGCGCTTCACCTAGAGGTATCCGGAGAAACAGTCCCTAGGGGACGCCTTCTCGGTAAACTGGATGGGGCATTTTCGCTATGGTGTTCCTCTGATACCCTTGCTATACCGAGTTCTGAAGAGAATGAAGGAACAACCTTGCCAGATGATCCTCATAGGCCCAGCTTGGGCAGGTTAGGTTTGGTACCATACTCTCCTACAACTGTCACGAGGCGCCCATTCGACCCAGACCACACCAGCACCTGTTGGCTCAACAGGAAGGCAAGATTCTCCATCACAATCATGCGACTCTGTCGCTCAAAGCATGGTTCCTGGACACTGAAATCTGACACTGTCCTCGGAGTGCTGTCATTGAATGCACGTCCATGGCGCAATCCACCTGTTTGACCGATGCCATAAAATGGACGCGCTTTTACATAAGTTGTGCAACATCGCAACTAGACCCACACAATGTATCAGCCGACGAAGTTTTACCCTACCTTTTACACCTGGCCAAGAGCAGCTTATCACAATCGTCAATTAAAGTGCATCTCTCAGCCATTTTTGCCTATACCACATGTCCACATCTGTCGCCACTAATCACTGACCGAGTGGTCAAGCTGTTTCTCAAAGCACTTTCTACGCACTGACTACGCACTTTCTCTCCATCACGCAAGACTATGCCCTCTTGTAGTTTGAATGCCGTCCTCTCAGCGCTTATGACAGTACCGTATGAACCCATCCATATATGTGACTTACAATTCTTAACTTGGAAAGTCGCATTTTTGGTAGCAATGACATCAGCTCGAAGGATTAGTGAGCTACAGCCTATTTCTTCCGAGCCACCATTCACAATTATCCAGAACGACCGGGTGATTCTCAGATCGCACTCCAAGTTTCTCCCAAAGGTGGTTTCTGAGATGATGTTATCAGAGCGAATAGTACACCAGAGCTTTTTTAGCAAGCACTCAACAGCAGCGGTGCACACCCATCACTCCTTGGATTTTTCACAGTTGCTCAAAGTCCACATCCAGCAAGTTAAAGATTTTCGTACCTCTTCCAGGCTCTTTATAGCTTTCTAAGGCCGCACAAAAAGACAGTGCATATCAAAACAAGGTCTATCACGTTGGCTGACAAACCGCATAATTCACTTCCATCAATCCAGAGGCGATCCACTTCCCAGCCCACCTACTGCACACTGCACTAGCAGGAGGGCAGCAACAACAGCAGTCCAGTTGCGAGTGACGATAAAAGACATTTGTAGAGCGGCCACCTAGAACATCTTCCATACGTTTCCCAAGCATTACTGCTTAGCAGAAGACGTTGGGAGGGAATCAGCGGTCGGACAGGCTGTCCTCTGCCATCTGTTTGCGTAAGGTAGGAGCAGTCTATGTTTCTCCCTCCTTCCCTTCTATTGTTATGTAGCCTGCAAGCATTTTCAGGTGTTCTGCTTTATGTGGACAGTTACATGCATGATTAACTGTGTGGTATTCTATGCAAGCATGGGAATCTATGAAAGATCCAATGCTGGAGAAGTCTTTGCTACTTACCTGTAACTGGGCCTCATTACGACCCTGGCGGAAAGTTACCGCCAGGGCCGTGACTTTACCGCCATGGTGCTAACTACGTTAACACCATGGCGGTAAGGGGATTTACCGCCCCATTCCGACCTTGGCGGGGCGGTAAATCCCCAATCCCCATTTACCCTTCCCCATTCCCATTTTTGCCCCATAGGGCATAATGGGAGTGGGGAAGGCGTTAATTACGCCACCGTAAATTACGGTGGCGTAATTAACACCAAGTTCCCTTACCGCCATGGATTTTTACACCCGCTAGAAGCAGGTGTAAAATCCGCCATGGCGGAAAGGGAACTCGTGATTGGCGGTAAGGGGTCGGCGCAGCTAACGATGGCGCTAACCCCTTACCGCCAGGGTCGTAATGAGGCCCACTGTATTTCTCTAGCATTGGTATCATTCATAGATTCACATGCGCCTCCCATGGGAGGCTGCTCCAAAGCCAGTCAGTCACCGTATTACAGTCACTACGGCTCAAAATCTGAAAATGGCTGCCTGGGGTGGAGCTTAAGACCTACCACCTCATTGGTTGGTGTCAGATAGGACCAAAGTGAGGTGGAGCGGCTACACAAGTGAATGCCTTTTCAGACATAATAGGCAATCTGTATTGCTTTTTTCTTACAGAAAAATATCTATATACATATAATTATTTTAAATTACTGAGGATTCCCAGTCTGACGGCAGGGAATATTCAAGCATGTGTTTCTATGAAAGATACCAATGCTGGAGAAACACAGTTACAGGTAAGTAACAAAGACATCTGACAGCTACTCTACCCATCCATGGAATGCTTCCCTTTGCTGGTGGATAGTGAGTTCTGGGAGGTACCATGAGTAAATGTTTGCAAGAGCTGCACTACTTTAATATTCTTCAAATCCACATGTGTACGAAGATGACCCATTCAGCGTCCAGAGGGAGATCCCTTACAAATGAAGAAGAAACAGGATGTCCAGATACAAGAACCCCCAAACTATTCTGGATGCGTGGGGCACCCCTCCAAGCGTCCCAACCGGAACAACCCCACGTTTGGCCTTATGACCCGAGAAAAGGGGAAAAACCTTCATGTCCAGGCCTAACCCAGGAAAAGGCCCTGAGGACCCAAAACGGCGTGCCATGAACCTGGAAGGAAGCTCTTGTGAAGGCCGAGTCATCCCTTCTGCAACCGAAGGGGAATATTGAGAACCGTAGACCTTCAGAACTGAATTGAGAGAAATCCTGTGCGAACACCAACTGCCAGGTCCTGAACTTGATGGTGGTGTCCTTCACCCGAGAGGAACTCTTGGAAGGCCAGGTGGTCCATCCTGAATCTGAGAGCTACAATCCTCCCATCCTGACCTAGACAGAGAGAAGAAGAGGAACGTGCCGCTCTGCTCAGAGTTCCTCTGGAAGTTTGGTTCTTACGGTGCCCAGAAGCATGGTATTGCTAGAACATAACAGGCAAACCCCCTGAAAATATCTTTACTGCCATTCACAGCAAACGAAAATGTCAAATCCCTGTTATACCACACAAGGGGATCGTTGGTTGTGGGGGTGTCCCCGGCTCCTCATGTGCGGTATAAGTGGATCAGGAGTTGCAGAGGTATCCCCCGCTCACCTTGTGTGGCATAAGGGGATCGGGAGTTGTGGGGGTGTCCCCTGTGGTATACGGGGATCGGAAGTTGTGGGGGTGTCCCCCGCTCACCTTGTGTGGTATAAGGGGATCGGGAGTTGCAGAGGTGTCCCCCGTGGTATAAGGGGATCAGAAGTTGCGGGAGCGGCTCGCTCCCCTTGTGCGGTTTTAGGCGATAGGGAGTTATCGGGGTTCCCCCCGCTCGACATGTGCGGTATAAGGCGTTCAGGAGTTGCAGAGGTGTCCCCGGCTCTCCTTGTGTGGTATAAGGGGATCGGGAGGTGTGGAGGTGTCCCCTGCGGTATAAGGGGATTGGGAGTTGCAGGGGTGTCCCCGCTCCTCATGTGCGGTATAAGGGGATCAGGAGTTGCGGAGGTGTCCCCCGCTCTCCTTTTGTGGTATAAGGGGATCGGGAGTGGCGAGGGAGTGCCCCACGATATAAGGGGATCGGGAGTTGCGGGGGAGTTCCCCACGATATAAGGGGATCGGGAGTTGTGGGGGTTTCCCCTGCTCCCCATGTGCGGTATAAGGGGATCAGGAGTTGCGGAGCTGTCCCCAGCTCAGCTTGTGTGGTATAATGGGATTGGGAGTGGCGAGGGAGTGCCCCACGATATAAGGGGATCGGGAGTTGCGGGGGTGTCCCCCGCGATATAAGGGGATTGGGAGTTGCGAGGGGTGTCCTCTGCACCCCATATGCGGTATAAGGGGCCCGGGAGTGGCGAGGGAGTCCCCTTGCAGTCGCAAGGCCTTGATTGTGCCATTGCACAATGGATGTCAGATCTCTGTGATCAGTGCGCGCCTGCATTTTTGCATTTGGAATTTCCGTTTCCGGTATTTTTCACACAGAAGCATCCCTCTGTGCGTAATGGTGGGTTTATAAAATGTGGGGAGGGGCGCTTTTAAGCCTTGGTGATGGTAGAGCTGTGTGCCTTGAATGCAGAACGGCACTGAATCCGAGTGTGTGTGTGCTGATCAGAGGTGAAGGGCATCAGGTGATTTCAATAAAGGGGGTGAGTGCAGTGTCTGCTTCCAATAGAAAATATGAAGAGATATGCGTCTAGGGGGACCGGCAACACTATTTTTACTCAAAGGGGTCACAGCCAGAATATGTGTACACTGGAGGGGGGGTGCTGGTGCTCAGAACAAAAGCGTGTAAGTAGCACTGCTATTTTAGATGCCCAAGAAAGACGGGCCAGGTTGGCTGGGGTTGGGTGACTCCTTTCATAATCATTGCTTTCAGTGAACCCACGTGAATTCATTGTGGGAATTGAAGTCCAAGTTAAGTTCGTGCGAACACATTGGCGATAAGCACCTGATACCAATGACTTGTAAATAGACAAGCCCCGTGCTGGTAAAGCGGGGTCTGGGTTTACGCAGTGGGGCATCCTTTGGGGAGGGCTCACCCTAGGCTGTAGTCATGCTACTTACAGGTAAGCCCAGGGGTCACGTGGCAGATGTCTTGGCAGGATATAGTGTTTCTAGAAAGCTGGCAGGCCTGGGGCAGAGTCAACCACATGCCAGACACCTTTGGGCGCGGGGGTGAGGGGAGTGGGAACAGACAGTGGGTGGGTTTGTCTAGAGACTGCGTCATCAGCGTGCACGACACTGAGCGACCATTCACCATTGGGTGCTCGCCTCAAAAGGGGCAGACGGAGAGTTGAGGTCCCCCCTCGCTTGAGTAAGGGTGACTCACCTGAGGGTACTGGATCCCAGCGGGGCGTCCTAGCGCATACTCCCAGGTCTGCGGGTGCCTTTAGCGGGAGAAAGGCGCAACTCTGCGCACGGGCTCCTGTTTCCCAATGCCTCTAGACCTCCTGCCCTCTGTGCCCGAGCTGTCCACACTCCTGTGTTCACGTTTCGCGCGCACTTCCCGGCAGTTCACCCCCCTCCCTTTCCATTTCTCAATCCCTCACGTACAATCCCCCCCTCTCTCCCTCGAGTCCTCGTGCAAGAGTGGACGATGCATGTCACACTGCACCCCCGTTGCCGCTCTTGCGCCATCATTTGCGCACTTTGTTGACTGTCTGCCTCTAAAGTCAGATGGCTCTGTTTTTCTGTTTATATTTTTAAGTGCTGATCTGTCCCCTTTCACCTAATTCAGGGCCCTGTTGCAGCGCAAGTGTTACCATTCACCTACACTCACAGCCAAAGATAGGTCAAGGGCCATGATGTGCTTTGCAGGGCCATTAAGACTCAGAGGGCCTGATTCAAAGCGACTTTGCGCTGCTGACACAAGCCCTGATTCATTGAACTGTGCAAAGTGTATTTTTGCAGTACAAAATTAACTTTGCACTGACTTTGCATTACACAAATACATTTTGCACAGTTCCATGAGTCAGGGTTTGCGTGGGCAGTGCAAAGTCGCTTTTCAACAGTGCAAATTCACTTTGAACCATGTAACAAATTCCATGAATCGGGCCCAGAGAGTCTTGCCAATCCTAGCACCCTGGTCCATGACTCGATCGGGCCCAGAGAGTCTTGCCAATCATAGCACCCTGGTCCGTGACTCGATCGGGCCCAGAGAGTCTTGCCAATCATAGCACCCTGGTCCGTGACTCGATCGGGCCCAGAGAGTCTTGCCAATCATAGCACCCTGGTCCGTGACGCAATCTGGCCCAGAGACTCTTGCCAATCATAGCACCCTGGTCCATGACTCGATCAGCCCAGAGAGTCTTTCCAGTCATAGCACCCTGGTCCATGACTCGATCGGGCCCAGAGAGTCTTGCCAGTCATAGCACCCGGGTCCATGACTCGATCGGGCCCAGAGAGTCTTGCCAATCATAGCACCCTGGTGCGTGACTCGATCGGGTCCAGAGAGTCTTGCCAATCATAGCACCCTGGTCCGTGACGCGATCTGGCCCAGAGACTCTTGCCAATCATAGCACCCTGGTCCGTGACTCGATCGGGCCCAGAGGGTCTTGCCAATCATAGCACCCTGGTCCGTGACTCGATCGGGCCCAGAGAGGCTTGCCAATCATAGCACCCTAGTCCGTGACTCGATCGGGCCCAGAGAGTCTTGCCAATCATAGCACCCTGGTCCGTGACTCGATCGGGCCCAAAGAGTCTTGCCAATCACACCACCCTGGTCTGTGACGCGATCAGGCCCTGAGAGTCTTGCCAATTATATTACCCTGGTCCATGACTCGATCAGGCCCAGAGAGACTTGCCAGTCATAGCACCCGGTTCCATGACGCGATCAGGCCCAGAGAGTCTTGACAATCATAGCACCCTGGTCCGTGACTCGATCGGGTCCAGAGAGTCTTGCCAATCATAGCACCCTGGTCTGTGACACGATCTGGGCCAGAGACTTTTGCCAATCATAGCACCCTGGGCCGTGACTCGATCGGGCCCAGAGAGTCTTGCCAATCATAGCACCCTGGTCTGTGACTCGATCGAGCCCAGAGTGTCTTGACAATCATAGCACCCTAGTCCGTGACTCGATCGGGTCCAGAGAGTCTTGCCAATTTGCCAATCATAGCACCCTGGTCCGTGACGGGATCTGGCCCAGAGAGTCTTGCCAATCATAGCACCCAGGTCCATGACTCGATCGGGTCCAGAGAGTCTTGCCAATTTACCAATCATAGCACCCTGGTCCATGAGGCGATCTGGCCCAGATACTTTTGCCAATCATAGAACTCTGGTCCGTGACTCAGTGGGGCCAGAGAGTCTTGCCAATCATAGCACCATGGTCCGTGACTCGATCGGGCCCAGAGAGTCTTGCCAATCATAGCACCCTGGTCCGTGACGCGATCAGGCCCCGTCACTGTAAACCTGCACCTACGGGCCTGTCCTTGCTACTATAAATGTTGGAGGAAGACACTGAAACCATCCCTACTGTGACAAGTCCACACAGACCATGAAGAATCCCAATCCACGACTACACACTCAACCCGAGAAGATGGAGTCATGGGGCTCAAGCCTCGGTATCCAAAAATCACAGCTGTTGGATACAGTCTGTCAGCAAGAAGAAGAACAAACCTGAAACATTCTTGCACTTGCCACCTGCTGGCCACGCTACCGGTTGTTGTTTTCATCCCGTGTTCAGCACTTTCCTATCATTCCCTGCCCCTTTCACTTTCCACCTTCCCTCTCCCCTGCACTTGCGCTTTCTCAGTGTCGCGGGGCCTAGTAAGATTGTTGTTTGGTCCTCCCTTGTACCCCGCCCTTGCCTAGTCGGGCCTTGAAACACTTGTGTATGGACGCAATATAAATTAAATATCATATCATAATCCTACTACTCCACACTGAGTAACTTCTGTGAAACAGGTGTTCCGGCTTTGGAGTGCAGGGCTGATTTGGGATGAGTTTCACCAGGCGTCGTATGTCTGCCGCTGTTGTAGATTTCCTCAGCCACGGTGGCGCAGTTATGGAAAACAGCACGCGCAGCATGAGAGTGCATGGGCTTGAGCCGCAGTCCTGCAGGTCAAGCCCACCAGCAAAGTGGAGGAGGGGCTCACCGTCACCAGCATCGGCTAGTCGATGGCAGCCGAATGAGGCAAGGCAAACCCCCACAACAGCAATAGTGCCTGTTCGGACAATTCTTGGAGTGAGGAAGCCATGGAAGGCCATGAGCGGGAGGGTGGAATCCATTTTCCCCTGTCCCCGACTCCACGGCCCACCCTCTAGCCTGCCTGGCAGAAACTTAAGGCTGTTTGTGGCCCCTTTGCCAGGAATGGTCCGCAATCAAAGTCTCCACAACGGTCTAAACTGAGTCCTCACTGCCAACTGCCAGTAAACGCCAAACCGCAAAGTCATCTGTCTGGGCCTACTTTTCCATCCATGCGACCAAGAGAAATATTGCAATTTGCGCCATTTGCAAGGTAGTGGTCAACAGAGACAAGGTGGGTTCCCATTTGGGTAGATCAGGGCCTGTAAAGGGTGCCACCACAAGTCCGAGTGGGATTCGGCCACTGGCAACAACACAAAAGTGGGGGATCTCCACGAACAATCGTGAAGTGCCACTTGCCAGCTGACTGATCAGCCATGGAGAAGCAGACAGTTTATGAGTGCAAACAACCTGCCGTCCACCAGTTCGAGGCTGTGACAGCCCAAATGCTGCCTCTGAACCTGTTGCCCTCTTCGTTTGTGGCGATTCCCTGCTTTGTTGCCCTCATGAAATGTGTTGCATGGAGAGGGAAGTCCTCAAGTCAGCATTAATTCTCTCACACAGCTGTACCACCAGCTCATAGCTTAGCTTAACCACATGCTTAAGGATTCTGAGGCTGAGAAGGTTCCCCTCACTATGGCCATGTCGCCAAGCCGTCAAGGGACAGACTACATGTTGGTGACAGCCAACTGGGTGGCGTTTGTGAAAGTTCACAGCAGACCACCGTGCCTTCACCGCTCTGCATGCAGAGCTTCGACTAGATGACATACAAATCTGCGGATGTGCGCATACAACGGCGTCATGGTAGACTGGCATTAATGGTGGCTTTGTTACATCGTGATGACAGTGGTGGTTGTTGCTGTTGTTACAGTGTTTGCTGTGCCATGTCTGGTGACGGTTGCTGTGGCATTTGGCACTCCTCATCAGGCCCGTTTCTTGGCCCAGGCGAGGCAGGCGACTGCCCTCGGCGCAATCTGCTTGGGGCTGCAATCGCAACCCTGGTACAGTTCGAATTGCCCGGTGGGCTCATTTACCTTGGGGTTGGCGTCATTGCATTGGGCTGTGAGCGATTACTGAGTAGCTGCAGCAGGTGACGCTGCCTCTGATGTGCTCACGTCAGCAGTAGAAGCTGGCGCTGCCTCTGATGTGCTCACGTCAGCAGTAGAAGCTGACGCTGCCTCTGATGTGCTCACGTCAGCAGTAGAAGCTGGCACTGCCTCTGATTTGCTCATGTTACGTACGTGCCACAGGCCACCATTTTCTCAGGTTTCGCGCTACTGCTTGGGGGCACAAAAGGGAGCAAGATGTTGGTGTTGGCTTTTGGATGCCGAGACTCCTCCAGCAGCAGCAGCAAAGCCATGACCGCTTTTAGAAGCCAGCCCAGCCAGCCGTGAGCCGTCCAGCAGAAGGAACAAAGGACTGAAGAAGGCACCTGCTGCATATAACTGGTCAACTTTGAAAAAGGTCTGTCAAACGTGATGGGAATGCAAAATTGAGATCTGGAGACCTGTGCAGTGTCAATTTGTTGAGATACACACAGCACACAGGAGCATTGAAGAAAAAGTCAATGACCCAACATTGTTGTCAGAAGCAAAGTTCTTTTCTTTACACTTGGAAGATTTCAGTTTTATTTGTAATTTGTTGTGTGGGTTGACTTTCTATTACAGGTGAACATTGTAAGCAAATCCATGCAGTCTAAAGAAATTGATTTGCCGGCCTGCAATGACCTACATGAGAACAGCATTACATTTGTCAAAAGTTGTGGGAGTGTTGGTTTTGAGTCTACCGTAATGACAGCAAAAGAATGTTGACCCACCTTTTAAGGCAGCTAAATGGCATAGGGAAAAAAAGAATGTTTGCGCATGAGACTCAAGTTGAGACTCCTGAAACTGAAGATCTTTTTAAAGTAACTATATTTTATCCCCTGATTGACACCATAACTACTTCGCTTGAAGGTCTCATAGGATGAGAACATGGGGGGAAATTTGGGAATTGAAAATGTGATGTACTCTTTCTGCATGACAATATGGAACAGGTACTGCAAACTGCCATGTTTAAACAACTGTTTCTTGCTTGTGCAAGGCAGGGATTTAGACTGTACTGCACATTTCTTTGTAATGAAGGCTGTTCGCATAGCGGGTAGCTATGCTCGCCTTCACAATTGTCGCTTCTGACGCGTTTCCTTTTTGGCATATGAAAGCGCATTTTAGGCTCCAGCTATTTTAGAACATTAGCAGATGGAAGTCATCATATTAAAATCATTTTAGCCTGTCTCAAGGCGTGTGTGAAGCTTTGAGGAGTATATTCACCTTCACTAATTGGATTACGTTATGCTTCCCGCCCTGATAACACTAACTTACATGAAAGAGCGCAACTGGTATTGTTTCAGTTCGATACCTTGCCATGCCTGGACCACCCCTTTCAGTGAAATGCATGTGTTGTGTATACAAGAACGGTGCTGGGAGGGGGTTGATATTTGTGCCGAAGTCTCATTCTGTCATTGGTTTTGTTCCTGTTATTGCTTTTTAACTAATAAATAGTTCACCAATAGTGATTTGTCATTTTTTCCACTGCAGTGCTATTTTAACCAATTATATACTTTGACTGACCACTTGGTTTCCATTTAATCAATTACAAAACTCAAGGTTGATGGCTTAATCATAACCTCTGCCCATCCCCCAGACCATTGTTTTTCAGCCTGTCATACCATTACAGAAGGGAAAAGACCATATGCAAAACAGGCTTTGCCCCCACTCCAATGGACTGCTAGGTCACCTGCCTTCTGGACGAGCCCAAAAACAGCCCTAGAATACTTTCAGCCTCATTGGGCATCGTTAATAAGGTATTGCTTGGGTTTCTAAGCCCAGCAGGCTCGAGACCGATTTCGGGGATACCTGTCCCACTCTGGCAGTAATTTGCATATCTGATGGTGGATAACTGGAATGTTTTTACTTAAGTCTCTGGCATTGCTTTGGGCAATATATTAGCTGGCCGCTAGGTTTCACTGCTGACCATGACTTACTTTGACTGTTGTAGAGGAGGAGCCAAGTACCTCTACTGGAAGTCCCGCCCCTTTTTTGCGTATATGTTGGCAGCTGGAAATTGCGACATGCGCAAAGCCAAAATTTTATACCGATACAGCAAAAAATCCTTGAAACAAGGTATCCATTGAGAAAACCCTACATAATGTATCCGCAGAGAAATTACAATCTCCTGAAGGAGGTCCTGGAAGAACTGTGAAGAGAGTGAAAGAGAAGTCTGGTGACGTCATATGAAGCAGAAATGACGTATACAGAAGAGATGCTGAAGAAGAAAGTATATAGACCTTATAGAATCTGATGGCAAAGTAGAGCATCAAGCAACATTTTGGGAGCATAATGAAGATTGGACGTGCAGAGAAGTACTGAAGAAAATGCAAAGCCGTCTCATAAATGTACAGATGCAGTAACTCAAGTAGACAAAGTAATCATAAGGCTGGCTATACGTAGTGAATGGACTTCAGGCGGTGCCGCCAATATAGATATGTGTGTATAGAATCTGGATGTTCCACAACGCATTTTAGCAAACTTGGACCCCGTGAATGGAAGTGCTGGAAGTGTGGTGCAATAGGATAAAACAGCTGACGACGAAGGAAGATTCGAGAAAGCTTGCCTTGCCCAGTCTCTATAGATGAAGCTGCCAAGAACCTGGTTATCTTCTCGAGGAGACACAATGAACGTGAGAAGCGAGCCGAGCTCCTGTTTGAGGTGTAATGGTAAAACACAAGACGTGCCAGGTTTTCTTCATTCAATAGTATTAAATGCAACGAAGGAGCTCAAAACATGGTCTCCAGTCACATGGTCAGATGAAAATAAACTTTGGGGCGAGCTACACTGAAACCAGAAGATAAGGCCATGCTCTCACTCCCTTTTATTCTCAGGCACAGTGAGCCTTTGCAAGGCCGAGTTCAAAGACATTTATCGAATGGCAGACAGTAGGAGTGATGATGGATGTTGGGCTAATTGGGTGGAGAGGCATGACCAGGCCAACCCCACAGCACCTGGGGTACCAGCTTGGGTGCTGCTAGTAAGTGGAATATTCCAGAAGGGTAAAAGCGTGCTAACCAATCATAGAGGGCCACGTAGCAAAGAGCCCTGTAGTTTGTGAAGCCAATAGAAAGTTGTGTATTAGTCTAACACGGAAGATGACTTGCACTAGGGGTGGGTATAGCTGACCCCCTACCTGACCCTAGAGATCCAATCACGATCCGTTACTCATAGAAAGTATACTTAGATGTCCTCCTTAAGCCTATCACAAACCCCGTGGGTTTTCTTATTTTGCCACGTAGTATGACGTCAGTGATGACAAATGTTTAGTATAAAGTTGTGTTTTATTTATGTGATGCATTCAAACTCTTGAGAGAATACTTGTGCAGCGTCCGTTGATGTCCGTTGTACTCCCTGTTTCAACAAACTGCAATTAAAACAATCGTGTTTTTGCCCTCTTCCTGAATCTGTCTGATTATTGATGTATGAGTAAGAGCTGCATCCCATCCATCTAAGATACAGTTACCTCGGCTTAAAGGGCCTACGGGTTCACTGTCTTTGGAGCTGGTGCAATACTCTTACTGCCCACAATGTGCAACTATTGGCAATCATGTTCGAATCCCTCAGAGTGCTAAAACACGTGTAAAAATTAATGGCTTAATACCTTTGCGCTTGTTTTAGTACTCAAGGCACTTTTCAACTTTCTGGGAGGCAGTGCTGTGACACGGAATGATACTCGTATTCCTGTTACTCCCTCTGCCCCGCTTGCCAAGATCAAAGATATTCCTGCAAGCATGTGACTTACACGCAGGCCTAAATCGAGCAGATTCCTATGAAATCAGCCAGCTGTTAGCGCCTGCTACAAGCTGGGGAATTACATGAGAAGCCACCTCAAATGCACCATTGCAAACATTATGTACTTCAACCTGGGTGAGCCCACGTGTATGTGCACTCGTAGTGCACGTAACGAAGATGTCACTAGGGAACGGCAGTGAATGCAAGTGCACGCTCTAGTGTTCTCTTTCCAGCAGTGCCAGTGCAATAGTCTCATACCTGTCAACTCACCCGCTTTTGGCAGGATCGTCACTTCCCTCCCACACTAATCCCCTTGCCGGCCAATAGGTGTCAACCGGGAGGATAGCTCAGCGGCAACGTGCTCCCCTTGGAATCAAGAGGACATGGAGCAACATGGGTTCGTACCCCGGGTCCACACTAGAAACCTCTGGTTATAAGACAGTTATAAATAACCTATCATATCATATCAATGGACACCCGCAAAGCGAATATCTTCTCGTTTCACCCGCCTTTTCATTTCTAAAGACAGCCAGGTATGTCATATAATTACCCGTTATGGAGACATACCGGGCAATTACATGTCCACATACCGCTAATCCACAGAGGAAACCTAGGTAGGTGGGGTCCCAACACAGGATGGGCATGGAGGGATCAGAATCCTCTAACCTAAACCTCGTCAACCCCAGGGTGGGGGAATACCCCAGCATACCACTAGAGTAACACAGAGGTATACTGCCACTCCTCAACAGGCCTGCCAACTAGGCGGACAAACTACAATACCAAACACACAGGATAATCATAGATGTTGAGCACAGAAACGCAAAGACAAAGAGGTAAGGAAAACCCGCTAACCCAATTCTCAACTTTCCACATACACTTCTCATACAGAAACTCACACAACCACCTCTCGGCACAGCAATCTGCATGCACTTCACCACATTGCAACAACAGACTAATAACACATAACCCGGCACAACTGCACATGGGAATTTCCTCTGACCCGAAAACAGCACTGGAGCTCAGCGAACGGTTCAAACCGAACTGAAGCTGCCAACAGGACATCACAACTCTCACATTCCTATTTCCACTACACCCTACTAACCCGCCCACCCCCCTTTCTTCACACTCTGCTTTCCAGAACCGCCAGAGCGCCTGGTGCCCACTTGGTGGTGACGGTGCACGGTACAAATACCTCTAACATTAACATTAACTCACTACATCTGATTTCAACTCCCATAGGCCAATGCACTCCATTGCAGCCAATGACAACTCGCCAACCGTTGTCAATGTAACTGTGCACTGCCTTCACATCATCCACCAGATGTCGCCACAGTCAATGATTTACATTGAAAATTAGTAGTTGTCTCTATAGCTGCATTCGTATTTTGACAGATCAATTAGTGTAACTGCAGTCACTGGGCATACTTTGATTGGCCACCAGCTGCCACTACAGACACTGGCTATACCTTCTCAAAATGTCGCCAGCTACCTGACACCTTCAAATCCTCCGGACGCACCATTGCAAAGCCACAATCCACCACTACCATGCCCCCTCCTGAAACAGCCGTGCCGCAGGGAGGCAGCGGGCCTCATTGTATCTCTCGCACTTTGAACTCTCTCTCAGCACGCGACACGGTAATATTTACTTGGCCGACTGCCCCACGTGGCCTCTGTAGACACAGGCTGAAAACCAAAGGATGTCGGGAATTAGCGTGTGGGGCATTCCACAATCCTACCTCCTCTTGTGAGTAAACACAGACATTGCCGTTTCAACCTGGAACCAGGAGCACCAGGGACACAGAGAGGGGTGGATTAGCCACGGTGAAGTTTTCTTGCCAAAAACATGCAACCAATGTCCCCTTCCCCAACAGAACCAAGCATACACAGGGCATTGCCACGTCACGTCACTTCTTTTGCTTCGTTCATCTTGTGCGACTGAATCGCCCTCAGAAAGTCAAGCAGGCGACCACACACTCCAGCTCCTAATCTTGCAGCATTTGACCACACACTACAGCTCCTAATCATGCAGCATTTGACCACCCACTCCAGCCTCTAATCATGCGGCATTTGACCACACACAATCCAGCTCCTAATCATGCATTTGACCACACACTCCAGCTCCTAATCATGCAGCATTTGACCACACACAATCCAGCTCCTAATCATGCATTTGACCACACACTCCAGCTCCTAATCATGCAGCATTTGACCACACACACTCCAGCTCCTAATCATGCAGCATTTGAGTTGGACGTTGCATGCCTTATAATTTGGTGGTAAAAACAGTTTACATTTTAAATCTCTCCTATTTCTGCTGCTACCGCAAAATGTTCAGCGACAGCCTTAGAGGCACCTCATTTACCCTTTGGAGGGGAAGGGGTGTGCCCAACAGTTTGCAGAACACTTTCCCAGCACTTTACACTACACCCATAAACTCCACAAAGATGGCTGCCTCGTACCTACTCATTAACATATTCACACAAATCCGAACCGCAGCTAATCTCTCCTCTTTAGCCCTATCACACTCTCCGACATCCAAAGCTTACCAGACTCAGAGTGCTGTAGTCTACCGGATCTTGGCTTCTTCCCTAGAGATAACGTTTCTCCGCCAAACCCATAGAAAGCAGATTGACACACAGGAATGGGGTACTTCCGGCCTGCACCCATCAACACCATAGGCTTCACATCTGCCTTTCCGCCAAATAATCCGAAGACTCCTCCTTTTTACTCACAGAGCCACGCGCAGCGAGGCCACCAATAGTGGCGAAAGGGCGCTATACAAGACCACGTACATTACATTGTGTTAAACTCCACCAGATATGCCGCCTTATACAGCATGAAATAATTTATACCAGGGGTACTGCCAGCCATGGGCTTGGGATGGCGTATGCCCTCACAAAACTTTGACAAACGTATTGTAAAGTAGCCCCAGGCCGAGCTATCATAAGATGTCCCAAGACTCTCCGTCCGGCAGCGTCCACTCGTGCTGGGAACAGTAACTGTCTTCCACACACCGTCTTTATTTTGCAAGGGACGAGGTATCCCGTCCTTGGGATTACCTTCCTGTTGCCAAGGACGAGATACCTCGTCCCTGGCACTTAAGGGGTTAATGAAGGAGAAAACGTTAGAAGGCATTGAATGGCGAAATACCAAAATCACCAAAAAAGACCTTGGCACTGGGGTGTGAGGAGGGAAACCCATGGCAGTTAAAAGGTTAAGCAGTGACTTTTAAATACAAGGCTGCCACAGCAGACACTTCAATCAGTGATGCACAAAACTTGGAAGCGACTCTACGTCCTGACCAATTGCCACTTCTATTGCGCTGGGTACCTGGTCATTCAAGCGCCACGGCTCAAACTCTCTAATTGGCTCCAACCAGTATAGTTAGGGTTGTGGACAGTTGTGAATGGATTGGATATTTAAAATACACTTAACCTAATTAAATCTGATAACCAATACATTCGGGGGGTTAGCGGTTACTGCGATTACTGAACATTGGGAAATAATTGAAAACCACCAGAAAATTATTGGAATCAGCTGGAAAACGAAAACTGGAAATTTGACACGTGACATTGTTTTTTTCCGTGCCTAATGCCACCCTGCCTACTCATTTGGTGGTGACCAGAATGCCATGAGGATCTGCCTTGAGGATCTGCCGTGTGGATGGGAATGAAGCTAACTGAATAAATTCAACTGATTTTTATGTATTATTATTATTATTCTTGTTCCGTGAGGAGCAGAGAGGGGGAGTCAGACTCTGGATGCCCCCTGAGCAGTCGAGCGTTCCCTGCTCTCTTGGCAATTGTAGCCAGCTTTATTGAACTCTTTTCTGGACAACTGTGTACATTAATTTTAATCCTGATACCTCTTATTGTGATATTTTTCTATTAGGTCTCAGAGGATTTTATGAAGCCCCAAGCAGGCCTTTTTTTTTACTAAACTGCATTTATTATTTTTAAATTTCACTTTTTTAACTGTGGAAGTGTTGTATTCTGTACTAGGTGTATTTTGCCCCACCTGTTTTGCATACTGATTTTTGCACTTCCGTGTTTGCACTTGCGTGTTTGCACGTGCATCTTTGCACCCTGCATTTTGCAGCAGCAGCAGCAGCATTATTTTGTTTCTGCTACATTATATTTTGGATCTCTTCATAGACTGCTAGACCTGTGTATATTTGTATATCTTGTGTATTTAGTGACAGTTCCCCACCCCCTGCTATTGTGGGAGGAACTGGCTTCGTGGTAGCGTGAGTCTGAGGCTCAGGTTCAGTATCGGCGTAGTTAATAAGGTGGCAAAACGTAAGCCAATCTCTAACATTTTGCCCAGAATTGAACGTAAAAGGATTTATTAGCTCTTTGAGCCAATTAATGAAGTCAATGTTTTGATAACAGAAATTGAAGGCTTTTTGTCTGACATTGACCTGGCCAAAACTTGACAAGTCTAACTGTACCGTCATGGACGCTGGTGTAAGTGCAATAGATGGAGCGGAGACAGAGGAGACGGGTACAGTGCCCTCTAGTAACCCCAGTGGTTAGCATGCTATAAGCTCCAGGAGGCCGGGTGACAAGGACCCGTTAGATCAGTTTTTGGTGGCAAACCCTTTTGGTCAAGACGAGGTGAAAAATGATTGTATCCCGGTTCATAGCTTGAAATCTATTGGGTCCCCCTCAGCTCAATATGGTTAACGTCTATGGTGAACATGCTAGGGCCCGGGAAAACGCAACCCATCTGCCACCATCGGCCAATTTGGTAGATCTAACCTCCTGTATTACTGAGGGGGAATCACTAGCGGGCACGGCTGCCGATCGAGTAAGCTTGACAAAGTCGAAAGTTATCGATGGTCAACATGGATTAGCTTTTATTACATCGGACATTCCCCTGCAAAACAGGTGTTTGCCATTACTGGCTGAGGATCCAGGAGAGTGAGAACTCTGTTGTATTGTTCCCTCTGGATTATGTGAGGGGTGCAAGATGTATTGGGGAGACTCCTCATGGGAGGTCCAACCCCCCACAGAAAAGCCCCAAGTGACCAGTGCAGGATTTCAAACCATGGGGCAAGCATTGAGGAACAGCTGAATTTGACTCCTGGTTTGAGGGAACGCCCTCCTGGCTGTGGATGTGAATGTCCTATTGGAATTGATCTGAAGGGTCTGATGTGTGAAGTAGAGAAGCTTAGGGAACTGGTAATTCACCTGACTAATATAACCATCACTCAGGGGAACAACTATCCAGGTTGCACAGTGCATGTGTTCCCTTACCTACCCTCCCAATTATATATCAGCTTGGTCGGGCGTGCCATGCATCCAGTAGGGGTTGTGAAAGCTCCCTTGGCTTGTCATCAATCCAAGGTAACTGGCACTTTTGGGGAAGGAGTGCAGAGTGAGGTTGGGCCCAGGGAAGGGAGGAATGTAGCTGATTGGGTTAAACCCATAACTGTTATCATCCATAGGAATGAGTTCAATCACGCCCCTATACGCATTGGCAATGGTAGATGAAATCAACCCGCACATGCAAATCAATTCATCCCCTCAGGGTCTAATCTAGGGGGACTAGACAGGGGAATCTCTATTTATATGCGTAACATCCCAAAATTAAGATCTGGGACATATGAAACCAGGGAGACGCTAACCAATAAGAGCATTCACTGGGTGTGCCACGTTAGAGGGTCCGCCTCCGTGATATCTGTGATATCATTATGTGTAAAAGAAGGTCCATTCCTAATGGTCTGAATGATCACGTCCAGTTGACATTTAAAAACAGGCGATTGGTAGGGGGCATTTTGCCCATTGAAGCAAGATCTCATCCTTCCCTCTGCCTCCTTTCTACGATTTCTTTGTCATCCTCTCCCAATAGCGAAAGTTGTTCTGGACACCTGAATCTGAGTGTGACCCCCTGTCTGTGGGTGTTGAGATCGAGAAGGTTGATTCTTCCCCTAGTTCCCTGATCCTGGTTAAACCTAAGGTAGCGAAGGTTCTGTCATGGAATGTCGCTGGGGTTGACAGGCATATGAAGGATCCGGACTGGTTGGATTTTATCTCCACCAGCACGATTGCCTGTATTCAGGAAACTTGGGCCCTATCAATTGAGGTCCCAGGATTTAAGGAATTCAATACCTTGACAAAAAAGGGCACTAGCGGAAGACCATAGGGTGCGGGGAGTGGTTATTAACTCTAATTGCTAAAGATTCTGGCTGGATTACTGAGTTAAGTGACCATTGTAGTTCAGATCTGCAATTGGTTATTGGTAAAAACAGGGACGGGCACACTTTGCTCCTGTTCAACCTGTACAATAGGCTGTATGGCCCTCACCCTCTAGGAACCCTGATTCTTTTGCGGGATTTCATCTCTAGCCATGTACTTTCAATTAATGGCCCGTTGCACGTTATTGTTGGGGCGAATTTAACCTGCAGTTTGAACCCTTAAAGGAACTGAAGGGTTTATGGGATGAATTTGACCAGGCATGGGATATCCCTAGTCTCCGCAGATCACCCAATAAGGGCACATAAACATACCATAGATTCTGCACGCCTCCTGTCTGGGCTTAATCTCAGGGCCTGTAATGGGAGATGTGGCTGGGTTCGCCCATTGTTTGGGCCCTATAAGCCCCCAAGGATTGATTTTGTCCTCTTGGTGGTTGGCGTTTGGGAATTGGTTGAGGAGTTTTCCATTACTGAACAAAGGGACAGTGACCATACACCACCACTCAGGGAATTGAGATTAAGCGATGGGAATTGCAATAGAATGGTACCTAGTGTTCCGTTGACAATCACTGGGAATGCTAGACATACCGTTAAATGGAATAACATTGAGGAAGCTGGAATGAAGCCCACTGTTTATCTTGGAGCACTGTCTGGTATTGAGAACATCTGTGGAGGGGATTGAGTAATGGCGAGGTATGACCGTATGCTTGCTAGCATTGGCCCTATATTTACCAAACCGGCAAAACAATTAAGGCAAACAATGGCAGCCAGGAATCCCTGTTTTGATGAGGAGTGCCGAGTGGCTAAAAGGGAAGTACTAGCTTGTCTCCAGGCGGCGGGTACTGCGAACAAAGAGAAAATACGTCACTGTAGGTTAAAGTATAAGAGTATCACCCGTGCCAAAAGGGAGGAAAACCAGAAGCTCGAGTGGGAAAAACTCCTTGAGGCGGCCTTGCGGAAAGGCGTTAAGTCTTTTTGGGCTTTGGTTGCAGGTAGAAAAAGGACTAACGACAATGGGAGTCATTGTCTTAACCCCCTGAGGACTGGGTTGATCATTTTCACGGGATATATGAGGATTTGGAGGGAGGAGAATGTGCACATATTAATGGTTCTGTGTTGGTTGAATGCATCAGCCCTCCAATGATTATTACACTCCTGGAAATTAGAGGAGCAATTTTGCACTCTAAATCCCAGAAAGCACCTGGTCCAGATAGGATTCCTGCTGACCTGTTAAAGGATGAGCTAGACGTGTGGTCACCTGTTTTCCAATCTGTTGTTCAACTTAACAAAGTCCCCGACTCCTGGAGGATTGCTGAAATAGACCCGGTATATAAGAAAGGGGCAGCGAGAAACTGGGTAATTACAGGCCTATCTTCCTGCTCGATGCTACCAGATTCTTTTTTGCCAAAGTGGTTGTTAAGCAGTTGCAGGACTGCGTGAAGTCGGGGAATCTCATTTCTCATCTCCGGGCGGGGTTTCAAAATGGGATCAGTATCATAGACCAATGCTTTTGTTTGTCCCTGATTTTATACAAATAGATATAGCTTCATTACGACCCAGGCGGTAAGGGGTTAACTGCGCTGTAAAAGGTGTCGGCGCCGTTAAACCCTTACCGCCTAAATACGAGGTCCCTTTGCGGGTCCCGACCTTAACGGCTGGTTTTACCAGCCGTTAAGGAAGGAACTTGCAAAGGGACTTTCGAGGTAATTACGTTACCGCAATTTGCGGTAACGTAATTACCGCCTTCCCCATTCCCATTGAGGCCTATGGGGGCAAAAATGGGAATGGGGAAGGGCCAATGGTGAATGGGGAATTACCCCCCGCCAACCTTGGAAAGGGGTGGTAATTCCGCCATTCACCAATGCGGAGTTGGTAAAATACCGGCGTCAACCATGGCGCTAATAGCGCCATGGTTAACGTCAGGGTCGTAATGAGGCCCATAGTGTTGAAAGTGTAATAATAATAATAATAATAATGTAGTAATGTGTACGCAGTCTTTGTTGACCGTCAGACCGCTTTTGATTCTGTATCCAAAGATCAATTGCAGCGGGTCTTATCTGAGCGGAGTGGGGGTGGTTCCAGCAAAATTGGTTAGACTAATGAGAGAACAGTACTCAAGCAATTCTGCGGTTGTAAGATGGAAACATGGAGGTGAAACCACGAGCAGAATTCTGGGTGGACAGTGCCGCGAGACATGGCTGTGTCCTTGCTCCGCTCCTGTTCTGCTTGCATATCAATGAGATAATCATAGAGTTGCTGATGAGATGTCAAGTGGATAGGTTTGATCCCCCGAAGATGGGCTGCGATGTGTATCAGGCTTTATTTTTCACCGATGATGCTGTTCTGTTAGCCACATCTCCCATGGGGATCCGGCTCTCCCTGGAGTGTTTAATTTATCAGTGTACGGGACTAGGGTTGACTTTAAATAAGAGCCAAGCAAAGGTGATGGTTTTCAGGCCAAGGTGATCCAGGGATTGTGCAATCTCTTTGAAGGTTGATGGCTCATACCTTGAACAGGTTTGTTATTACAATTATCTCGGCGTTAGATTTACTGACACCGCGACATGGCTTGCCCAGTTAGGTAAAGCACAGGTTATCCTGGGGAAAAACAGTGGTGGGTTAAGGACGTTTTTCCTGGACCATGATGAAAGGGCAGTGTCTGCTGAGATCAGCATCTATCGAATGCAGTCGGTTTCTGCAGCTCTCTATGGGGCTGAACTATGAAGGGGGTGTAAAGACTGGAGGGGGTGTCTGTACTTCGGGCTGTCTGAGTCATTGTGTCAACCACCAGATACTAGACACCCACAACACAGAATGCGTATTCGTCACACACTCCATTCACCCAGGTTCCACCCACATGGTGTACCCACAACATACAGTCACTGGGAAGGCTCCAGCCAGTCTGGCCTGGACTTCACAACAACACCATATATGGAACTTCCACCCAACAGCCGGTCAGGGGGAAGGGACAGAGTCAGGGCTTCCCAGGACCTTGGGAAAACAAGGTAACAGGCAATAGAAAGCAAGAGGCCACAGGGGCCACCTTGTTTCCTATCAGGAATCAACTGATTCCAATGGCAGGGCCTGGGTACCCCAAAATGGAGGATACTCAGAGCACCTGTCAAATTCAGCATGGAGCTGCCACCGGCCCATACCCTGCTCTGTGGGCCACACAGAGGTGCCCAGAAACATACACTAGGGGCACAGGGTTGTACCCCCATCCATGGGTGCCATAAGGGTATCCCATGGGTCTGTACACCAAACCAAAAGAGAGAGCTGCACCGCCAGGAGTCCCACATGAACTCCTGCGCAGAAAACACGACAGAACACACGATAAAAAGGATTAAAGGACAAGGATACGGAGGCCCTGTCCCTCCAATGCATTTCCTGCATCACAGGGGGCACGCTAGTTGTTAGAAATTGGGGGCCACAGGGACTATGTTTATAGAAATGCTCTTGAGACTCCCACAAGGCTTCCCTAATGCCCGTTTGTTGATGAAATGAGGCCTCGAGACAATAGTCTCATGAGTACGCTGGAAACCGGCATTTTACTGGATCTGGTTACGGGTAGTGCCGGAGCTTGTAAAGTTTTGTTGGGCCTTCCTAAATGTATTAAATGGTCCTGGAGGCCCTTCATTCCCCTGCGTACATCATGTAAAGGGGCAGTTAGAAGCTCTTTCTGTTGGTAGAAAGTTGCAGAGCCCTGTGGATCTACCACCCGCACTAAGGAGAAGGTGAAATCCACAGTTAAACAATTTTAGTATGAGTCACTTAGTAACTGTACAAGTTTGACAAATGGGCCTGATTTTTTGCATATGACAGTGGCACAAGGTACAGGAGAGTTCTTGGACTTGATCTTGCCACCATATGCACGTACTCCTTTAATGAAGGTTCAGAACAGGCACCCTTAGAACAGCAAATTTACCTGTGGCTGGAAACCAGGGAACTCGGAACTATGGGCCTCATTACGAGTCCGGTGGTAGCCATGCCTGTAAAACCTGCCGCCGGACTCATGAGTTTGTCCGGCGCCTGGCTTGCCGGTAACAGCTGGGGATTCTAACCCCACCGGTCCGGGAAGTCAGGCGCCAGTAAAATGGTATTCCCCATTCCAATTCGAGTCCCATGGGACTCAATGGGAATAGGGAACACAGAGGCACTGGCACCCTAAATAACGGTACCAGTGCTACCATGAAAGACTGCGAGCAGCTGCCGCTCCACCCGCCAGGTCAGACCTGGTAGGCAGGACGGCAGCCGCACGCATACTAGTAGTGTGCAAGGTTTGGTAAGACGGGTGCTGGTAGCCTTACCGGCAACGTTGTTAAGGAACCGGCATGCTCGTAATGAGGCCCTATGTCTGCTCCGTGGTGCACGAAGTGAGAGTGTGGCTATTTTTTTGTTTTTTTGTGAAGCATATAAAGCTCTGAGGAGAGTGTATCTAGTGCCAGGTGTATCTAAAGGAGGCGCCACCCACGTCATGGATGCCATAGTGCTATGTAAATCAACTGCACTGGTTAATGATGTATATTTAGTGGCAAAATTCATCCATCGAGCCTGGTAACGTAGGAATTTTTTAACTAAACTATTGTACACTGCCTGATCTGTTTTGGTGTTTTCTTTTCTTTTAGTCCCTATTTTTAAAGATTTTATGGGTTGGGTTTTCATCATATAAATTGGAAGTTGTGTACTGTGTTCTGTTTATCTTGTGCTAATTGTGTAATGCCAAATAAAGCAAGTGACTCACTTTACAGTACTCTCAAATTGTCCCATATCGAATGTGAAATAATCTACCAGTGCTTATGATATGATATTTTATTTATATCGCGCTCATACACCGGTGTTTCAGAGCGCGACCAGGCAAAGGGAGGGGAACAGGGGAGAGAACAAAAACAACGATCTTACTAGGCCCAGTGACATTGAGAACGGACAAGGGCATGGGGAAGGGAAAAGGGGGAAAAGTGCATGGGAGGGGGGAGAAATTGGAAAGTGCAGAGCATAAGAGAGGACAAGATAAATAATAAGTAAATAAATAAATAAATACGGTGATCCAAACAGTGGTAGTGCAGCCTGTGAGGGCCAAGTGCAAGGTTAGTCAGATAGGGAGTATCTGCAGACAAAGAGTGGGGGGCGGGCGGGTATTTGAAGTCCTGCATTTACAATGAGAACAAACTACAAGCACTATACCAAAATGCAGAATGACGTGTTTGAAAAAAGCTAGGACTGCGGAGTATCTCGTGTAATATTTTCTGCAAGGCGATTTGTCACCATCCGCTTTCCTTCAGTGATGTTAAGTGAGAAAGGTGGCCAGGAGTTTGTTGGTATTTGTAGTGTTTGTGGACTTTTGAATTTGTATACTCAGAAGTTATGTTATGCTGCTTCACATGCAGATTACTGTTGTGCATCAAAAGAAGGATATATTAAGGTGTGTCGCCAGCATGTATGGCGTTTCCCTTACATGCTGGTACATGGCAACGCGGAACGTTACAGGTAGTGTGAAATATAAGGGGCATTTTGCAATCACTTGGAAAATCCTTTTAAATTGTACTATAAACACCCAAAATCTGCAGGCGTACACAATCCTGCCTGAACAGAGTGGGCCTCATTACGACCCAGGCGGTAAGTTACCGCCTGGGCCGTGACTTTACCACCATGGCGTAAACTACGTTTACGCCATGGTGGTTGGCGGACTTACCGCCCCATTCCGAGGTCGGCGGGGCGGTAAGTCCCCAATCCCCATTTACCCTTCCCCATTCCCATTTTTGCCCCATAGGGCATAATGGGAGTGGGGAAGGCGTTAATTACGCCACCGTAAATTACGGTGGCGTAATTAACATCAAGTTCCCTTACCGCCATGGTTTTTTACACCCGCTAGAAGCAGGTGTAAAATCCGCCATGGCGGAAAGGGAACTCGTGATTGGCGGTAAGGGGTCGGCGCAGCTAACGCTGGCGCTAACCCCTTACCGCCAGGGTCGTAATGAGGCCCAGTCTGTCTAATCTTTGCACACACCATCATTTTATCTCCTCACTTCTTCAGAAACTGCCCTTTATCCTGTTCAATTTTCTAGGTGCGTTTTTATTGCAGCTGGGTGTAGTGCCCCACTCCTCTTCTCCTGGCATGAACGTCGAAAATACCACAGTAATGAAAAGCCATTTTGTATAAAATGGACAATGCAGCCACATTCGAGTGAATGGAAAGTATCAGGGAAGACATGAAGCCTGTAAATGGAGCAGGTTTGCTGAATTAGCTAAAACCACAGATCCAAGCAACACAGAAGATAACTGCACAACCCCTGCCAAGGTTACAGTTGGTAGGGGATGCTTGGGCGGGCACCGAGGAGCACGGAAGGTGATAATTACCTGGGGCAAAGCATATTTCTCTCGTTGAATACCAGGTGCTCCTTAGTTAAGGCACGATATTGTAGAAAAGTAGCTCGAACAAGTCTCTAGAGGGCAAAAAGAGTAGACACCCGTAGTCAAATACCCTAAAAGCCCAGTAAAAGATGTGCAGAATAATACAAAACGTGGTCTCGTTACACGTGACCTAGGGTTGGAAACAGTGCCTATTCATTAAAGCTAGTCACAGATATGCACCTGCAAGCAACTTCTTAAAAGTTCTTAGAACAACGACGCAAGACAACGTTAAGTTCAAAGGTAGAAGCCTTGGCTTGTGGCCTAGAGAATCAGAAATGGAAAGTTATAATTGGGAAACAGCCTCTCGATGTCACTCCGCCTACCAGTATAGTTACTCATGTGTTGATGACCTGCCAAGTAATCGAGGTTGGCGAAGTCAATGCCAACCAATCTCCATCCTCAATAAACGCTATTTTATAATTGGTGTACCTGCCAATCCAGTGGTAGGGAAATGACGTGTAGTCAAGGATAACAATTAAGAGGTGGTTCTAGGTGGAGCCATCAGATATGGCATAGCCAATAAGGGTATTAACCCCTATACATTGTATTCCCCTAACCAATCCCCTACACTCATAGGTTTTTGTAACTACGTTTGTCATACCATGCTAATGATGATGTGTTTGCCACTGATGACCTGTTGCCTGCATTGAAGAATTCGAGAGCTCCGGGAATCCATTGCATATTGCTGTCCCTGTTTTACGAGTTGATAATAAAACAGGTCTTTGTCATTTACCTTGACTCTTCCGTTTTTGGGCTCGGGATTTCCCGGCCTATCTTGTCTGTTGAGGGCCTGGACTGCCATCCCTCCCATAACAATTCCATTAATTTGCATGCAGCAAGGGGGCCCATTGGGATCTGAATCGAGCACTGGAAGGCCCAGCCAGCCCCTTCATAAGCCCCCACCACTGTGGCTCGGGAGCTTGCTGGAGCTGAGGCAGCCGAGCACCATTTGATTCTGCAAGCCTGTACAAATCAACTCTGGTGTCAGGGAATAGAACGCTTTAGATATTGCCCATCACCTGAGCTCAGCCTCTGCATCAGCTCCGTGTAACTGTTAGCAGCCAGCATGGAGTGGTGCAAGACCAACCACAAACCAGAAACGTCCAAGTGCAGTGCTTTGTAGCAGCCCCAGGTTTACACATGAAACACTTTTAATCACATGTTTTAGTGGCCCATCCTCTCCGTCATTCTCATGTCAATGTGGGCTGCCGATATCAAAGACCAGGAAAGGCCTTCACCCTAAATCCACAGAACATCAACAAGACCGGCCAACAATGAACACCAGGAAACCATCCTACAGTCTCTACCCTAAGCTCAAAGATAGCCACCTGCCCTTGATATGATATGATATGATCGATATGATATGATTGTTTATTTATATAGCGCATATACACAATGTGTTTCAAAGCGCTTCAAGGCAAGGGAGGGAACAAGGGAAAATACAACCACATTCTTACAGGCCATGAACAGTAAGGATGTGAAATTAACTATTCGACTCGGCCTGACGACATTTCAGATAGTGCAAGAGCTAAGACATAGATAAGGAAGGGAGGGGGAGAGTGGGAAGGAAATGGAAACAGACAGGCGACTACCGTACTAGGCCTGACGACATTTCTGGTAGAGCCAGAGAAAAACAAAAGGTGAAGGAGAGGGGTGCAGAAAGGGGGAGGAGGAACAAAACAAGCGACTATCATACTAGGCCTGATGACATTTCAGATAGTGCTGGAGGGATGGTGGGGAGGAAAAAAACAGTAATGGGAGGATGGAGGAAACAGACGAGGTTCCTATCATATTAGGTCCAGGGACAATTCTGATAGAGTAAGTGTATAGAAGAAAGTAAGGGGAGGAGATAGGAAAAGGGAGAAGGGAAAGGAGGAGAGAAAAGAGAGTAAGCAGTCAAAAAGAGTGGAGAAGCAAGAGTGGAGAGTGAATACAATTGCAGAAGTCAGTAGTAACACATAATGTTGCAAGCCAGGATACAAGATGAAGATGGGAACAGCATGATTCAGGGCCACCATGAGTACAAGATGCAAAGGAAGTCCAGCATGGGAGTTGAGAAAGAGTGACACACCGTGAATGAATGAAGTCCATAAAAGTCAAATCCAGCATTGGCCACAAGACAGTGATGGTGAAGGAAGGCACCGGGTGGGCGGGGCTTGCTAAGTGGTGAAAAAGAGCAACAGGCAGGAAGGTAACAGGTGGGCGGGGCTTAGGCCAGGTGACCTAAATCCACTTGCACCTGCTCCCCATCTGCAAAGGAAAAGAAGCTGGAGGGCTCCTTAAGTAGGGAAACAGAGAGGCAAGCAGGAAGGTGCCAGGTGGGCGTGGCTTGCTAAGTGGTGAAAAAGAGCGGGAAGCAGGAAGGCACCAGGTGGGCGGGGCTTGCTAAGTGGTGAAAAAGAGCGGCAAGCAGGAAGGCACCAGTGGGTGGGGCTTGCTAAGTGGTAAAAAAGAGTGGCAGGCAGGAAGTCACCAGGTGGGTGGGGTTTAGGCCAGGTGACCTAGATCCACTTGCACCTGCTCCCCATCTTCCATTGGTCATGCCTTACGAGACTGCCACTGGTGTGCTCCAACCAATCACACACTCGCATACCAAGGTCAGGTCAATCAAACTCCCTTTCCTCTAAAAATTCTGACGTTCTGATCAGCTATCCGCAGATGTCTCCTGTCATCGGCACTCCACCCCCACCCGAAACACCAATTTACCTTTACCAAAAGATCCTCTTGAAAAGCATATCTGCTGCGACCTGCATCCGAACACGACCTATACGACACAGTGACGTACAACGAATCCTACTAAATGGAAGATCTGTGTTTGAAGTCCAATTCAATGTCTTTTATCTTCTAGATGCAACAACCAGACATCCCATGGTCCCACATGGCCAGTTCCATGCAACATGAACAGGAAGCGGTGAGCACCCTTCCTGCTTCCTTGTTTCTGCAGATGTGTTCAGGAGCCAGAGCATGACCTGAAAAACGCCCCAAGAGCTATGTATGTGCAGGGAGGCACAGGCGCAACCCCTTGTATTTTCAGTGCTGAAGTAACCCATCAGACATCCCGAATGGGCCATGCAAGACTGGGGAAACAAAAGGTCCCATGTTTGCATGGCCCATTGGGCATGTGCGCAGGGGGGCGAACAAGAAGCCAGCCCAGGATCGCTCGATAAGTTGCTTGCTGTAGCTGAGCGAATGCTCAGTGTTTTTACTGGGCTAGCTTGGCGTGCACTTATCCAAAATGGGTGGGTCGATGACCAAACCCCCACTATGGATGAGCTGCCCTTGGCAATAACACCTAAATACTTTGTAAAATGACATGCAGAGGTGTTAGGGAGAATTCTCATAAATGTGCTAATTCCCTTCACCTTAGAGACCCCCAGCAACTTTGCTGGATTTTGTGGACTTGATTTTTTTACCTGGAAAGAGTGTGAGCCTTTTTTTCCTACACTTTCATGTATTTTGATGTGTGTTTTACTCTTCTGTTCTTTGATTATGGAGTTTTAGATAACTCCATAGGCATCATCTTTTAGTAGTAGACCATGCTACCAGGTTTCCTGAAGCTATACCTATGAGGACTGATACATCTGAGGCTGTGGCTAAGGCCCTACTTGGTATTTTTACCAGGGTAGGTTTTCCTAAGGAAGTCATCTCTGACAGGGGGTCCCCAGTTATGTCCCACTACATGCAGGCCATGTGGAAAAACTGTTGAGTGACTTACAAGTTCTCAACTGCCTACCATTCCCAGACGAATGGGTTGGTAGAGAGGTTTAACCGTACTATGAAGAGCATGATAGGTGCTTTTGAAGAACCCCTTAGATGAGAGTGGGACCTTCTACTGCCATGCCTTCTCTTTGCTTATAGAAAAGTCCCACAGGAGGGAGTTGGATTTAGTCCCTATGAGCTTCTCTATGGTTATCCAGTTAGAGGTCCATTGGCCCTAATTAATGAGGGGTTGGAGAGTGCTCCTTCTCCCAAGCCAGTGAGAGTCACTGCTTTGTCTCTGGAGGAGAATGACACACATGATGACAGAAGCATCTGATAACTTAAAAGCAGGTCAGGCTCTGGTGAAGCATTGGCATGACCAGAAGCCAACATGGTTGAGTTTACTCAAGAACAGCAAGTTTTAGTTATGGTACCTACAAGGCAGAGGGCCTTACAGGAGAAATGGATTGGACCCTTCAAGGTTGTGGGAAAACTTAGAGAGGTCAATTATCTGGTGGACTTGGGCAATCCTGAGGAGGCCCACAGGGTCTTTCACACCAACCGTCTAAACGCCTATGTCTCAAGACCAGTAGTGGGAGCTTTGCTTCTAGCTTCAGCTCAAGAGGAGGAAGAGAGTGAACCTCAAACTGATCTCCTCAGGGGACAACCTTTAGATGAGAAAATAGGAGTTAATCTCTCTTCTAATCTGACACTGGAACAACATGAGGAGTGCAAGTTTCTCTTAAATCAGTTTGCCTCCCTGTATTCACTATCACCAGGCTTGACCCCTTGGGGCCTGCATGATACTCTCACTGGTGACTGCTTACCTGTTAAAAGCAGAGGTTACAGGATGTCAGATCATGTAAGAACCCACATAAAGGAAGAGGTCAACAAGATGCTTGATCTCGGGGTAACAGAACTCTCTACCAGTCCATGGTCTAGTCCAGTTGTACTAATGCCAAAAGCAGGATCCAAGGAGTTGAGATTCTGTGTGGACTATAGACCTCTAAATGCAGTCACTAAGGCTGATGCCCATCCTTTACATAGGACAGATGAGCTGGTGGACAAACTTGGTTCAGCCAAGTACCTCAGTACATTTGACCTAAAGTCAGGCTATTGGCAAATAGCTCTGACAGACCATGCCAAGGAGAAAACTGCATTTTCGACCCAGCTGGCCTCTACCAGCTTAAGGTAATGACTTTTGGATTGAAGAATGCAACTGCAACATTCCAAAGGATGGTTAATCAAGTCCTGAATGGGATGGAGGACTTCTGCATGGCATACTTGGATGACATTGCAGTGTTCAGCCCTAATTGGAAAGAACATGTTGACCACTTAGGATATGTTTTGCAGGCTCCTGAGCAGGCCCACCTGACCATAAAGGCAAGTAAATGTCTAATTGGTCAGAGCAAAGTGGTCTACCTTGGACATGAGGTAGGAGGAGGTGAAATAAGGCCACTGCCTAGCAAAGTACAAGAATGGGCCACCACTACTACTCAAACCCAAGTGAGAGCCTTCTTAGGTCTCACTGGCTATTATAGGAACTTCATAGAGAATTTTGGGTCTATAGCTTCTCCCTTGAATGTGGTCTCCTCACCCAAATTTCCTAAAAAGGTCAGGTGGAATGAGGAGTGTACCAAGGCATTTGAAGGACTTTAGAAAGCCCTTTGTCAAACTCCAGTCTTAAGAGTTCCTGACTATAGCCAAACCTTCATTGTGCAAACAGATGCTTCCAATACAGGTATAGGTGCAGTTCAGAGTCAGCTGGATGAGAAAGGTAGGGAGTACCCCATATGCTTCATCAGCAGAAAGCTGAAGGAACCAGAAACAAGGTGGGCAACCATTGAAAGAGAATGTTTTGTTATTGTGTGGTCACTGAAGAAGTTTAGACCATACATGTATGGATCTACTTTTGTGATTCAGACTGACCACCAACCCTTGAGATGGTTAATGCAGGTGAAGGGGGAACATCCTAAATTGTTAAGATGGTCAATCAGCTTACAGTGGTTTGATTTTACCATTGCATACAGGGCAGGATTGAAGAATGCAACTGCAACATTCCAAAGGATGGTTAATCACCAAAATGCTGATGGTCTCTCCAGAATGTTTGACCGACTGGAGTAAGGAGATTCATCCAAGGGTGAATTAAATCCTCCTGTCCCTTAATCTGTGTGGGACGAGTGTTAGGGAGAATTCTCATAAATGTGCTAATTCCCTTCACCTTAGAGACCCCCAGCAACTTAGCTGGATTTTGAGGACTTTATCTGGAAAGAGTGTGAGCCTTTTTTCTCACTCTTTCATGTATTTTGATGTGTGTTTTAATCTTGTATTATTTGATTATGGAGTTTTAGATAACTCCATAGGTATCATCTTTTCATGTGTGCTACATAGCCCCTTCAGTGCAGTGACACAGGGATGTCTTTTAGACTTCCAAACGGTTTAAATACCTTCTCTGGGATAAACTACTGTTTCCCAGAGAATGTAAGGTTAAATTGACTTTACTAGTCTTTTTAAATTCCTATACCCAGCACACACTATCTTCCTATAGAGTGCAGGAGGGGTTACCTAGTATCCCCAGTGTCTAGAAACTCATGTAGCAGTCAAATGCTACCCTTTTCTATCGAAATAGCTGCTGGCAGTGGTTTTACAACAAACTACCATGATTTTTCCGGACCACAAACACCGGTAGCTAAAAATCACAGGAGCCATGTTTTTCAAGAAGGCGCCTTAAGCCCCTTTGTTTAAACAAGGCCCGCTCTTCTTTTTTCGCCATTTCTTTCTGGAAAGGTCCTTCTAGAGTTTGTCTCTGCGCGCCAAACCCGGTTTGGTCTCTTTGTTTTTACGCCTTTGCAGGCTTTAGGACTGAAGACTGCCTCTGGCGCCTGAGTGTCTGGGGTGGGCAGGAAGTGAGGGAGGTGCCCAAAACTCTCTGTGCTTAGTCTCCTAGGAGACCCAAATGCAGTCTGGCGTGATTGGCTGGCTGACTGTCCGGCAAGGACAGCCACCTGCTGGGGGAGAGACAGCTAGGCTGGAATGAAAGGGAGAACATTTTTAAAAGGCGAGTCTCTTGGACTGAAAGGCAGAGTCGGCCACTGGAACAAAAGAACCGAAGACGAGCTGGAAGAGGACGGCTGATGCAACTCCTGGATCGTTGGTTTGCTGCAGGTCCGAATTGCCAAGTTCCTCTCAACAGAGAAGCCCCTTCAATGATGACTTCTTCCTTTGAGTTGGTGGGACCAATCAATGCAGTAGCCACCTGGATACCATTCTTGGAGCTGGATAGGTTTAACCAGGGGGAAGGACACCAGCTTGTGTGCTTGACTACAACTTCTCGAACCAAAGATCTTCCATTTGCCAGCTTGTTTGACAGTCCCCGTGCAGTGTAGGAGTCCCCCCGACATCCTCCCCATTGTCCCCACGACTGGGGTTCAGGAACGGTGAGATCTGCAGGAACTGCTAGGAACCAACGTCTTCAGCTGCATCTTTTCTTCATATTAAGGTACTGTGCCAACCCGATTGAGAGAACTTACCTCTCGCAGTGAAAGTTTGTGAAACTTTCCCAACTTACAGGCCTAAAAATTCCTGTGACCCAACAAATGATTCTTTTTCATACAAACTACTTCTGAGAACTTTTGCAAAGACTTTACCGTTTACTACAAGAACTGCTCTTTCCTATCCAAGACACTAGCCCATTGACTTTGGCCTAGGCCTATTGAACTGAATCGAGTCCTCTAGTGAACTAAACCTAGTTGCACTGCCTAAGAAAGTATTTGTGATCTATTTTATAAACTTGTGCCTTTGTACTCCTATTTAAAGTGACTGAAATGCCATTTTGCTCCTATTTCGGGGGAGCCTACTTTACTCAGAAGCCTATTGGTTTGGTATTGAAGTGTGTTTGTGTATGATATTAAGTTGTCTCCTTCTAGTGAATGTTTTCTAAATGACTGTGAAATAAACTATAATGAGTGTTTTACCAAGAAACCTTGAGTGTAAGTGTCTACTTGAACCACTATGATTGTAAGACCTCTGTGTAACATCCTTGTACTGCTCACATTCCCTCTTGAGATAAGCCTGGCTGCTCAGCTCGCTACCAAAAACTGTGTAGTACAGACTTATACCAAAGGTTGGTTTTGCTTACACTATAGTGCTACTTGTATGTGGTGGTCCCAGAGGGTACTGCATGCAACTCTGCCTAACAAGAGGCTTCCAAAATGACTTCTGCCTGCCAACTTTCTACAAAGCCTCAGCTAGCACCGTGCTTAACCTCTTTAAAATGGGAGGAGACACAACCAGAGAGGACATGAGGTTCTTGTCATGATGCCATCATCACTCCTTTGCTTAAAAAACCTCACATGACTCCAAAGAATTGGGAAACCCCAGACCAATATCCAGCCTCCCATAATTACCACAGGCCAGAAGGGTATTTCCATCCTCCAACAGGCTGCCTGCCACAGGAAACATGTAATCTATCCTAAATGGAAACAAACTTCTGTATCCCACGCAAGCAGGGTGGCTGAAGTACCGACTCGGACTGCGGATCCAGGTCTGGGTGGGCAGGTCTGCTGAAATGACATAGACAGAACGCTTGCAGTCAAGACACTAGCCCATTGACTTTGGCCTTGGCCTATTGAACTGAATCGAGTGAGTCCTCTAGTGAACTAAACCTATTTGTACTGCCTAGGAAAGTATTTGTGATCTATTTTGTTAAGTTGTGCCTTTGTACTCCTA
Organism: Ambystoma mexicanum; assembly: GCF_040938575.1. NCBI lineage: Eukaryota > Metazoa > Chordata > Amphibia > Caudata > Ambystomatidae > Ambystoma > Ambystoma mexicanum. Next base: position 124,259,859 of record NC_090921.1, on the reverse strand, counting down.
TTTAAAGTGACTGAAATGCCATTTTGCTCCTATTTCAGGGGAGCCTACTTTACTCAGAAACCTATTGGTTTGGTATTGAAGTGTGTTTGTGTATGATATTAAGTTGTCTCCTTCTAGTGAATGTTTTCTAAATGACTGTGAAATAAACTATAATGAGTGTTTTACCAAGAAACCTTGAGTGTAAGTGTCTACTTGAACCACTATGATTGTAAGACCTCTGTGTAACATCCTTGTACTGCTCACATTCCCTCTTGAGATAAGCCTGGCTGCTCAGCTCGCTCCAAAAAACTGTGTAGTACAGACTTCTACCAAAGGTTGGTTTTGCTTACACCTATAGTCCTACTTGTATGTGGTGGTCCCAGAGGGTACTGCATGCAATTCTGCCTAACAAGAGGCTCCCAAAATGACTTCTGCCTGCCAACTTTCTACAAAGCCTCAGCTAGCACCGTGCTTAACCACTTTAAAATGGGAGGAGACACTACCAGAGAGGACATGAGGTTCTTGTCATGATGCCATCATCACTCCTTTGCTTATAAAAACCTCACATGACTCCAAAGAATTGGGAAACCCCAGACCAATATCCGGCCTCCCATAATTACCACAGGTCAGAAGGGTATTTCCATCCTCCAACAGGCTGCCTGCCACAGGAAACATGTAATCTATCCTAAATGGAAACAAACTCCTCTATCCCACGCAAGCAGGGTGGCTGAAGTACCGACTCGAGCTGCGGATCCAGGGCTGGGTGGGCAGGTTTGCTGAAATGACATAGACAGCACGCATGCAGTCAAATGAACCAATCCCTGAAACGCACACAAAATCACATTCACTTGGGAAGAGGGAGTCGAGGTCAGTGTCCGGGTGCGGAGCAAGCGCCTTGTATAGAGGTTAGGGGTGTTCAGAGGAATCTGGCAGACTGGGAATGCAGAGGTCTGGTAAAAAGCCTGTGGGAGGAGAGAGGAGCAGAGAGGAGGAGTCAGATTTGGCCAAGGCTTGAGAGGAGCCGAGGAAAGCTTGGAAGTCAGGAGGACACAGTGGTCTGGAAGAGAGGGAAGGAGGTAATAGAGAGCAGAAGGAGGAGGTTGGAAACAACAGAGGATGGTGGATGTGGCAACGGAGTGGTGGGGAGGTGGAGACACATCAGGAGGAGGTGGAGAAGCATCAGGAGGAAGTGGACAAGCATCAGGGGGAGGTGGACAAGCATCAGGGGGAGGTGGACAAGCATCAGGAGGAGGTGGACAAGCATAAGGAGAAAGTGGACAAGCATCATGAGAAAATGGACAAGCATCATGAGAAAATGGACAAGCATCAGGAGGAAGTGGACAAGCATCAGGAGGAAGTGGACAAGCATCATGAGAAAATGGACAAGCATCAGGAGGAAGTGGACAAGCATCAGGAGGAAGTGGACAAGCATCAGGAGAAAGTGGACAAGCATCATGAGAAAATGGACAAGCATCATGAGAAAATGGACAAGCATCAGGAGGAAGTGGACAAGCATCAGGTGGAAGTGGACAAGCATCAGGAGGAAGTGGACAAGCATCAGGAGGAAGTGTACAAGCATCAGGAGGAAATGGACAAGCATCAGGAGGAAGTGGACAAGCATCAGGAGGAAGTGGTGAGAAACCAGGAGGAGGGAATAGAGAACAGGGCGAGGCGGTGAAAGCATAGTCAGAGGTAGGGAGCCAAAAGGAGAAGGTGGTAAACCAACAGAAAGAGTGATTGAGTTAACTAGAGAAGCTGGTGAATGATCAGGATGAGGAAGTGAACCAATTTCAGGAGGCAGAGTGAGAACAGGAGGTAGTGGTATTTCATCAAGAGGACGTGGTGACAGAACAAGAAGTGATGGAGCCGGTGGTGGTAAAGGAACAGGAGGAGCCGTAGAGAGCAGAGGAGGCGGCAAGAGAACAAGAGGAGAAAGTGAAAAAATGAGAGGTGGTGATACAACAAGATAACGCCGTAATAGGACAGGGAGAGATGGTGGCACAGCCAGATTAGGCAGTGAGAAAACAGGAGGAAGAAGAGAAAGAAGCAGTGGAGGCAGCGTGAGCCCAAGAATGGGTGATGAGAGAACAAGAGTGGCAAGTGATAGACCAAAGGGTGATCAAAATAATGAGCTAGCTGGCAATGAGAGTGTCGGTCCTGCGAAGACTGAGACATGGTGGCAGAGTCTTGTCAATCACCGGCTTGACTAATGTGGGGTTGGGTGGAGGTGCAAGCACATGGCCAAGTGACTAGGGGACACCATGAGCTCAGAGTAGAGGATGGTGTAGTCCTGGAGGTACAAGTGAATAGAGGAGGGTTCCCTACGAGCAAGATTGTTACAGAGATACAAGTATCCAGAAGGGGGATGCGGGTGTTCCCCATATCACGGCTAGAATAATTCCTCGCCACCTCAGTCAAGCAGCTAGCAACAAGCAGGATATCTTGGGGAGTAAGCTTAATGACCTCTAGCCTCATCCCCATCATTGCCCAGATCCTCGACGTGGACAGCAACTGACTCCTGGAATCGAACGCTCTCCACACGATGATGTGATATGGCATTTGTAACTCGCCTATACAAAAGTGTTTCAAGACGTGACGAGGCAAGGGAGGGGGAAAGACGGAGACAACGATCTTATCGTGGAAGTGCAGGGGCTGGGGGGAGTCAAAAGTGCAGGGTATTACAGGGAGGGGCAGTGCAGTACATAGGATAACAGTAAAATAAATAAATAAAGACAATAAATAAAAAGTGCGCCCAGCTGGTGGCAGGTGCAAGGTGGTGGCAAGTGCAAGGGTAAGTGCAGACATCAGGTGTCAAGTGCTGGTAGAGGGCTGCAGTGATACAGAAAACAGATGAAAGAAAAGAATACATTAACTTTCGGATCTTTGGGAAAAGAACACCCCAAGCAGTGAACGACTAAAACCCCACAAGGATTGGCAGGGGAGGAGGTCCTGACTCTTGAAGCCATGTCATTCTGGAATCATCCTTTGACTTGTATTGGATGGATCTGGAAAGAAGATCTTTCTTTCTTGTGACTTGCTGAGACGAGACGGCAACGAGAAGCTATCCTGAATATGTCTCACCCTCAAATTTCTCAGCGCATTTAAAATGTCGTCCATCTAAATTTAAGGAATCCCCAGATAAAATAACCCAAAGAGACCATAAGAATTGTGTCTGGCTCATGTTTGAGCCATGTCCTATTCATAATACCAGACAAACTCCATTGGAGCCAGCCATTTATGACTGTCCCAAACTATGTGAAACTCAGTCCGAATAAAGTCAAAATCTCATTATCATCAGCCCTGGCTCATTTCTCCGCTCACAAACCAATCATGCTCCCGCGCACTGTTGCACCCGATCACGAAATGGATTGTTTCAAGAGCTCCCCATCATTCAATATATGATTTGGAAAATATGCTTTCATCAGTGTGCGGCCCGCCACTAAACACATACCAAGACTTACTTTTCATCCAGTCTGGTGATGATTGACTTTGCAGGAATTTCTGTGATGTGGATACTTTAAAAACAAGACATTGGGCTCTGACCCACCAATCTTCTTCTCAACAGCCCTCTCAGTTAGGCTACAGGACAGCTAGCAAATGACAACAGATGATGGTACAGGCTTTCAAGCAGAAACATACCTAGGCGGTCAGATAGCACAGCGAGTAGAGTGCTCATTTTCATCTTCGGGCAGAACCTGCCGACGCCGGATCGCAACCCAGCAGGGCCAAACGCAGCCGTCATCCTTCCGAGGTCGATAAATGAGCACCACCCACTGTGGGTAATATTAAGCAGCGCTCAGATGCCTCAGGGTTCATAGTGCTCTATAAATCCTAAGGTGACCCTGTATCATGTTTGACACGTGTTAGCAAGAGCTGCTTCTGAAAGACTAGAGATAGTTGAAGGTACCACATGATATGAGGCAGAAGCGGGGGCGCTTAGCATAGATCATAGTTTCTAGATTGTACAGGATGAAACAGAGGGCCAGTTTATTTAAATAAACACATTGTTTAATTAAAGTGCATTGACAGATTTTTCAATTTACAAGCAATTATGCAGTAATTACAATCTTACGCAACCCTTGCGTCACATATAAAGCAACTATAAGTTAATGGAGTTTAAGACAATTTGCTGTGCCGCTAATCGCGCTCAGCCTGTTGAATTGTGCAGTTCTGTTAGCACTTATTACCAATCATTCACTAATCGCCGTAGAGCAGGTCAGATTCCTTTCATTTAACTGACGGCCGACACGTGTTTCGACCTAGAGGTCGTCCTGAGGAACACTTCTGGAATCCCCCCGGGGAACAGACGATAGCATTGGAACTTACGGGAGGAGCGCGCCTTTATTTATATGTGACTGACTTCGCAGATTGAGATACCAAAGCAGCAGAGCCTTGAGGACAACCTAGGTGATTAGTGAATGATTTATGAACAATGCTAACAGAACTGCACAATTCAACAGGCTGAGCGCGATTAGCGGCACACTAAATTGTCGTCTTAAACTTCAGATTGGGGTAGTTGAGGGTATACCATTCTGTGACCACAACGCAGCTAGCCTTCTGGATCAGATTTTGGGGTGGATCGCACTAACCTTCAAGTCCCTAAACCCTCACCATCAGTTTGAATAAGTTAATGGAGTTTTGTCGATTGGCTTACATGTGTTCCGCGGAGCACAGCATTTATTCACTTACACGTGCCCTAATGGCCTGTAGAAAAACCGGTAGATTATTGAAAAAGGCCATTGCAGGACTGGGAAGGGGCCAGGTAAGTCAGGCCCACTTGTGTAGGTCATAAAGTGCTTTGATTAGAGTTTGTGAAGGTTGCGCTGTGTCCTTATGTCTCCTAAAGTATGTTCGGGTTCTTGTTCTTTCTCTGAAAGGCTCAGGCAGCAGTGATATTCCTCAGTTTAAACAGATCAGGCCTGAGACAGCAGAGCTATCCTCAGGTGACGCAGACCATAGAGTCTCTAGCAGCAGAGACAGCCCACAGGTTACACGGATCTTAAAGGCGTAGGCACTGAAAAGTACAACCATCCCTGGAGGTGCAGATCCTCTGGGCCTGGGCATTGCACAGCAGAGCTATTCCTTTGGTTGCACGCTGGAGAGCTACCAGTCTTAAACAGAGCGCTGTATGTGAAGTGCTTTGAATAGTGTGTGGAGGTCTGCTATCATGATGATCGGTTACCCGTGTTGAGAGTCCCATGTACTGTGCTTGTGTGCTCAGTGACAAATATTGAATGGTCGTACTTCTTTGCAGCAGCGGTTGAGTCGTAACCCTTTGCAGCATATGTTGAGTCGTAGTTCTTTGCAGCAGGGGTTGAGTCGTAGTTCTTTGCAGCTCTGGTTGAGTCATAGCTCATTGAAGCACAGGTTGAGTCAGATCTTTATAGCACAGGCTGAGTTATAGCTCTTTATAGCACAGGTTGAGTTATAGCTCGTTGAACCACAGGTTGAGTCGTAGCTCTTTGCAGCTCAGATTGAGTCCTAGCTCTTTATAGCACAGGTTGATTCATAGCTCGTGGAAGCAGAGGTTAAGTCGTAGCTCTTTGCAGCAAAGGTTGAGTCGTAGCTCTTTGCAGCATAAGTTAAGTCATAGCTCTTTGCAGCAGAGGATGAGTCGTAGATCTTTGCAGCAGAGGTTAAGTCATAGCTCTTTGCAGCTCAGATTGAGTCGTAGCTCTTTGTAGCAAAGGTTGAGTCGTAGCTCTTTGCTGCAGAGGTGGAGTCGTACCTCTTTGCAGCAGAGGTGGAGTTGTTGCTCTTTGCTTGTGTTGGAGTGCTCTGCAGCAGAGCTTGAGTCCAAGTCCACAGAAGTGAGGGTTGAGCTGGACTGCTCAGCAGCAGGGGTTGGGTCAGAGTGCCCTGAAGCAGAGGGTGAGACAAAGTGCTCAGCACCATATGTTGACTATTGCTTCTGAGTCAGGTTGCTTAGAAGAGCAGAGATTGAGTAGTGCTCAGCAGCAAATGTTGAGTCTAGGTGCTCAGCAGCAGAGGAAATGCAGTATTCTGGAGCAGAGATTGAGCATGAGGGCCTTGTGGCAGAAGCTCAGCTGGAATGCACAGCAGCAGAAGTTGAGCGAGAGTGTTTTGCAAAAGGCGAGTCGGAGTGCTTTGCAGCAGAGGCTCTGCCAGAATTCTCTGGCACAGTTTAAGTCAGAGTGCTCTGTGGCAGAGGTGAGGTTGCGCTCTCGAGCGGGTGTTGATTCAGACTGCTCAGAAGCAGAGAATGAGTAGTGCTCAGCAGCATTCGTGAAATCAAAGTGCTCAGCAGCAGAGATTTAGCTGTGTCCCGGAGCAGAGATTGAGTTGGAGTGCTCTGCAGCAGAGATTGAGCTGCAGTGCCAGCAGCAGAGTGTTAAGTATGGGTGCTCTGTGGCAGAGGCTGAGTGGGTCTGTACAACAGCAGAGGGTAAGTCTGAGTGCACTGAGGCAAAAGTTGAGTCAGAGTGCTTTGCAGCAGGTGCTCAGTCAGAGTTCTCTGGTGCAGGGGCTCAGTTGGAGGCTCTCTAGCAGAGGTGGGGGCGTGCTCTGGAGCAGGTGTTGAGTCATATTGCACCGAAGGAGCGGTTGAGTGGTGGCCAGCAGCAAATTGTGAGTCTGCGTGTTCAGCAGCAGGGGTCCAGCTGCCTTCTGGAGCAGAGATTGAGTGTGAATGCTCTGTGGACGAGGTTGGAGTGGGAGTACTCCATGGCAGAGTTTGAGTTGGACTGCTCTGTGGCAGAGGCTGAGTTAATATTCACAGAATTCTCTAGAGCAGTGCTCACTGGCAGGGACTGGATAGTGCTCTGGAGCAGAGGTAGTGTACAAGTGCTTAGTATCAGGACAGGTTTCTGGGATGAGGTCCTTCTTTCCTCCTTTCAGACTCATGCACAGATGTGGCGCGGCTGCTCTCAAAACCGAGTAAGTTTCACAGATGTGCGGCTCTCAGTCTCAGAAATGCCTGGAAGAAAGAGAGAGAGGACTGTAAGCTTCATAGAACTGATAATTCGAACAGAACCAACCGGTTAGGGATGGAAAATGGCTACAGCCATAGAGATAGAGAAGAGACCATAAGGCTAATGGTGGAAAGTGATCATTAAGATAGAGGTGGGACGTATTCACAGTGTTTGGGGTAATAAGACAACCCAGGTTCAGAGATAATCAGAGAGAAACTACCTGGCTAAGGAACATTGAGTCTAGCCAATGCGTGGAGGTGGCCAAGGATGGTCCCTTTTATTAAGAGGAATTCATGATGCGCACACTATATTGATGATGGGGGTGGCAGCAAAACTAGGGCAAAGTTGCTAATCCATATGTATCAAGTGGAGTCAATTATGGATTGGATATGGTACTTTTAGTGTTACAATCATTTGGAGTTTATACATATTAGCTCTTTGCACACATAGAAAGATACAATATTAAAACTGCAAATGCAACACAAACACAAAGCTACACAATGGGGTGCTTCTTTCCACGGTTAGCTGTTACACATGCATCCTAAATAGAAGCGACATTCTTGAGGCAAAGGAGAATGAGTTACCTAGTAGGAAGGTCGTACAACAGGGTCAAGTTTACAGTCCTTGCAAGGGAACAGATGTTATCTTGTCCTTTGTTTTTAAATCTATAGAGGGGGCTAGTCATTTGTTTACTGATAATAAACATGAGGCCCGAGGCCAGGGTATTTTTTTCGTGGGCATAAGAGGCTGTATGTAGCTGCATAACTTAGAAGGTCTTTTAGATGCGACAGGTGTCTGTGGAATTGAGATCGCAATCTATGGTTCAAGGAAAATCCTGTTTATGCAGACCTTCCTCTATTTGCTAAAATATGTCAGCGAGACCATGTGCAATCATACTTAAAGTTAAAGGTCTTAGGCCAGTTATTGCTAGCAATGAATTAGGTTTTCTATACCAATGTTTAACCATGTACTGACATCAGGACCTACGCCAACAAATCCCATGAAGAGGTGTGTTTTGAATATGATCTGCAGATAATAATGAAGACAAGCCTGACCAATGAAAATGGAAGAATTGGGGAAAGATGGGATTTCTTTGAAGAGGGTTTGTCCAATACTATTTGGGGGGCTGGATGGTAATAAAGTACCTGGGAATGTTTTGAAATTGTTCAAAGTGTATTTAAACTGCCAACTAATGTTGAATTGTTGAGACTTAGGTTAGTTGTAGTACAAAACATCTGGAGAGCCAAAGGACCACCTCGGCGTGTTGAATCATGCTAACTGTGTTTACCACACAGACCAGCCATTGTGCAGTCAATGATTTTATTCGGTTTTGCTTTGCTCTACGCCACTTTCCATTGAATTCCTCTCCCTGTCTCTATATTCATTTCTTGCTTATATCCTGGGGTTTTAGATCCATTTCAAAATCCCATGTTAATGTGCCTGAAAAACAGCCTGAAGAAGCACCATTGTTATGGGTAATTATAAAGACTGAAACATGGACAGCCTATTTACTCATCCTAAGAAAGATGACAGTATGGGCAGGAGGAATTTAGAGAGAATCCTAACATGTGAATGACAGAAGGCTCAGCTAATGGGAAGTACACCCCTGAACTGTTCTCTCTTACAGCCAATGTACCATGGGGATTGTAGTCCATGTTTGTAACGGTGGAAACCCACAACACATGCTGTTGTGGGATGACACAACCATAAGTGAATGAGAAGCGGGGCCCACTTTTTTCAATATGTTGGGACAAGCATGGACTAGCTAGAGACGGGTATTGGAGGAGACATAACAATGATCAAGATATATCAGAAAAAATGCTGACATTGGTAAAACAAAATAGGGTGCGTCCCTCAAACATTGTGACAAATGGTAACTCTAATTCTTGTCCATCTTATTGCTGCTTGGAAAGTGTTTTAATTAAAACCTCAGAAAGTTTCATTACTTACTGTCTTCCTGGTCCGAGCTGTGCAGCATCTCTTTGTCCACACTCCAAATTTTCTTGCTGTTGAAGAAAAAAGTGGTGAAAATAATCCTTTGCAGCACTCAGAGCAAAATAAAAAAAGACATAACACCAGAAGGCTAGACACTATGGGCGGTACAGAAGGAGGAACATTGCGGCCAAAGAATGCGGGCGGAAGCAGAATATTACAGATAGGAGAACAACGTTTTCTTTATTTTTCAAGCGGAACGGCCACTCACAACCTCTGCTTAAACGATAACAAAACTGAGCACCTGGTTGTTGGCTCCCCCCATCGGCCCAAAAACCTTGACAGTTTGCACACCACCTTCTGCATTGATGGTTCCATCATGCCAGTTCTGAAACAGGTCAAAACGCTGGGTGTCCATCTTGAAGCTCAGCTAAACATGAGCAGGCACATAAATGCCTTAGCGTCTGCCACTGCCTAGACGTCCAGATACATTTTTCTGAGCAGGCAATTCCTTCCACCGAGCAACCTCATCACGCTTGCGCTTATCCTTACGAAACTGGACTACTGCTCAACGTTTTATGTGTGAGCACCTCGGGTCCATATATGGCCAAAGTAGAACTTTTGCAGAACAAAGCCATGCAAGCCGCTTTGGGCTGACAATGATCTGACCACATTTCTGCTACCAGAAGGGAGACCCACTGGTTAACCCATTAAACCTCGTATTGACTTTAAAACTCTATTGCCCACCGTTGCATATACAATGATGCTCCCCTGTACCTCAACAGCAGCGTTACCCAGAAACATCCAGTGCGCCCATTAAGCTCCAGCATCTCACTGCTCACTAACACGCTTTAAGAAAAAAGGAGCAGGAGGCGTCAGCTTTTGTGTGACCGGACCCACTCTCTGGAAGTCTCTCCCCGCCGTCATCCGAAATGAACAATCATACTCTGCCTTCAAAAGGCTTGTAAAAACGTGGCTTTTTGACAAATACGCCTACAACTCTGTATCTAATGTATCTTTTAAACGCTGTTAATTGTACCAAACGCTGTGATACCCTAGGGTCTGGGCGTCACATAAATGCTTATGTGTATCACTTCTTATGAAGCAGGGACGTGCTTGCAGGTCACATATAAATCCGCTGAGGGTATCCAGGCTAGAGAAAAATTGTGGTAGACTAGTAATGATTCCACCCCAGGATGGCGCTCTCCCCAGTCTGATAGGTTTGGGACTGAATATCAGGCCTTTTGAAAAGTCTTGGATAAGGGACTCTAAGCAGCCAAACGATTTATCGAAGGAACAGCGTGCCCCTACGTAATGTTAGACCAGAAACGACCCGATATTATGTATAGTATGTTGGCCAGAAACCAACAGCATCATGTGACAAACATCGCAATCCCAGAATCATCAATGTAACCAGAGGGCGTCCATTTTCTGAAATGTCAGCCATTTGCTTTTTTCTTTTCTGTCAAAACGCTTTGCAAAATGTTTTCTATGCTTCAAACTCACACACGGTGCAAGGCCACGGCCTGAATGCTGAAAGACTAGCACAGACAGGAATGTAGAACGATACAGAAATACATTGTTTTGCTCCCTCATGAAGTCCTTGAAGGCGAGCAGAAGCCGCATCCAGTCAGCAGACCAGGTGCCGGCCCGTCTTGCAAACGCTGTAGTAAAAGGCAGTTAAAGCATGAATTATATTTTTTTAGCGGTACTCCTTCGCGGAGACTGGTATTTTCTGCTTCAGAACTGTCTGACCCTTAGTTCAAGAATCGAAACACATAGATAATGTGCTAAGGAATGTTTCTCTCCTACGAACATGATTTCCTTGCCGAACTAAAAGCTCTATGTTCCCCATAACAGAAAGCGGTCTCTGCTACTATTGCTAGAATAACTATATTTAGACTGAATAGAGATTTGTCATAACGTGTCATAATTTTCATGATTGTCAAACACTGAGCCCTAGCCTGAACGATACATTTATGGGCGGATTGAATTGCCTTCAAAAGATTGCATGTCATGTATATATATTGTTGCCTGAGTGTTGCTCGCTCTCTTGTGTCTCACAAGGTCTGGGAACACACGTTGGGAGACGTAGGGACCCAGTCGGCCGACTGAGAATACTTTGAAATAAACCAGACTTGTTTGGAAATCGAACCATGTGTCTGTCGTGCCATTAGAGTATATGGTTATTGTGCCTTAGTTTCCATATGTGGTCTTTGTGGCCAGCAGTAATTCCCCTACGTAATCAGTAGGCACACGCAAATCCCATCAATTGTTAAGGCCCATATGTGGACTTTGAAGTCTCAGCCACACACATTTCTGCCAGAGTAAATTTTCCCGACAGGTGTATCGCCACCTTGGCACTGGTGGAATGTGGCATAGAATGGCTGGCAAAGGCCAATCTGACTTATGGTAACACAACCTCAGCGAGGATCCACACACTGGACAGACCCTTGCTTTGATGTGACTCGTCATTTGATATCTGCTCCATACATCTCAGCAAGGCTCCACACACAGGGCGGAGCCTTGCTTTGATGTGATTCGTCATTTGATATCTGCTCCATACATCTCAGCAAGGCTCCACACAAAGGGCGGAGTCTTGCCTTGATGTGGCTCGTCATTTGATATCTGCTCCATACATCTCAGCAAGGCTCCACACACCCAACTGAGCCTTGCCTTGATGTGACTCGTTATTTGATATCTGCTCCATACATCTCAGCAAGGCTCCACACACCCAACTGAGCCTTGCCTTGATGTGACCCGTCCTTTGATATCTGCTCCATACATCTCAGCAAGGCCCCACACACCGGACGGAGTCTTGCCTTGATTTCTCATTCTACAAAAAAAACCTCAATTGCATGCAGTGTGAAGGGGCGTTGACAAACATAAATGCAGTTATGATATGATGTTTTATTTGTATCGCGCCCATACACCAGTGATTCAGAGCGCGGCGAGGCAAGGGAGGGGAAACAAGAGAGGACAAAACCGTGATCTTACTAGGCCCAGAGGCATTGAGAACGTGTAAGTGCAGGGGAGAATCTGTGAACTTGAATGTATGTAAGAGCTTAGCCGAGGAACCCATGCACTTAATATACCAAATGCGAGATGGTTTACAAACTAGTGAATGTCTGCATTTCAGACGGTAAGAAACTGTACTATCCTGCGTGCTGAGCTACACTCGTGGGTTGCCCAATGGAACGCAGGACCCAGGGATCTGTGCATTCTGGGAGTGACCTTCAGGGCGGGGCTTATACTGGATGCACGTACATGCCTTGCTCTCCTGCCTACCACCTATAGCTGTAAACCCTAACATAATCAAGAACACTCCTTTTGTACTCACCTAGTCCTTTGTGGTCCCTGCTTCCTTCCTGCCTCACGGAAACCCATATATCCCACTCACTATAGAGGGGATTACATAGACAAGGGTTCCACTAAAGATTAGCAGTCGTTTTTGTCATCCACTATTCCCTTCTCTTCATTGTGGTGGCCAATTATGGTCTATGTAATCATTTGTGTTCTTATATAGCGCTGCATGCCAGATTCCTCCTGCTTCTAAGCCAGTGGTCGAAGTCAGCGGGAGCGGTCGAGAGCGGTGCTCCTCTACTTTTTAAAATTACGTTTTACAGCTCTGATACTTTTATTTTTAAAAAGAAACTGTTCCGGAATGGTTTTGTTTTAAAATAAAAGTGTAGGAAGACGTTGCAGCTTGCACTTTCAGTGCACTGCACTGAACGTTCCCTTAAACAGCAGGTGCAAGTGTTTGGGGGTTTGGATTGTGCGTGGGAGGAGGTGTGGTGACGGGGTTTGTGGGGAGTGGGTGCAGGCCAGCAGGGAACATAGATCCACTGCTTCTTTTCGTACACTTCGACCACTGTTCTAAGCACTTTAAAACAGGTGTTATTATTAGCCAATTTATCGACCTGGGAAGAATGAAAAGCCACGCTGTGAGATTCGAACTTGCCAAATGCAGACTGGTGCCTCTGTCAGAGACCAGCGCGTAACTCGAAAAGCTATTCACCCAGACATAATAAATCCTTTACCTATCTGTTACTTTCTGAAATGCTATCTATTTACAGGATATTTTGATTTATAAACATTAATAAGATAAAAGCAGACAGGCTAACACCACACAGGAATATTTTTTTAAAAAACTTTCAAGGATATGACTAGTTTTTTCATATTAGTACCCGGTGAGGGGGTGGTGCGGCCTCCCAGCCAATGGGGACGCTCAGAACGCAGGCATTACTAGATGGTAATCCTGCCCTCTGAGCTTCCTAAGGGGAGCGGCTGCCACCTCCCCATGCTGTGGAATGAGCTAAGTGGCTCCGCCTCCCCCACCCCTTTAACTAATTTTTCACTCCCTCACCCCGTCCCACTTACCTTAATCCATTCCTGATGTGGTGCGAACGTGCAGGGTACACTTTTGTCCCAGGCACGTCCCCTCCCGATCGGCTGCACACTGCCATGGAAAGGCAGAAGGGACTACATGTATTCCCTTTTCTCTTTTCCATGGCGCCCATTTTTTTCGTTTACCTTTTTCTATGTATTTTTTAATGGCCACAATAGAACGCGAGAAGGGACTATTTGCAGTCCCTTCTCTCATTCAATGGTGGCCATTTTTTGTGTTTACTTTTTTTTTACTAATTCCAATGGCCGCCATGGAAAGGGAGAACAGACTACGTTCTCCCTTCCTTAGCAGCCATATTTCTTACTTTTTACAGGCTGAGGTACTAATAGCAATACACCCCAAGCAGGGGCGCATTACCCCTTCAAGTAATGCCCCGGGGCTTTTGTTAAGGCCATTGCTTCGCTCGGGCCTGTAACTATGGGCCCCCGGGCATTACCTGAAGTGCTCTGAGCTTATTGCTTAAGTAAACCAGACTTCAGTCTGTGTAATTGGTTCGGTGTGACGAGGCAAAACATGGGCGGGCAGTCTCCAGACATTTTTTTCAGAGGGCAAACGCTGCCCCTCTGTGTGTTTTTGATCAATTTTATAGCTAGTCAGCAATGCTATAGGAACATCCGTTCTCTTGGTTTGTTAAAGGCAACTGCTTATTTGTCTTGTGCGATTTCTTCCTTTGAGAATGACAAATTGAAATAAATGTGCATATTTCACATTAGACCTGTTCACTTCCTGTGACTTCACTTCCCATCGCGTATGTCAGAGGCCCACGCTTATTTTTAGGACTTGAACATCACGTGCCCCGCTTGACCTGGAAAGGTATGAAGGCTTTTGGGAGGAGAGAGGCGGATGCAGAAAACTGTGTCTCTGGAGAATCGTAGCTTGGAGCAAGGCACCTGTGTGAGCTTCCACAACGTGAGGAGGGCGTTTTATGCGCAAGCGTCTCCAGAAGTGAAGACATGTACCTCTCCTGTCAAACACATATTCTTCCACATGGTACAAAATGGATGCCAGTCAGTAACACAGATGGACGTCCAGCCGTGTCTCACACAGACTGCCTGTGACGCGCATGTCCGGCCAATCACAAAACATTTTTACAGCCGCAAAGGTATTCGCATCCAGAAAAATGATCAAACTGCGGCTGACATAAATTTTGCCCGCTTCTTAAACAATCGGGGCATTTGGGAGTTCGTTTTTGGGAATCTGGGATGTGAAACCCTTAGGACATGCGCTGGGTGTTGTGCTTAGTCTGGAGCATGAGCTCTCCAATAGTAATTAAACAATTAATGGTTGAGTCTGTGCAATCTATAGTTATTGATTTAGCCGACACGTGTTTCGACCCTCTTGCATAATTTTCAAGGCAATTTGTATTTGGAAGGTTGCTCAGTGAGCAGATTACGTAGGTGTGCGTAACTTGAGGTCACGTTCCTTAGGAGTAGACATCCGGAGCCACCAGTGGTGGCTGGAGGGATGTTCTGGAAGGACAGTCCAACGGATGTGCGTGGAGCTGGAGATAACCCGAAAAGCCGGGTTAGACTCAGTCGGCTATGCGGCTTGCAATGTCATTGCGAGTTAGTACATAGAACTATGCATGTGAAGAGATCAGCGCACACAGATGGTTGCTGCATATGCAAAATGGGTGTGTCTGGAGGAGTGGCAATGGGCAGGCCATGCAAATGAGGGACACACCTGCAAATACAGGTGGTGAATCCTTGCTCACCAAATAATAGCAAGGCACTTGCTCCTGTACTAATCTGCCCCTGTCCCAACCTGCTGTGTTCTTCGCCTTCCCATGATAAGTTGAACTTCAATAGCATTCAGGCCTGGTGATTTGCTGTTTATTTTAACAAAAGTTCCATTTGCTCATGGCGCAAACTGAGCCCGGTATGTATGGTATGACAAATGTCATATCATATCATATGAGAATCTTTGTGAATCACCATGCATGTGCAATTTGCGTGTGATCTGCAAAATGCACCTACGGCACTTTGCATATCAGGCCCATGGACTGCAGCTTGTCGCACACATACAGGCCCCCAAGCAGCGACACACACAGACTCATGTTTTCTACACACTGCCCTCTTCCTTTCCCACAATCAGAGCCCTTCCTGTGTCACACATACCCAGGCCCGTGTTCCCCTTCATTACATGTACGGAGATAGTACCTGACTCGCCGCCTGTACACGCAGACCCCAATGATAGCGATGAGAATGACCGCGATTGGTACCAGCACGCCAATCAGGATGACCATCAGGTTATCTGCAAGGAGAACACATGAGATTCTGAGTTCCACACACCTGTAATGACTTCTGGTACTTGTATTCACATTCCAGACCCAAATGTACTCCAGGGCACGCAGACCTCAACAGATTTCACTCCTAATGCCGTCTGTGGATTCCAGCACTGGGTGGATTCGGTTTACGGTCATTGCATCGAATTCCTTGCATCGACATGCACTTGCATCAATTTATTCCATCTACAAAATATGCAACACCCCCCCACCAAACGTTTTTTACCCTTTAAAATGCACCTGAAGAAAAATTAACCCTTTACCCACAAAAAATATGCATTCGATGGGCATTTTTTAGATGGAAACATTTCGATGGAATGGCATTGGATGCAATGACCAGATACTGGCGGATTCCTTAGTGAGGTTGGTGGTTCCATCTGTCATTAATCAGGGAGTGTGGATTCTACATTTTCCCACACCTGGTCTATAATCCACAAAAGGCAGGGGAAGTTGGAGTAGCCAAAATAAAAAAGTATCTCCATAAGTGGAAAAACAACTATGCTGGTTGGGGCTGATGGGAGTTGTAGTCATTAACACCTGGAGAGCGAAAGGTTGCAGATGCAGACCACTGATCTGGGGATTGGAATTACTACAGCCTGGTGCACATTGTTGCCACAACTCTTTGAATGCCACTCTGATTAGTGTCTCCAAAGATCTGTGGAAGAAAGACTGGGGCAGTCCATTAAAAAAGGCCTCTACACTAGTGATCCCAATGTCTACATTCTTTAGTGGGCTGAAGCACTGCAGAGAACACACACAACCTCCCTTCCAAGGGTTGTAAAGGATTACGAACGAGAAAAAAGATTGTGATTTCAATCTTGCGCTGGTAGATACATTTGTGAATACAGAACAAAATGACACAGTAGACTTTTTCTTGAAGACTTTTGGTCAAGCAGTTGTTGTACAAGTAAATAAATTCAAACACGTGCACATATATTATCTTGGATAGTCCTTGCTGCTGCACAAGTACTTCATACTCCTGTTGTACACATATGATCGGTTTTCCTTGACACAAGTTTCGGTGGATTACCGGCTTCATCAGGGTGAAATTGCATTGTTTATGGGTTCAATTTACGTTGGGCCACATAGGGTCGAATGATCATACCGCAAAGCAAGGATTAGGGGATAAAAAGCTTCAACATCTAAATTCCATCAAAAAAAGATTGTTGTGTTATTTTGTACTACATTCACAAATGGGGCAACCAGCTCATAATGTAAAATACATTTCTCTAAACCCTCTAGAACAGGTGGCCGCCTGACGCGATATGAAAAAAAGCATTGGACTACAACTCTCCTCAACCCTCGCCGGCATAGTCAATGTTGAGGCACCATTCAGTCCCTTGCGGTCTTGCATAGGCTGTAGGCCATTTCATTTTTGTTAGTGCATTATGGGGATTGCGGTCCTGTGTCTGTTTCAGGTTTTATATATTTGGGGCATGCAGCTCTGGGCTTAATGCCTAACTTCTCCATTCTGGGTCAGTACCTCATGTCTATGCTCATCTCATGAAGCAGTCTAGGAAATGTAGTCCTATGATTATGTCTCATCCCTCAACGTACAGCTAAGGATCATAGACTGTGCTCAACCAACATACTAAGGCATTGTGGGACTTGTAGGTCGATGATTTTGAATATTTTGTGACATCTTTGGAACAGCTTTAGTTCAACATTTATCCTTTATGGATCGGCATATTTGTACTTTTGGAAGTACATGCTGGATGGAAACCATGTGCCATATGGTGTTCCGTGCACCAACTCTGCCTCTGAATGGCACGCAGATAGCCCTGATCACAGAAGCAAAGCGTGAATGGCTTATGCCTTCCATTTTATTTATTTATTTATTTTGGCATTTGTAAAGCGCGCCTAACCCTAGGGCATCTGGGCGCTTTGGTTTTACGATCCATATTTTAGAAAATGACCCTGTGTGTCTTAATGGCTCTCTCAACCATTTTGATGAACTTCGACCCAGTTTCTGATTTAAAACACCCAGGAAAACCACAACCACAGCAGAGGAAAAGGCTTACCTGTGGGTGCAGGAGGGGGGACATGAGAGGGCCCCGGTGATGGCTCTGGTGAAGGGTCAACAACATCATTCTCACACGTGGCTCCAGTGAATCCTTGGTCACATGTACAGGAAAAGGCTCCTGACGGAGTTTCCAGGCACGTCCCTCCATTCAAGCAGGGGTTGGTCAAGCAGGGGGAAGCTGTAGAAAAGCAGAAACATACCAATAACAGTTGTGAGGGGAATAGGCTGTGGGGCGGCCATGACAGAAGGCCAAGCAGTACAGTGGAAAACAATGACAGAAGGCCAAGTGACAAAGAGGAACCAATAACATCCGGCCGTGGAGGCAGAGGGAAACCAATGACAGAAGGCCAAGTGACAAAGGAGAACCAATAACATCCTGCCGTGGAGGCAGAGGGAAACCAATGACGGAAGGCCAAGTGACAAAGGAGAACCAATAACATCCTGCCGTGGAGGCAGAGGGAAACCAGTGACAGAAGGCCAAGTGACAAAGGGGAAGCAATAACATCCTGCCGTGGAGGCAGAGGGAAACCAATGACAGAAGGCCAAGTGACAAAGGAGGACCAGTAACATCAGCCCGTGGAGCCAGAGCAAAACCAGTGACAGAAGGCCAAGTGACAAAGGGGAACCAGTAACATCTGCCCGTGGAGGCAGAGGGAAACCAATGACAGAAGGCCAAGTGAGAAAGGAGGACCAGTAACATCAGCCCGTGGAGCCAGAGCAAAACCAGTGACAGAAGGCCAAGTGACAAAGGAAAACCAGTAACATCCGCCCGTGGAGGCAGAGGGAAACCAATGACAGAAGGCCAAGTGACAAAGGAGAACCAATAACATCCTGCCGTGGAGGCAGAGGGAAACCAATGACAGAAGGCCAAGTGACAAAGGAGGACCAGTAACATCCTGCCGTGGAGGCAGAGGGAAACCAATGACAGAAGGCCAAGTGACAAAGGGGAAGCAATAACATCCTGCCGTGGAGGCAGAAGGAAACCAATGACAGATGGCCAAGTGTCAAAGGAGAACCAGTAACATAGCCCGTGGAGCCAGAGCAAAACCAGTGACAGAAGGTCAAGAGACAAAGGGGAACCAGTAACACCCGGCCGTGGAGGCAGAGGGAAACCAGTGACTGAAAGCCAAGTGACAAAGGGGAAGCAATAACATCCTGCCGTGGAGGCAGAGGGAAACCAATGACAGAAGGCCAAGTGACAAAGGGGAAGCAATAACATCCTGCCGTGGAGGCAGAGGGAAACCAATGACAGAAGGCCAAGTGACAAAGGAGAACCAGTAACAACAGCCCGTGGAGCCAGAGCAAAACCAGTGACAGAAGGCCAAGTGACAAAGGGGAACCAGTAACATCCGCCCGTGGAGGCAGAGGGAAACCAATGACAGAAGGCCAAGTGACAAAGGAGGACCAGTAACATCCTGCCGTGGAGGCAGAGGGAAACCAATGACAGAAGGCCAAGTGACAAAGGGGAAGCAATAACATCCTGCCGTGAAGGCAGAGGGAAACCAATGACAGAAGGCCAAGTGACAAAGGAGAACCAGTAACATCAGCCCGTGGAGCCAGAGCAAAACCAGTGACAGAAGGCCAAGTGACAAAGGGGAACCAGTAACATCCGCCCGTGGAGGCAGAGGGAAACCAATGACAGAAGGCCAAGTGACAAAGGAGGACCAGTAACATCAGCCCGTGGAGCCAGAGCAAAACCAGTGACAGAAGGCCAAGTGACAAAGGGGAACCAGTAACATCTGCCCGTGGAGGCAGAGGGAAACCAATGACAGAAGGCCAAGTGACAAAGGGGAACCAATAACATCCGCCCGTGGAGGAAGAGGGAAACCAGTGACAGAAGGCTATGGAGGAGAAGGGGAACGTATCATGCCAAAGGAGGGAGAAGGAAACCAAGAACAGAAGGCCAAGTGACAAAGGAGGAACAGTAACATCCGCCCGTTGAGGCAGAGGGAAACCAGCGGCAGAAGGCCAAGTGACAAAGGGGAACCAATAACTTCCGGCCGTGGAGGCAGAGGGAAACCAGTGACTGAAGGCCAACTGACAAAGGGGGACCAGTAACATCTGGCCGTGAGGCAGAGGGAAACCAGTGACAGAAGGCTAAGGAGGAGAAGGGGAACAATACTATAAGGCCAAGGGGCAGAGGGACACCAACCACAGAAGGTCAAAGAGGAATAGGGGCACCAATAGCAAAAGGCCCTGGAGGAAGAAAGTGAGTGAGACTATCACAGAAGGTCAAGGCGGCAGAGGGAATCCAATAACATGCCAGAGGAGATGGCGGGAAACCAAAATTAAGTGTCCAAGGAGGTGGTGGGCGCAATACCAGAAGGCCACGGAGGCAAAGGAGATAAAGGAAAACCAATAACCGGAGATCATGGAGGAAAACTATAGAGAAAAGCTAATGACAGAAAGCCAACTGGGCTGAGTAGAACCAATCGCATATCTGAGAGGAAGGAAACCGAAACAACCCAATAACAGGCACCCTAGACGGACAGACCGAATGAACACAGTACCACCTGTCTGACGAGAAGGCCCAGTTTTGAATGGATTTTGGTCCAGGAAAGCCTTGTTAACAGCATGATTTGGTTTAAGGTTGGGTGGCATCTCTCTCCAATGGCTTTCTTGCTCACTGGTCAATGGGATAGCAGGATTTCCATTGGGGAGAAGGGTCAAGGGTGAGCGAGGTTGGGTTACACTTACTTCTATAGCAGCCAAGGACGAGGTTGTAGACGGTGCAGACCTCATTCGTCGCGCACGTGTTTGGGGCACAGGACACCACCCCGGTGTTGGTGCAAGTGCAGCGACTTGTACAGCCTGTGTCATAGAAGGTTTCATTTATCTGAGGAGAGACAAACAAAGTGGGTAATACAGGTAAAGGTGTCCTAGCAAGGGAGCTGGCAGAAGTGGGGCATGTGAAGAGGGACACAATGCGGGAAGAGAAGGTGGGGGGCAAAGAGACTGAATAAAACGCAAATTATAATTTATAATGGAAGGGCCTCCCCATGATCCTTGCCTACTCCTGGCACCAAATGCTGCTCTGCCTCAGAGCAAAAGTTTGAGTCCTGAGGATGGTGTAAATTCATTAGTTCAAAAAACACTGCCATGTGTTTCTCATTTTACACACAGCCTCTAGAATCCCTAGGGGGTCGGTGTCTGCCCTCTGAAAAAAGTGGGTGGACATCACCCACCCGCCTGTACCCTTGACTTTAGCCCTGGATAGCGCAGTGTGTTAAGCCCTCCCTTCCTGCCACCTGCAGACATTGGTCCTAATCTATCAAATCGGCCAACTCAGCATTTCATCCTTCAGAGTTTGATACTCTGAGTACCGCTGTGATGGGTAATAGCAGTCCCTATTATTACAGCAGTTAGAAGTAGGAGGAATCTGATGCGAAGCGCAAAGTAGAAATGTGATGTTAATATTCACCTCTGGTACACTAGAGGACCTGCATAACTGACCCCCTCCAGCATTAGCACCCAGAGAATAAGGTGCCATCTTGAGAGGTGGGCAGGCTGAGGGCTGTGCCAAATACCAAGGAGGGTTTCGGACCCGCATCCCTTTTCTGGGCTCTATGCAGTGGCATTCAAACTTGTATACCACGACTCCCCCCCCATTGAGTGAAATATTGGTCCTGGGTCTCCCCAAAAGCTATGGCTGCTTATATTTTCTATTAAATGATTATATTTTCAACTAAAAGCAGCCACTGTAATCCCTTTTTAAAGAGCCCCACGCCCCCCAGGTCACCCTTTGGGCCCCCATAAGGGGGGCAGACCCACAGTTTGAAGACCAGAGTGGTTGCCAAGCAGATGCAGTGCCCTACAGCAGAGGGGTGACTATTATTTATTTATTTTATTTATTACATTTATTATACGCCCAGACCCTGAGGTATCACGGTGTAGTTACAGACATGGGAAAACATACAATCTCAGTAATGAACACATCGTTTAGACAGAGGATACAATCTTAGTAATGAACACATCGTTTAGACAGAGGATACAGGCTACATTGATCACATTATATACATAGAAGAAGACATTAATATACAGTGGATGGGGGAGTAAGCCAAGGATGTGCTAAGCACGGGAGTAACTAAAACTGGTTGAATAGCCATGTTTTGAGTAGTTTTTTGAAGAGTGGGAAAGACGTTTCTTTCTTGATATTTATAGGTAGGGCATTCCAGTGCTTGCTCCCAACATCAATTCTTGAATGTTGCCACGGCACAAGGTGTGCCACGCTGGGAAACATACCGGGTAATACTTGCTATTGAAGAGCGCGCCGCACTGGCTGAAGGGTACGCAGTCCGGGCCGCTCAGCACGTATCCTTTCTCACACTCGCAGCCCTCCACGCACGGATCGCTGCACTCGGACGGGGCGGCCAGGTTGGCACAGGTGGGCGGGCATGCTGACATGCAAGGCTTGTAGGTGCTGTGGGGTGGGCACACCAGACCTAAAGAAAAGCGATAGACACTGTTTACTAAAGGGAAACTTTGTCTCTCAGCAGCAACTCAGGTTTCACACAAGAGTCCCAGCGAAAACAAAAGTACCTTGTGATATGAGGGTTGACACCTTCAGGGCACACTCATAAAGGCTCACATATTTCAGGAAATGCTTTTTTTTGTAACCTTTTGGGACCTGTAGTCCTAGCCATATAATGAAATAGGAAAAGCAGAACTACAAGAACCAGAATGCAAAGAGAAAAGGGGTCTGTGCAATAATGTCTTGATTGGAATGACACATGTTGGTATACATGCATGGGAGACAAGCAGATAGATGTACACTGAAAGGTAACAGGTGGAAAACAATCTGAAAATCATAACCTGAAAGGGGCAGAAACATAAGACACACACACACACACACACACACACGCACACACACACACACGCACACACACGACAAAAACAAGTACAGCCACAGATTGAGAAAATACAAGGACGCATAGCATAGAACAAGTACACTAACACTGTATTCACTGATCAACACAGGCATATGCATATACTGAGAGAGTGGCACAGGTAGAAATGGGATATGGAAAATATAAACACAAGTAGAGACATATACAATCACACAGTCCAGCACAGACTGCACAGACATTAATTTACTACTGGGCTCTTCTTAATCTGAAGATGTGTTGGGACTAGTGAGGGCCCATTTCAAAATGATGTTTGGGGCCCCCTGCCTACAGCTGGGATAACCAACTGTGGGGCGCATTGATTGTAGCGATAAAGGAATGCAGCGGGTGGTTAATAGCTGCAGATTGTCACAGGACATGCAGGCAGCAGGGAGCTGAAACACTGAACATCCTCTGAAAAGCTATTCATCTTTTTGCCAGAAAGATGCTAATGTATTCAACCCGGATTACAATGGCAATGAGGTGATGAGAGCACTGCTGGATACTGCAAGAAAGATTAGCAGTGTGTAATAAAAGTATCACCACCTTTGAAAAACATTGGGTCATAATGCTTTGTTTTGCTTTAATTAATCATGGCGTAATCCCGGGCCTGTAAAATGGCGGGAACAGCAAACGCTATGAGGAAAAGGGCCCAGAAATGATGGCGGCTTATTCCCTTACACTGATGTACAAAGCCTAAAACTAGAGGCCACGCTGTGATGCTCCAGCACAAATGAGATTCACAGAGTTGTGTGGGTGTCGAGCCCCTCAGGGATATTGCTGCCATCTCCGACGACCCCTGAAGCATGAGCAATGTTTCTCACCACAGCCAGTGTCACCCCTCCAGGCCCTGAGGGGCACGGCCTCCTCCTGGCAGGCCTCCACGTACGCCTCGTAGCTTTGGCACTTCAGCTCCGTGTCATTGAACAGGGCGCACAGGTCATACACGCAGTTCCTGGGAAGAGGGGAACGGAAAAAGGAGTTAACCCATGTCTCAGACCTTAAATCCCACTTACCGCGTGCACCTGCATCTGCACGCCACTTCACACTGCGGAACCACACAGTTCAGGAGCATGACGCCATTCTCTCGGGCTTCCATGTGATAATGTCACCTGGGAAAAGTCAGCACACCGAAAATCCTTCCCCCATATATTCTAGGACAGCCAGGTATAATTTGCTATATATACCCCAGTCGTATAATATTTGGGGAAAGTGCTGATTTTCTTTAAAGTGTATTTTTAGGGAAAGGGCGCCAGCTGGCGGCCATTTCCCAGGCGACTTTATCACTAGGTACACAGGCTAGTTTATCACTAGGTACGCCTCTGGGGTAGAGCCAACTTCCTCGGGGTTGACATGTTTCTGCAGAACCAGACTTCTTCTGGTCGTTCTCCTTCTGTGCACCTTCCTGAACTCGCTGGTATATGCAGTGTGCAAGGAAGAAGCTGGCAGAAGGCGACAGGGGTGACGCGCACAACATTTGTGGTCCATTAGCTTTTACTAGAGGTGTGTTCAGTCTCAAACCTACTGTCACCTTCCTGCCATGTGATGTTATATGGGAAGGGGCTTCCCAGGTGGTGTTCTCTGGGCCTAGTGATGCCCCCTTACGGGTCCAGGCTTACCTGATGCTCTCCTTACCTGGGATATGTAACCTCCACCGGCAACCAACGCTAGGGCCTGCTCCATGCAATGCAATGCTGTAGATGAGTGGTACTGACGTTCACTTGACTCTGCCCCAGCCCTCCCAGTCCTTCAAAGGCACAAGCCTGCCTGCAGATCTCCCACTTCCCCCATCCTGTGCACCACCCACACACACACATACACACACGCACTTGCAGGCTTCACAGATACTCACTCCTGGAAGATGCTGGGCGACACCTTGGCATGGCATTCCCGGAAGGGCCCCTGGGGGTCTGAGATGGCCCCACAGAGGTGTGTCCCGTTCATAGCCTTCAGCTGCTCCTCTGTGCACTCACCGGTCTCGAAGCCGGATTCGGGGTCGATCACCTCCCGTCTAAAGCGAAGAAAGCAGGATTTGCATTCATTGTATTGCCCTTTAGTGGATGTAATATGTTACAGTAAGACAGCTCAGTGTGTTCAGCGTTCACTGCAGAGAGCTGAGTGATATGCATGTCAGAGGCTTGAATCTCTGCAAGGTCGACTGAATCTTTCATCCTTCCAAGGTCGATAAAATGAGTACCAATTTCGATTGGTTAATAATAATTGTTTTTATTTTTAAAACATCGTTAAATAAAAGCACTGCATTCTTTACAGCGGATTATACTTTATATGACCCTGTATGCCCCCAAAACAGGTTTGTGCATCTGGAAAAACAAAGGAAAATCCCCACCAAGGGGTCAAGGCAGTTCCTGCATTTTTCACTGGTCAGCAAAAAGCAAAAACAATTCACCATTCCGTGCCTTTGGAATAAATAGTTACATTCTGTTAACAGGTTCGAAAATAGTCAACACGAAGTGCTGTGAAACTAATTTAACAGAATAGGGAGGAGTAGAATAGGAATGAAGGGAGGATAGCTCTGTGGCAATGCGCAGGTGTTGGAAGCAAGGCCACGCTGTTAAACACAGGTTTGATTAAAAACACAGGATTATGAAAAACTTGTGCGATATGAATAACTTGCGCGATCTGAATGTACAAGGCCTATTAGGGTCATTCAACCTCACCCCTCCTTTGTTTTGTTGCGCCTTGAGACGTACACGTGTACAGGTGCATAATAAATTACCATGGCAAGCAGCGCTCACAATTAAAAGTAAACGCTGTCCAGCATATGAGCATCTCAGGCAGCGTTTACTCACTTTGCACGGCAGCGTAAACACGCTGTCTTTTGCCCTGCACTTTTGCACTTCGCCGCCATACAACTTACCAAAATTTGGTTGTGGGGAGCTGCCTACGTGTATGTCAACACATAACAGCCTACGCTGCCAAATTACACATTTGAAGATATGAGCTCCTTGGAATTCT
The DNA here is from genome assembly GCF_040938575.1 of Ambystoma mexicanum. NCBI lineage: Eukaryota > Metazoa > Chordata > Amphibia > Caudata > Ambystomatidae > Ambystoma > Ambystoma mexicanum. The sequence continues at coordinate 124,234,442 of NC_090921.1, read as the reverse complement.
CTGGCTGGGCTGAAGCTGGATTGCACGGACGTGGACTTACTTTAGAGTGGTGTGCATGTGTACTTTCTATCATCTCTATCCAGTTTACAATCCTAGGTGGGTTTCGAGATGTGCAAAAAGTGGGCCTTGTAATGTTATGTAATAGGGATTTAAACTGCACCCATTAACACCGTAAGCGTCTGAGGCGCTGCAGATTGCCCGAGTGGATGCAGTGCTTTGTGCCCGCACCCGGGTTGCCGGACACTGGGCTGTGGTGGGAATCCAGGGTAACGCTTTATGCTGTCTAGGTATGCCAAGGTGTGTCCAGAGATGCGGGGCCTGATAAGAAGGGGGTGCCTGTTCGCTGTGATTGTGTCAGAGGGTGGGAACGGCGGCTGGTGAAGAGCCTTGTTGTCTGAGGCCTTCAGTCTGTCCATTTGGTAAAACAGGGGACAGAAACGTAGCACCGGTGCAAGTGGAAAGTTGCACGGTATTAGCACCAGGGCAAAGTTTGCCCTATTTCTAATAACAACGGGACATATTAGAAAACCATTGCACCACGACAAGTGCATTTTGACATGGTATAAGAAACCGGGCAAAAAAGACACATTTTCGATGCATTTTTGCACCAGGCCAAGTTTCCTCTGGTGCAAAAAGGCAGTGAAAATGTATCTTTTTTGCACTAGGGTAATTTTTGCTCTGTTCCTTATACCATGCCAAACTGCACATGTCATGCTGCAATGGTTTTCTAATATGTCCCAGTATTTTTAGAAATAGGGCAAACTTTGCCGTAGTGCAAATACAGTGCAATTTTGCACCTGTACCGGTGCAAAGCTTCTGTAAATCGGGGCCCATATATATTGTCTAGGGCGCATTGTGCTTAAGCACTGGACCATAGAGCGGCACGTGATGGGGTGTTTAGGTGGCCCGCCCCTCGCTCTCAAAGATTCCCATGCCAAGTATGGGTAGCATACCCACTCCTGATATGATAGGATAGTATATAATATGATGGTTTATTTATATTGCATTCTGGTACTTGAAGTCCTGGTTTAAATGCAAATGCAAAACTATGACCAAGCACTGGATTCACTACTCACAACTCGCGGGACAGGATGGGATCCCTGCTACGAGTGAAGTCTTTTGCAATAGCTGTGTTTTGCGAAGCTCGGTACCTGGACCCCTGTGACTAGGAAGTGTAATGTTTTGGGGATCTGAGGCGTGTATGTTCATGGGATTCACCTATTCCGGCCTCTATAAGGAAGAATGGTGTCACCTAGGCATGACAGGCTCCAGGCATGACAGGTCGCTCTGGTACACCTCAGGCGAATTCATCAGATGTCTACATGCCCCGCTGTGCTGTTGGTGGTGTTGTAGCTGAAAGGACGCTACCTTCGGAATGCCTAGTCTAGGGTGGGTACTTATGAGCGGGTGTACCAGAGCCTGAATTAATAATGGCCTCCCTGTTTCGGGTGGGTGGGACAGAAGACAATGACAGGCCTACTCCATGTTCAGAGATACTACTGTTCCGTGCCCTGGAAGGCGAAACACGAGACGGGAAAGGTAAACAGGCGCGCGCTTCACAAGTTATGAATGAGCTTTCAGAAGTAGACCCCCTACTGCAGAGGGCTGGGCGAGAAGACAAAGCTTTTCACAAGTGTGATGGGATAAGCACACTTCCCCCTCTGTGACTGCCTGGGCTCGTGGTACCTCCATTTGTATGGGGGGCCGTTTGGGAGCTAATTCAAGATTCATAAATGTATATACTGAACAATGAAATGTATGCATAACATACTGAGATGTATATCTCGTATACTGAGATACGGGCATTAGATACTGAAACATACACACTGTACACTGAGATACATACATTGCATTATATATTGAAATAGACACACTGTACGATGAGATACATTAATCGTATACTCAGACACTGTCGACCACCCCATCCTGTTATCCCGTCTTGCCCAGATGGGCATTTCTGGCCAAGTACTCGCATGGTTCACATCGTTCCTGTCGAATCGTACTCAGACCCTCTCTATACCAGAATTTTTGTCCACCCCCTGCCCTCTAAGCTGTGGAGAGCCGCAGGGTTCATCCTTGTCCCTGATCCTTTTTAACATGTATATCTTGGCACTTGTCTGTCTCATCCACTCCTTCGGCGTCAGGTGTTATTCGTATGCCGACGACACTCAGATCCTGATACGTTTAGATCTGGAACGGGCTGAGAGGCTTTGTGCCTGAGAAGATGCCTGTCAGCCGTCGGTAAGTGGATGAACAACAACTGGCTCAAGTTGAACAGAGACAAGACAGAGTTGTTGGTGGTAGGGTGCCCCCGTGATCCTTCACTTTGGGTGTCTTCTTTCTGGCCTGTCTTCTTTGGTAATCTTCCCATTCCTACTGGGAAGGTGAAAAACGTACGTATAACTATATCGGCATCGCTCTCTATGGAGAGTCAGATCACTTCTGTATGCCAAGCAGCCCACTTTCAGTTCAGAATGCTGAAGAAAGTACTCCCGCTGATCCCTGAGCCGCTTCGCCCTCTGGTGGTTGCAGCCCTTATACTATCACGCCTAGACTACTGTAACTCTCTCTATCTGGCTCAGGGGCTGATACAGAGATTACATCGACTACAAAATCTGGCGGCAAGGATGGCCACAGGCACCCTGTATGGAGCTCATATCTCTCCCATTCTAGGCCCCCTCTACTGGCTACCTGTGAGACAACGTATCAGGTTTAAAGCCATGTGTATTGTTCACCGGTTTGTGCACAATTTGGGAGTAGAGTTCTTGCAAGCTAAATTTACACGCTATGTCCCGACTCGCAAGCTCTGCTCTGCCACAGCGGACCTACTTGTTGTACCAGTCTACCGTCGAGTACGCATAGGAGGCAGGGCCTTTTCGTGGCTGCAGCAATTGCATGGAATGAACTTCCATTGTATATAAAAGAACTGCCCAATCATCTTGCCTTCAGGAAGGCAACAAAAACTCATCTCTTTAAATAGGACACTCCTACTTCTATTTCTCTCCTCCTGTCATCTCATTGTATGGTCTCCCTCTCAACGCCAAGATGCCCTTGGGCGAACGTTTGTGCTCTAGAAATCTTATTAACATAACATAACTCAGAGGTATATACTGTATAGTGAAACTCATATATGATATATTGAAGTATGTATGCATATGCAATGTACACAGAGGTACTTACATTGTGTACTGAGGTGTATATATGGTAGTTTGAGATGAATACATTATATGTTGAAATATATGCACTGTATACTGAGATGCATACATTATATACCAAGATATATACACTGTATCCTGAGATGCACACAGTGTATATTGAACATATACACTGTACAATGAGATTTATTAATTGTACAGTGAGATGCGTATACTGTATATTGTGCTACCTATTGAAATGCATATGCAGTATATTGAGATTCATCCATTTTATATTGAACTGCAAAATAGTGCAGATTGAAATGCATACATTGCAAAGCAACCAATGTATAATATATAGTGAGATGTGCACGCTACATTCTAATGACTCATATACACAACGTGCTGAAATATATATATACTAAATGTTGAACGATTTACATGAAATATTGAGAATCTTGATACATGTAGTGAGAAGCTTGCATATAGCATGGTGAAACTGCTTACACATGAACTCTTTTACACACCCACACCCCCCACACACACACACACACACACCCACACACCCACACCTACACACACCCACACCCACACACACACACACACACACACACACACACACACACACACACACACACCTGAAAATGTCACATGGTTTACAGTCCTGCCCACTGGAGGGGGTGGCTTGTTCTTCTCTTGCTAGTTTCACTTTCCACAGGATGTTCAGGGGAGTTGCCAGGACTTCAGACACTGGAGACATTTGCAAATCTATGCCCTGCCTGAAAGTTTGACTCTTAGTGGTGAGTGCCTGTGTATAATTTCTGTCGGTCTTGGGGATAGGAGAAACGGTTGCCAGCACAGCAGAATGTTACTGTAAATATTCAGAATATTCAGCAGTGCACACAAGGCTTAGGGTATATTGATCTGTAGGATCAGCGTGCCGGTTTATTTGTCATTAGAATCCAGCGTGGCACAAAAAATAAAGTCACTATTGGTCCATTTCCGAGCCTTACCTGCTGGTAATCCCGCTCATGTCGCATCCCTCACGCCAGTCCATGCCTTTCTTCCATGTTTCTTCAGGCTGCCATGGAAAGGGAGATGGGAGGAAACGTAGTCCCTTCTCCCTTTCCATGATGGCCATTTTTATTGTTTACCTTTTTTTTTACATGTGAGTCAATGGCCGCCATGGAAGGGGAGAAGGGACTATGTGTAGTCCCTCCTTCCATGGTGGCCATTTTCTTTGTTTACTATGGCTGCCACTGAAAGGGAAAATAGACTATGTTTTTATGTCCGTGGTGCACATTTATTTAAAAACATTTTCCTTTTTTTCCCTTTCCGACTGCAAAATGCAACACATCTCACAGCTGGAAAAAAACCTCCATTAATACCCCGGTCTAAAGGGGTACTAATGGAAATAAAGCCCTCGACTGCGGGCCATTATGCTCGGGCCTGTAACTATTGACCCCAGGGGTATTACGTAATGCGGTAATAGCCCACAGTCTCTGGGCTTATTACCTAATTATTACTGTTGTTTCTCAGCAGACAATGGGCCTTACAAGGCACATATTTAAACCATGGAAATAATAATATTGCAGTCCATTCACAACATTTATATTTTTTAATTAAAATGGTCCTGGGTGATAGTAAATAAAAGAAGACAAGGCACACATTTGCCATATATGATGTTTTTTGGGTGCAAGATTTCTTTTTTGTATACATGCATAGCTTTATTCAAAAGAAAGCTAATGTAACATTTTAAATAAAAAAATGTAATATTACCAAGTATGAATAATTCTTATGCATTTAACACCATTTAACACCAGAAGCAGCTGGTTTGATCCTGCAGGATTTAAATTCAGCATACCCTGTTTTAAACATGTTGCTATACATCTGAGTATATATGTGAGTCATTTGCATAATAGACTTCTCCTTATTTCTGTCTCGAAATCCCTGAAACACTCTAGATCATATTTATACATCTGCACATATGATCCCAAAACATACATGTTATGCTTTTGTTGGAGACTATTGCACACACATGAGTGACCATCAGAAGGTTTAGCTATGCTCCTGCGAACCTGAGATTCGACTCTAGTCTCTGTGGTTTACGCCCGAGCAAGCGCTTGCAGCTTCCACGAAGGCCCTGGGAGTTTGGTGGCATGCCGTCTGGGGGCCCTGGTGTTAAGCTGTGCGTCTCTAGGGCGCTGCGTACCTGGGGTTTCGGTTCCTGGTCTCACTGGTGACGCCAGACTGGTAGTCTCCAAACCGAATGTAGATATTGCAACGCTAGGAAGCGACCCCGACCCAACCCTAATGGAACAGGGATGGATTGGAATCACCTCCCAACGCCACTGGCTCACCTCCCTGTGGATTACAGTGACGTCGGGACAGTGCAAGCACTGACAGGGAGGTGACTAGGTTGAGCTGGTGCGGTCCGGTAGAAAGCCACAACTGGAGGACGAGAGGTCTTCAGCACGATCCACCAAGGCAGTTGATAATCCGGAGGGCTGGCACCCAGAGCCACAGTGACAAAAGGTTCAAGGCAAACAAGGAGGTCAGGAAGAGAGAATGGACCCAGGAACAGGGAGACCCAAAGAGAGGGAGAAGGCCAAGATGGAATCCCCCCCAACCTCCTAAGAGCCACGGAGCCAAGGGAGCTAATCCCAAAGGAATTGGACCCAGGGAAGGGAAAGGAACTGGCGGGTAGCAGAAGTGAGGCAGCCCGAAGCCGGGAAAAGGAAACAGGAACCAAGGAGCAGGGAACTGAATGCGGGCACCAAGCAACGGTAAGTGGGGACAAACCGCGTTAAGACGCGAACAGTAGAGGGCTGGACGCTATTTACAGCGTCCAGCACGAAAGCGAGGCGTGGACCGCTGGCGGGACAGCGCATGCGCGATGGCCGAGCGGGCACCGGAACGAGGCTTGGAACACAAGCTTGCCTGCCCGTTCCTGGTTACCCGCGGGGCCTGCGTACGCAAGCGAGCGCCAACCCGCTGCCCACAGCCACGCTTCCCAAGCTGGTAACAGGGGTAGAACCGCCACGTCCGGGAACGGATGCGGCGAGAAGGCCAGGTAAGTGTCCTAACACCTGGCTTGCTGAAGTCAATAGGCATGAACGTGTCCATTTCAGTGTTTGCAAAACAACCAGCTAAGAGCACACGTTAACCCCTTATTTTCCACAACCAAAGGAAGCTTACAGTAAGGGATAGTGGTTATTGCACCCTGCACGCCAATTTCAGAGCACTCTTCCAATTTGGTTCAGAAGGATAACGTGCTTAGTCGTCTCTGAGTGGATTTGAACAATGTTAGCTATCATATATGTATGTATTTGTAATTATTAAACAAGAAGGCATCAGGGAGTGCTTTGATAAGAAATGCTTTTCATAGGGACAGAAACATGGCATCTTAATTTCGTTTTGGAAAGGCTAAAGAAGTCTCTTTTGGGCCTTGAGTTAATGTGACCTGATAACGCTTGCATCCGAAACAGACTCGTTGGTTTCCAATGCCTATGCCAGAAGAGAGACTAAGATGCAGGGATGAACCACTGCTCTCTTTTGTTCAAAGGAGGTTCCTATATTACCTTACATGAGTCTTTTCCTTTGTCGGTTTTAACACTTGCCTTAGAAAAATTGCATTGGTGATGTAACGCCAATAAAAACAGCATAGGATACTTGCACTAATGTAGTGAGGAGTAGGTGACTCAGTGTGATTCAAGGATCACACTATCCAAGATTCCCTAACGGGTATTGAGCAGGCTCTGTAGCTTCCCAGTCATCTCAGAGATCTAGCACACAGTTCATGGCTTGATTTTGCCCTCAGCGCTTAATCCCCCGCCCCTTGCATTTGGTAATGGTATCCGGTTCAGGTGTTACCCTCTCTTCCCAGGTTGCCGCCCTGCATTCCTGACCATATTATTCACACACAGACACATATAAGGAAGCATTTCTTCCTCCTTGCGTGGGGAGTTTTTCAGACTGCGCTGTTGCAACCCAACAGCCAGTGGCGTACATTTGGGCTCTCTATGAGCCATGCTGAGGGACTCCCCTAAGCCACTTAACCAGGCAGGGGTCGCGCCACACTCTGGATCCGCCCAGACCACCACGCATGCTCAATGCCCATGATGTTCATGTTGCTGCAGGGGCATGCCGCACACTGCACTCGGCGAAAGATGTTAGTATGTTTTTAATCAAAGCTTACATCTTTCACCTAGCATAAAAACAAGGGGGTGGTGCCTGTCCCCTGGAACCAATATGTCATTTTTTTATTGGATTGGTGCAAATATCTGCCACAAATATACCAGAGGAACTGAGCAGACAGAATGTATTTGCTTATGTGGCATGCCAGGTGCCGGGTGGCCCAGGGGACATGCATGGCATATTCTACTGGGCATCTTTTATAGCCCATGTCTGCTTGCCCCATGAGCCACCTACCACTTCACACGCACACATAATTACATTAACGTCAAGAAGTTATCCCTGCTTGATACTTTTCAATCAGGATTCCACCCGCTTCATGGCACACAGTCTGCTCTGGCGGTCTTGTGGGATGAGACACTTAAAATTGCGTAAGAAGGGGAACTTACACGGTTGGTCATGCTTTACCTCTCTGTGGTGTTTGACACAGCCGACCCTAACATCCTGCTGTCCAGCCTGTCCACGGTAGCCGGAGTCGCCACACATGCATTGTCCTGGTTTAAATCTTTTTTAGCTAACCGTCCTTAATGTGTAAGAATGGCAGGGTACACTTCGAACATGATTCTCCTGAAATGTGAGGTCCCCCAGGGATTGCCACTGTCACTCCTTCTGTTCAATACATATTCAGAACCAGCGATGGGTATTTTTAGGAAATATGATCTGGGTTATCATTCTTTTGCAGATGATCCCCAGATCTATATGAGAGCGAGCAAGACTTCAGAATCACTGCTTAAAATGGTGCAGTGCATTGCAACGGGGCAGTGGATAACCGCTAATGGACTCCAACTGAACCCAAATAAAAATGAGTTGATCTTATCGGCCAAAATATCGGATGGAGGATCGGTCTTTTGTCCCCGCCACCACATATTTAAGGACTACCTATGTCCTTTGGTGCTAAGGTAAAAAACCTGGGATGCTTGTGGCAGTCTTTTCTTGGCAGTGACAGACAGACAGAAGTAAAGACACAATCTATATTTTTCGCCCTCTGTGTGTTACGTCAAGCCCCCTGTTTATCCATCAGAAAGACCACACAGTTGTGGCAGGAAAGGTAAATTCCAAAGTGGACTATAGAGGTGGTCTTTGTATGGGGATACCTGACAAACAAAACATTTGACTTTAAAGAGCACAAAATGCGGTGGTTCGTCTGATGTTCAGAGTAACCACATTGACGCATAACTCACCACTGCACCGATCTTTACACTGGCTTCCAGTCAAAAAAAGAATGGAGTTCAAAACGTTACGTTTAAGTACCTGAATAATTTAGCCCCTATCTATGTATCCAGAAAGTTGGTTGCTTATAAGCCCACATGCCATTTACAACCCCTGGGTAAGCAACTATTGCGGATTCCACCCTCCAGATTTCTCGATAGGTGTTTCTCTATGTATGGCCTTAAATTGTGGAACCTGTTGCCACTACTTATTCGAAGCATCACGCCTTTTACCTTGTTCCAAAAAGATTCAAAGGCCCATCTGTTTAATGAATCGCTGATGTTTGGTCCGCTGGCAATGGACACTAAAATGGCTGCTGTTTGACACTCATTTGTTTACATCTTTGCTCAGATGCAGTTTATCCTGTTGGAAGCACTACACGGTATATACCTCTGAGTATACAATGAATGTATCGCAGCATAATGTATCTATTTCAATATAGAATGCATGTTTCTCAATATAAAGTATATACCCCTCACTATACAATGTATGTACCTCAGTGTACACTGCATATGCATAAATGCTTCAATATATCATATATGAATTTCACTGCACAGTATATACCTCTGAGTATACAATGAATGTATCTCAGTATACAGCGTGTCTATTTCAATATATAATGCATATATCTCAATATACTGTATATACACATCTCAGTGTACAATGTATGTATCTCAGCTTGCAGTGTGTATATTTTAGTATCTAATGTACGCATCTCAATATATGATATATAGCTCAGTATTTAATGTATGCATTTCAGTGTTCAGTATACACATTTAAGAATCTTGAATTATGTGCCAAATGACCCCCATACATTTATAATCAGTTTAGACAAAGCAATATTTGGGAACATTCTGAAAATATGGAGTGGAATTTGCTCTTCAAAACTAAACGCCGGGAGCCCTGGCTTATGGCAAATGGATAGAGGGCCAGTCACCTCTAGGATGCCCTCAGTGGATTGGGCCAGGAGCTCGAGAAATGGATGCCCTCAGGGGATTGGGCCAGGATCTCGAGCTGTGGATGCTCTCAGGAGATTGGCCCAGGGCCTCGGGCAATGGCCCAGGACATCTAGGAATGGACGGCCTCTATGAATTGGGACAAGGCTTCGGAGCTAGTTGATTCCTGTCCTGAGTAGGGCAGAGGCTTGTTTCTCGCTCCCTCTCACCTGTGGATGCGGTGCTCCTCTGTCTCCATCCTCATCTCTGGTGACCGGCTCTTATCCTTCACCCTCCAGCTGTTCCCGAAGGCACTAAGACTGGTTACTACCGTCCCATCCGGCTGCATGTAGTCGTTGTTGTTATTCCCATCATAGTTGCCACATAGGCCTCGCACTTGCGTGCGGTACATGCTTGGGAGGACGATCTCTGGCAGGTAAGAAGAAAAGAGACAGGAGACAAGACTTCAATATGCAGGCAGAAAACTGGGGCTTTTAGTCTGGCTGCAGACCTGTACAACAAAACAAATAAACGAAAGAAAAAAAGGAGGAAAAGAGTGTGAGAGGAGGGTGAAGAGAGGGAATGAAATAAGGGAAGGAAGAGAGGAAAGAAATAAGAAAGGCCCGGAAACATGAAAGAAAGGTTTATGGTCATTGTATTTGTATTTGTATTTATTGATTTATAAAGCGCCTTACTCCAAAGCGCTGTACAAAGGACAACAAGATACATAAAACATGAACGATAAACTGTTGAAGCATAACAATATGAATCCATCAAACAACAAAACAATGGAAAGAGCAATTAACTGAAAGGGGGATGGGGGAAAGGGAGAAGGGACAGGTTGGGGGTGGAGTAAAGGAGGAGGAGGGCAAGAGGGGGAAAGGGAGGGAGGAAAAGAGGGGTAGAGGAGGGTAGGGTGAGAGTCAGGGAAAGAGAGAAGAAGGGGGAAGTAGAAGAGGGTAGGGGATTCAAGGAGGAGGATGGAGAAGAAGAGATTTCAGGGAAGTGCGGAAGACGATTGAATGCCTTACCATAGAAATAAATGCATCGAAAAAAAGCATCAAATGCAATGACTAGATACCAAAAGAATATGAAAGAAGCAAAAGTATATGCCCAAGAGCTAGAGATGTACGAAAGCAGGCTCTGGAGGGAAGCGTTCAGAGGGGACTGGAGAGGCTTTGGTAAGAGTGCTGGTAGCGTGAGAGAGCCAGCGGGTAAGGCTTTGCTGAGAGGGAGAGGACATTGCAGAGAGACAGGTAAGACTGCTGGACTGTTGATAGCCTGAGAGGAAGACTTAGGGGCTGGGCTGAGGCTGGCAGGAGAGAGTATTGGAGCGAATATTATTGAATGCCGTGGAGGCAAGTGTGCAACAGTGGATGGCAGAGGGCTGAGGGGTGAGTGTTGGATAAGCGTGCCGGCCAGCCAGACTCGGGTGAGAATGGCAGAAATCAATGGGTAAGACCACATATCCCATACCTGCATAATCTTTCCCATCAAACCCGATGGAGAGCCCAAAGCTGGTCTCCAAGTAAATCTTCTTGGCTCTCTGGTACAGGCGCAAGCCTTCTTTGGGTTCGAAGGGTGGTGTGACCCGCTGACCGTTCACCTGTTTACGAGGCATCGAAGAGAGACAAGAACATGTTTACCTTATGAAGGGGGCGCAGGCCATTGACTGACCTTTTAACACAGGCACATTCTCTTAGCAGCAGGGAAATAGTCACTTTCCCACTCTGCAGTGTGTTGGACAATACACTTAAATTATAGAGACCGATAATTATTGGTGGCAGGAGCCAGCGCCTCAGTATTGCATCCGCATAATTGCCGATTTTATCAAAACTTTGTCAGGTTTTAATTTAAAAGACCAAAAAACACATATGTTATCAGTCACAATCATGTATGTTTGCTACAACATGTTCAGTCCATATAATATCCCATTATTTCAACTGCTGTAATAATACAAAAATAAACAAAGTAAGAATTCAAAAATAAACAAATAATAATAATACAAAAATAGACAAAGTCAGGGTAATAAAATGTTATTATATGCATTGAAATTTTAATCAGTAAATTAGGATTAGTGCAAAGTATTGTATCAATATATGCAATACTAACAGAACTACCTGGCGTTGCGCGGTCAGTATCTGACATGTATGTAGGGGGTCTGCTATAGCCTTGTGTATGATTTATTGTGTCATAACTTCCTATTTTTACAAAATGCAAGCCCTGTGCAGGGCGCATGGGTGGGGTTGGTCAGATTTCACTATCGCCAGTACACCCCAGACTGGTGTGCTGACCGTGTGTCCTAACTTCCTATTATTGTAAAAGTCGCAATATCGCCAATCCCCCGAATTTGCCTATAACGATAACACAGTTCTGGACCCCGCCCTGTGCAGGGCGAATGCGTGGGGTTGGTCAGATTTCACTATCGCCAGTACACCCCAGACTGGTGTGCTGACCGTGTGTCCTAACTTCCTATTATTGTAAAAGTCGCAATATCGCCAGTCCCCTGAAATTGCCTATAACGATAACACAGTGCTGGACCCCGCCCTGTGCAGGGCGAATGCGTGGGGTTGGTCAGATTTCACTATCGTCAGTAGACCCCAGACTGGTATGCCGACCGTGTGTCCTAACTTCCTATTATTAGAAAAGTCAGAATATCGCCAGTCCCCTGAAATTGCCTATAACGATAACACAGTGCTGGACCCGGCCCTGTGCAGGGTGAATGGGTGGGTTTGGTCAGATTTCACTATCATCCGTACACCCCAGACTGGTATGCCGACCGTGTGTCCTAACTTCCTATTATTGTAAAAGTTGCAGTATCGCCAATCCCCTGAAATTGCCTATAACGATAACACAGCGCTGGACCCCGCCCTGTGCAGGGTGAATGGGTGGGGCTGGTCAGATTTCACTATCGCCAGTACACCCCACACTGGTATGCCAACATTGGGCCAACATTTCAGCCCACCAACTGTTATGGTGCTAGAGCCAACCCCCGAACATACAAACAAACATTCACAAACTTTCAGTCGTCACCAAAAGTTAAGTTGAGTTGATTTATTTTTTATTTTCCCTTAAAGAAAAATAAATCCTGCCATCAAACGTCAAGTTCATGCAATCTTACATTTCACATTTAATAACTTTTCGCCACGTCTTCCTGTTGATATGTCATAAAGTCCTATTTAAAAACAAAACAATTTTCTTTAAATCTATTCTACTTTCCTCTTCGACTAAATCTATCACTGTAGATAATTGCCAATGTTAATGATTTATCATTTATCATAGTGTGACTTTATTAAATATTATAGTTGCTACAATGAAAACATTGGTGATATATGTCTTCTTGAAATGATTAGCATCCATCCTAGTGCAGTTCTTGGGTGACACTGGGGGTATTTACACCAATGATAGTGTATTTCTTGGAAGACATTTGGAGATAAAAATCCGTAAAAATGTAGTTCTTGGATGGCATTGGTAAATAGGAAATATCCCATGCAAAGTCAATCTGCTGACATAATAACGTCTCAAGTACAGGTTTATCAATCCTTTAATATAAGTTCCTTTACGTGGCCATCGGTGCGATCGTTGGTGTAGACCCATGCTGATTGATCTGCAATCTTGATTGTGTGCCTCATCATGCCCGACATTTTCCTTGCCTTGTGAGATAACAACAACGTGTATACTGCAGCCTTTGTGTGCAGATTCCCGATGACAAATTAAAATTCTGAGAGGCTGTTTTCTCTTGTGTGAAACATCACATAGCTTTGCTGTGTTTGGTTCTCATATGGCAAACCCAAAGTCGTGTATGGAGATAGATGTAAACTGATTGTTGGGAAGTCGCTTTCCTTGTCCTAAGAAACGCTTATACATGCACATGTTTGATGGATGAGTTATAGGTTCCACTGACTACAAAGCAGGCGGCGAGTGACGCCCCGAGCGTTTTAGCCATGGGTCATGACTTCTACTGGTCCTGAGGAAGGCGGGACTGCCTACTCCGCCGAAACGTAGATTACTTGTACTCTTTGTTTTCTATAAGTGCAAGTACGACACCCCCTAGATCCTCTCTGGTGTCACAGATAGACCCCGAGTTAGTCAGCAAATTAGTTATGCCCCCTGTTGAACTGAGAATTTAAAAATTCAGCCACACATGGTTTCAACTCGTTTGAGGGGCTGAATTATGATTTTCAAAATGCACATCGTGCTCATCTGTCCGATGTTTGTAATTTCTTCAAAACGAATTTGAACAATTGTATTTTGATTTAAAAATCTGTGTACATCAATGTATATATGTGTTTTCTTTTTTTATTTGTATATTTTGTGCTGGTTTTGAAATTAATTTTTCTTTATTAAATTGTGCTTGGTTATTTATAGACCTTGCTGATGAGTAATAACAAAATAATAATTAAAAAGATATTTTTGTAAAAATCTAAAACAAAACTGTGAAATGGTGGTTTTGAAAGATAATCTTTATGAAGACTTAGGTGGACATGTTAATCACACAAATATACCTAGGAGCTGCTTCAGATGTTTAAAGTTATATTTTTGATATAGAGGAGACTACTATAAATTGAATTTATATGTATGTCTAGTGAACCTGTCAGGACATTTTTCTGTTTTTCTGTTTCTTTGATATCCCAGTCCTAGACAGAGTAGGGTAATACCCTCGAGTATATTTTCATCATGCCCGATTAGCATGGCTCAGGGGTTATTGATACACACGAGGCCCTTCTCTTTCCCACGCCCCTGTCTCCTGTGTGAATTTATCCGTTTCACCAGACTTTGCTCCCATGGACCCTTTTATCATTTAGCATCTGAATTAGTGTGAATCCCTCATGTGTCCTCTTAATTTGCACTCTTGCTTTTGCATTACTGAGTTTGAACTCCAATCGCTGTTCTTGGCCCTCTTACTTCTCCTACCTGTGAGGCTAAAAACATTGGGGTCATCTTCGACTCCACTCTCTCCTTCTCTCCTCACATCTCTGACGTCTATAAGAAGTCACACTACCAGCTGCACCTTCTCAGAGGTATTCTTCCTTTCCTCTCCTTCCCCCAGAAGCTCACTGTCTCTAGACCTCTGGTTCTCTCTAGGGTGGATTACTGCAACAGCCTCTTTCTAAATCTGTCTGCTTCTACTCTCCGCCCTCTACAACTCATCCAGAAAAGGACCGCAAGACTTGTCCTTGGCCTGAAGCCCAGGGATCACATCTCTCCAGGACTGTAATCTCTGCACTGGCTCCCAGTGGCTGCAAAGATTAATTTAAAAAACCCTCTGCATTGTCTACAAGGCCTCTGGGGCCTGGATCCTCAATACCTTCAACTCTCTCTTCCTAAATATCTTCCTTCTCGGGCTCTTCGATCATCCACCTCCAACTCCCTCAGGGTCAGTCGCTTATCCAAGCAACGAGTTGGTGGTAGATCTCTCTCTTCGGCTTGGACTTCCCTCTAGAACAGCCTCTCTGCCTCCCTGAAACTGGAGGAGAACCATCTTCCGTTCTGGAATCACCTCAAGACCTTCCTCTTTGCTTCTGCTTTCTCTCCCCCTCTCCCCTGCTGAACTCCTTACTGAAACTGCATTGGTCTGATCTCGGGCCCAGGTCCCCTCCCCCACCAGCTGCAAACCTGCACTGCCTCCCGAGCAACCCCTGCACTTGGGGACTGTTTCTGTACCCCTACAGCCCCCACCAGTTCTTGACACTTGTCTGCACTTACCCTTGCACTTGCCACTAGCTGGCCGCACTTTACTTATTGTTTTATTTATTTATTCTTACTGTTGATCCTATGTATTGCACTGCCCCCTCCCCTCTTGCCCCCCCATACTTACACTCTCCCTCTCCTCTGCACTGGCGCGATCTCAATGCCACCTGGCCTAGTATGATCATTGTCTCTATCTTCCCTCTGTTCCCCCTCCCTTGGCTCGTCGCGCCTTGAAACACTTGTGTATAGGCACGTTATAAATGCCATATCATATCAGTATGCTAACCCTAGGTTTACCCTTCGGACTCTATCTTATCCTCACTCATTCTGTCTGTACTCCCAATCTTAGTCCCTTATCTTTCCTCTCTTTTGTAACGGTTTTCTCTCCAGTAGTATGTATACTCTCTCTTTTGAGAATTCTACCTCTCCCTTTCTTAGAAAAACCTTTTGACCCATCCCTTTCGACCCAAAGCTGTTGACCCATCCTGCAACCTTTGCCCAATCCATTTAATCTCTAAACTTCCTGAGCCCGCGGCCTGTAAACCCCCTTTTAAGTCTGGTTTCCTTCAGGATGCCAACGCTGTTGCTTCTTCTCGTCATACTAAACCACCTTCCCGCCTGATTACTCTTGAGCCTCTGTGTTTGTTAGCGCTCGTCCTTTATTATTTACCTCTCTGTGCTCTTCGCATCTCAATTCTCTCTCTTGGGAGTATAGCTCAAGGACAACGCACTCGTCTTGGAAGTTAGATGACGTGGAGCAACACAGGTTCGATCCCCGGGTCCGCGCTTAGAAACCTCTGGGTATTAAATGCCTTATAAATAACCAATGTACAACCTTATCGGCTTCCTGCCTATCATTCTGGCCAGTCCTACCCAGTCGCCTGGGCAGAGAACACCTCTAACTTACAGTGCGCCGCTGGACTCTTTCCAGGGCCCACCTCTTTTCTCCCTTAATCCCAGTTAGTTCCTTACTATCATTTCATCCTTTGGCATGAATTGATGTTTCTATGTTGTTGATTTTCCCCTCTTTTCTGTCTTTCTCTTCTTTCACTAACCAGTTAACTCCTCCATCTCTAATTGTCTTCATGCAATCAAAAAACTGAAAGCTTTCACGCTCCCTTTTTCTTAACACATCCAGGACTGACATTCGATTCTTCCCTGCGCCTTCTCCTTATTAAACCCCCTGCCTCTTGGCTATCCTTTCCCCTACCTGGCGGGGCCCTACATGTTCCTTAAAGTATTGTGGAGCTTGACAAAGACTTAAAGTTTAAACTATACATGTGCTCTGTAATATGCCATCACAGAGGGCTAAAAATAGATGGTGCAGCCTGGTGACATTTTGGAGTTTTTGTTAAAGGGAGAACACCTCATGTGCGGTTCTTCATGAAACACCTCTTTAAAAATGTCTTTACTGACTTTAAAAACATACTGCATTGAAACAACCCGACTATTCTTGGAGTTAGCTCGTGCTTTTTGTAATGTACGTTAAGCACACACAGGTGTATGGGTCTTTGTAGCTCATGTGGGGAAGGGGCAGATGAAGGCCACCTATTTTGTATATAGCCGAACAAGCCGACACACACACACACACACACACACACACACACACACACACACACACACACACACACACACACACACACACACACACACACACACACACACACACACACACACACACACACACACACACACACACACACACACACACACACACACACACACACACACACACACACACACACACACACACACACACACACACACACACACACACACACACACACACACACACACACACACACACACACACACACACACACACACACACACACACACACACACACACACACACACACACACACACACACACACACACACTCTCTCTCTCTCTCTCTCTCTCTCTCTCTCTCTCTCTCTCTCTCTCTCTCTCTCTCTCTCTCTCTAACCAACACCCCCTACCACTTTTGAGGATTTGGTTTACATACGATGACCAAAGGCTACAACTCAGTAACCCAGAGTGTTTATTGTCATTATAAATCACAGTCCCTGCCCCTAATTGAGGTGGGAAGAAACTGAGTGTATCGCATAAGGGTGAATGAAAGAAAAACAGTGAGTACACTGCTCTATGGCCTGAGACCCTCAGCCCTAGGGCTGTCCCTCACTGATGTCTGTGTGTGTATGTTTGTGTGTGTTTGAAGGGGGGTTTGGTATTGTCACCCTGGCTCCTCAAGGCTAGGACTCTAACCCTGTGTTTCCACTGGGTCTCCTGACTCCTTGACCTTCCCTCACTGACATTATTGGAAAGTATAGTGATGGAACTTCAACCTGGACGCTCAGGGTTTCTTTCAATGACCTCATCCTCTTACGTTTGGGGGCGACGGAGGGGGCTCAGGTGGACTCCAGAAGTCTCTGACTGCCAGCACCGCGTCCTAGGTGCATGTCGGCCTTTTGATTTCACTCCTCCAAAACCCATTGCTCTTGTGTATTGGGCAGTGAACTCCAAAAACAATGACTGCACCCCTACCAGTCACATGACATTTCATAACCCGCACCCTAATGCGTTGAACCTGTGACCACCACTGGGGTCAGGAGGGAAACACTCACCACCAGCTTCCGGTCTTGACGCAATTCTACGTTGAAACCGAGCACCTCGACGTGGAGATCACGCAGCAAGGAGACCCGGCTGTTCAGCAAGGGGTACTTGTTCCTGCCTTCGATGTTCAGTGGCGACAGCGTGCCGGGCTGCTCGACGGTCTTCACCAGGGTGTAGGTATACTTGCCCTGGTAGTGGTGGACGAAGTTGTCGAAGGTGCGGTAATGGGGGTCTCCAGAAATGATGCACTTGTCGAATCCTGCGGAAGAGGCGACAGGAGAGCGTCACTTACATTTTGGTGGAAGCCATAAACTTGGTTGCCTAAATATGGAAAAGTCATTCCACTTTTTGATCAAGTAAAGAAAGATGTTGAAGGTTGTAACGGGTACATGTGGAAATTTTCAGTGCCTCATTCAGAGGTACAAAGAAGTGAGGGGTCACATAAAGAGACTAGAACTGTAATCCAGCCTACCGAGGACTTTCAGACGGGGTTGGTAGCCATGTCAAATTTATCTGCATTCAAATTCCTTCTTCTTGTATTTAAATGCAGGCATCAGGATAGCCCTTTGGGCCTGGCTCACTCTGTCTCCCAACACTCGTCCCCTCACACACTGCATTGGCAAGCTCTCTTCAGCCTAACCATCTCCCGCCATCCATTGCTGACTCCTGGTTTTGGCCATTGACCCCCTCCCCCTGGCTTCTCATCACTGGACCTCCCTGGGACCCGAAGTTAATCACATTCCAACAGTGGTTGGCTTCAAGATTGACTTTAAGCCCCCCCCCATTCATCACAGGTGGGAACCCCAGGGTTTTAGCGTGCTATCATTCCAACCCTCCAATCATACCAACCACCTTCTCCCCTGGATTGCATCTCTGTAAACATTCATATTTCCGAAGAGGGGTTTAATGTTTTCCCTGTGCTTTCCCCACTTACTGTCCTGCTCCAGCCTCAGATCTATGAAATACTAGATCAGGGCTTTGCAAACCCAGGTGTTTGGTACTAGAATTCCCATCATACCGAGCCGGCATAGTCAATGCTGAGGGATCATAGGAGTTGTAGTCAAAACCTCTAGCGAGCCGAAGGTTGTAGAACCCTGTACTAGATCATGACTTCATGAAGGTTTGTCAAGCACCGAGCAATGGGACTCTTCCAGTCTTCAATATGCCCTTCGCCCAGTGCTTATAAGTAAGACATTATCACATATAGGACAGGGTGCCCCCATGCTTAAGGCGTGTCGTATCTAGCTTGGAAGGTGTCCCCCACCTTTGGGAGCCCTGCAGACCACATAACAAGGTGCCAGCAACAGCTGTGTGACTTACTGATTTCACCTACATGTACTTGCATAACATGCCCCATCCACGCATACTCACGCTCTGGTTTACACATGCGGATCCCGTAGGGGTTCACGGAACATCCAGAGTAAGGTGGGCACTGGAACGGGTTGCAGTAGCGCCCATCTGCCCGGCAGGTACAGCTCGCAGTGCAGTTCACAGTCAGCCAGCTCTCGCCCACCTGTAAAGCCAGCGAGGATAAGGTTACATGTAGAGTCCGCTACACTGGCTTCGATGCTTGTCCAGTGGAACCCATTAGAAGACACATTAGCACAACATGTATTGTTTTGACTTCGTTCATTGAACAGATCATTCAGAAATTACCTTTAGCAAAGCAGTGACACAGCTGGCACAGTAACGTTTATTTTATTATTTTCAATTAGTTTCAGATAACATATTTATTTGTTTATTTATATAACGCACCTAACCCAAAGGTATCTGGGTGCAAATGTTGTTTTTGATGTTGAACATTTCAATAATGCACTTTATGGGTCACCATCTCTAGGCATTGCTTTGCCCATGACTCTTTCTGGGTTCCGGCTTTCAAATTCAACCTTTAAACCCTGGTCCCAAATAGGGGTGATTTTGGGTGTTTTGTCAAGCATCTATGATTTCCTTCTAACTTTAAGTCCCAGGGCATTTGCTTTCAAAACCTGGGTCCTTATGTGCTCAATTGGCACAATTCCTAAAAATCTGCTGAAACCCTGGGACATTAAGATGATACAGTAGGAATAAGCCGTTCCCTGTAGTGGTATCTCTCCCCTTCCCTCCATACTCATGGGACAACCGAGCCTTTAGCCTCGGGCAATCCCAGGAGCAAGGGGCAAAAGGGCCAGGATGCAGTTTACCTGTATAGTAGAGAAACCACACCAAGAGTAAAAGCCTGCTGGGGCCGCCGTGTTCCATCTTCCAAATCATGTACTCGGGAGGATAGCTCAGCAGCTACGTGCTCGCCTTGGAAGCAAGACGACACTGAGCAACACAGGTTCGATCCCCGGGTCCGTGCTTAGAAACCTCTGGGTATTAAGTGTGTTATAAATAACCTATCATATCATACAGTTTTTGAGTTGAATGTCTCTGAACTGTGAGTTCTTAAAGAAGAGGTCATGAGAAAAGCAAGCTGAGCAGGGGCAAGAAGAGGAGGCCTCAACTGTGCAGATCTAAAGGTTCACCCTGTCCTCAGGTAGTGATTCATCCATCGACACAGAGATAACAAATTGCCACTTGGGCATAAAACGTATTTCCTAATGTTGCGATCTTTAAAGATTCAATATGCTTCAGGTTCCCCTTTGCAGATTCTGGTAAATGGTTTGGAAACTCTGTGAATAGTAAAACTTTAAGCGGGACGAGAGGTATCAAAGGAAGGCAAGCAAAATCCCTGTTGCATGTGCAGCGGGTTAAACACTCACATGGAAGGCTTCATGCCACTCTTTCAGATACCCTCTAATTGCACTAAAAAAACCGATTCCTCTGATAATGCTAGCAAATTGATTGCCAAATTGTCACAACAGGGATATCCCCTATATCTTCTTAAAAAAACAATCATAAGAGTGTGGTTTACGGACAAAGGGCCTCAACAGGAGTAGAGCGGTAGCCCTTATATGCAGTTGTAACGCATTACATGGAACGTGAGTGCACGGGACGGGAGTGTCCATGAAGTATGGACACACTGTTGCTTTCTAATTTATGCATTGACTTTTGATGCCAGAGTCATAGATTTCTTGCACCCTTAACACATCCTAAATTGTTCCTAACCTAGGATTTAGCTTCATAGACTGTGAAAGTATTAATTTGAAAAACCTTACATTTGGTGTGCTTAACCACTACTCTATCTTGTCTAGGCCGTGACAGTGAGTAATGAAAGGTGATACGATTGAAGCACATCATTGGGCTTAATGCAATCCGGCTCGTCTGGGGTATCACACCTAATCCAAAAGGTCTCTCAGAATTAGCTCATTGGAATAGCTAAGGGATTTGGAGCCAAGAAAAAGCTCATAGATTTACAAGAGCCAATGCGGCATGGAGGACGATAGCAAAGAACTAGCCGGTGGGAGCCGTTGGGTGAGATTGAAAGAGCACAAGCAAACACTTGAGATATCTCATCCCAGTTCAGAGAATGAAAATTGAATAATGCCAAAGATGACTTGGCAATAATGGCCATCACTCACTTTCTGGTGTTCCGGGTTAAGCCGTTTAATTTGAAAGTCGGAGTGATAGCTTAGATTGAACTCAGAGAAGATATTTAACAGTGACCGAATGTAGATATTGAACAACAGGGTGAAAAGATAGGACCCTTGGGGAACCCCACAAGGAACAGAGTCAGAGAGATAAGTTCGAATTTTACTTGTGGGGTGCAATCGGTTATAGAAAAGAGGCCAACCATTTCAGAGATTGCCGGGAACAAGCAGGTGGAAACGTGCAGCAGAAGCGGTAGTGAACCAGGTTTCGGTTATAAAAATCAGATCTAAGTTTGCAGACAGAATCAGATCTTGAAGTGCCGTTGCATTTTCTACTGCTGGTCTAGCGTTAATCAATGCGGCACGAAGAGGAAGATTAAGATCATGTGAGAGAATAGCGTGTGAGGGGTGTGGGGTTTCGTTTGTCCAGGGTCTCTAATTTTGTAAAGCGGCCAAAGATTAAAACCACATCTGTTATTTAGAGCTGGAAGAGTTTCCCTGGTGTACTGAGACGTGGCTTCTAACTAAGGTAGATCGGCGCGTAAAGGCACAGCGCGACTCAAGAACAAGGTCGGGATATATGTCTTGTTTTGTTCTCTCTGAACCTTGCCAGAGGATCATGGTCAATCACTTGTTACCAGAGAAAGATTCAGCGCATGGTGGACTTGCTACAAAGGAAGGCATGAACATAAAAGACAATCCTGGCATGGCACCAATGCCCATCAGGTACCAAGGTCAGGATCCTGGGCCCCTGCTGCCCATCCTTACATTGTGATAGTTGTTGGGACCATCCAGGCAGCCGCAGTCCTTCATTTCCACACATTGGTCGTCGCTCAGCACAAAGCCACGGTTGCACTCGCAGCCCTCCACGCAGGAGTTTGGCCGATCGCAGCTGGCAGAGGCATACAGGTTGGTGCACGTGGCCGGGCAAGGAGGTGCGCAGTCTGAGTAGTGGCTGTTGGGCGGGCATGGCAGGGCTGCGGGGAAGAAGAGGCGGAGCAGTGAAGGCCTTGGCAAGGAGAAGCCCTTCGTAAATATCAGTCCCAAACCAGGAAAAAGGAGGTACACATGTCCCACAAATAAATGCATTCCTGTTCCGGGGACCCTTAAAATCTCTCCTCCACTTCCAATTAGGTTTGTAGAACTATGTCTAAAACTAAAACTGGATTGCCTATCCCCACCTAGCAGGATGCTAGCCCCAGGGTAGGCTTTTAAATGTTTCGTATTTGGATGCAGCCTGTAGTTCATGCTCCCCATTGCATGACATTACATATTTCGGTATCTAGTCAATTCATCTAAAACCATTCCATCCAATACCATTCCACTGAAATGTTTCCTTCTAAAACATTTCCATCTAATGCATAAAAAAGTGTTAATTTTTGTTCAGGTGTATTTTAAAGGGTAACAAATGGGTGTTTGGGGGGCTAACCCCCCATCCCAAAAAAGAAAAGAAAATGCATTAGATTGACATTTTTTAGATGGAAAAATGTCGATGGAATGGCATTAGATGCAATGTTTTTAAATGAAATTACCATAAACCCATATTTCACTGGTACGGCCCAACCCCACTACTTCGCCAGGTATCTCCTAGACCCATCTGACCCACAACAAGAATCACCACTTACCCACATTGGCATTGGTTGTAACTCTACCTGGGCACAAGCTGCTACCAATGGTGCTTGTCATTCTCACAACTTGCTGCCGCCCCTACCCCCCCATCCCACATCTGGGACAATGTAACATCAGACACGGTGCAACAAACCCCCCTGAATGTTCCTGCAACAACCATGATTTACAGTGGTGCTCAGAGCTGCTGCATCAGTCCTAGAAATCAAGGGAGATTTGTACCACTTCTCTCCATGCTGCTGCATCAGGCCTCATCTACAGGGAGCCTGCAACTGCCGCATCAGTCATGGAAATCAATGGACATTTCCTACACTTCTCTCCATGCTGCTGCACCAGCTCTCACCCACAGGGAGCCAGCAGCTGCTGCATCAGTTACGGAAATCAAGGGAGATTTCTAACGCTTCTCTCTATGCTGCTGCATCAGGCCTCATCTACAGGGAGCCTGCAACTGCCGCATCAGTCATGGAAATCAATGGAGATTTGTATCGCTTCTCTCCACGCTGCTGCTCCAGGCTTCCCCTACAGGGATCCTGGAGCTGCTGCATCAGCCATGGAAATCAAGGGAGATTTGTAACACTGCTCTCCATGCTGCTGCATCAGCCCTCACCTACAGGGAGCCAGAAGCTGCTGCATCAATCATGGAAATCAAGGGAGATTTCCTACACTTCTCTCCATGCTGCTGCAACAGCTCTCACCCACAGGGAGCCAGCAGCTGCTGCATCAGTCACGGAAATCAAGGGAGATTTCTAACGCTTCTCTCCATGCTGCTGCATCAGGCCTCATCTACAGGGAGCCTGCAACTGCTGCATCAGTCATGGAAATCAATGGAGATTTGTATCACTTCTCTCCACGCTGCTGCACCAGGCTTCCCCTACAGGGATCCTGGAGCTGCTGCATCAGCCATGGAAATCAAGGGAGATTTGTAACAATGCTCTCCATGCTGCTGCATCAGCCCTCACCTACAGGGAGCCAGAAGCTGCTGCATCAATCATGGAAATCAATAGAGATTTGTATCACTTCTCTCCACGCTGCTGTGCCAGGCTTCCCCTACAGGGATCCAGGAGCTGCTGCATCAGCCATGGAAATCAAGGGAGATTTGTAACACTGATCTCCATGCTGCTGCATCAGCCCTCACCTACAGAGAGCCAGCAGCTGCTGCATCAGTAATGAAAATTAAGGGAGATTTGTAACACTGCTCTCCATGCTGCTGCACCAGCTCTCACCCACAGGGAGCCAGCAGCTGCTGCATCAGCTATGGAAATCAAGGGAGATTGGTAACACATCTCTCCATGCATGCTGCTGCATCAGCCCTCACCTACAGGGAGGCAGCAGCTGCTGCATCAGTCATGGAAATCAATGGAGATTTGTATTACTTCTCTCCACGCTGCTGCGCCAGGCTTCCCCTACAGGGATCCTGGAGCTGCTGCATCAGCCATGGAAACCAAGGGAGATTTGTAACACTGCTCTCCATGCTGCTGCATCAGCGCTCAACTACAGGGAGCCAGAAGCTGCTGCATCAATCATGGAAATCAAGGGAGATTTCCTACACTTCTCTCCATGCTGCTGCCCCAGCTCTCACCCACAGGGAGCCAGCAGCTGCTGCATCAGTCACGGAAATCAAGGGAGATTTCTAACGCTTCTCTCCATGCTGCTGCATCAGGCCTCATCTACAGGGAGCCTGCAACTGCCGCATCAGTCATGGAAATCAATGGAGATTTGTATCACTTCTCTCCACGCTGCTGCGCCAGGCTTCCCCTACAGGGATCCAGGAGCTGCTGCATCAGCCATGGAAATCAAGGGAGATTTGTAACACTGCTCTCCATGCTGCTGCATCAGCCCTCACCTACAGAGAGCCAGCAGCTGCTGCATCAGTAATGAAAATTAAGGGAGATTTGTAACACTGCTCTCCATGCTGCTGCATCAGCCCTCACCTACAGGGAGCCATAAGCTGCTGCATCAATCATGGAAATCAAGGGAGATTTGAGAATACTTCTCTCCATGCTGCTGCACCAGCTCTCACCCACAGGTAGCCAGCAGCTGCTGCATCAGCTATGGAAATCAAGGGAGATTGGTAAAACATCTCTCCATGCATGCTGCTGAATCCGCCCTCGCCTACAGGGAGGCAGCAGCTGCTGCATCAGTAATGGAAATCAAGAGAAATTGGTAACACATCTCTCCATGCTACTGCATCAGCCCTCACCTACAGGGAGCCATAAGCTGCTGCATCAATCATGGAAATCAAGGGAGATTTGAGAATACTTCTCTCCATGCTGCTGCACCAGCTCTCACCCACAGGGAGCCAGCAGCTGCTGCATCAGCTATGGAAATCAAGGGAGATTGGTAACACATCTCTCCATGCTGCTGCTGCATCAGCCCTCACCTACAGGGAGCCGGCAGCTGCTGCGTGATCAATGGTAAAAAAAGCTAGATATGTAACCATCCTCTACAATGCCAGCAGTTTAGAGTAAAGGGTCAATTAAGAGTGCAGTGTACACTCAATAAATTAGTAAACATAAACAATGATGTGTCTAACCCCTACACTGAAGGTACTGATTCAAGAATAGTACGGGCGGTTCTTTCCTTTTCACTTCATGCCTCCTCTGTGACTATTGGGCTTAGCTTTCTAACATTTCAGTGCTTCCTAAGGACCGCTAGGGCTGAGGCAGGCAAACTCACACTATACCGAGTTAACTGGCTCTAGGGAAACTTGTCTGTGAAGACGCTTCATTCGTTTCCTGTGCGCTAGGCTACGTCTACTGACCCCTTTCCAATGCCAATGTGGGTGCTGTTAAAAACCCTACCTTCTACACTCCCTGAACAATAGGGACTGTATACACAACCCTGCCTTCTGCCCTGTTACTAAATGGACCGGGACCAGGCAGATTTGGGAACCTAGTCATGCCACTTACGGCAGAAAGTGCTGTTTCTCCACTGGATCTCCACCCCTTGGCTCCGGCAGGCCTCCACGTAGGACTGGACGTTGTCACAGAGGGTGGATATCATGCCCTGGTACTCGCACATGTCATAGACGCAGTTCTGTATGAAGGAACCTGGGTCTATCGTCTTGTGGCACGGCTGGTAGTTGGCTGATAGCATCTCACTGCACAGACCCTTCATGCGCGCCATCTCCTCCTCTGTGCAGGATGGCCCCAGATCCTCTCTTGTGTCAGGCTGGCAGCTGATGGGCAATAAGCAAGCAGAAGAGAGTTATGCTGGAGGCATATAAACCATATAGTGTAATCAGGATTATACAATTACTGCGCCCGTTTACTGCGAACCCTGAAAGTGAAAAGGGATCAAACTAAAGAAAAGTCAGCATTTTCAGGAGTCGCCATAAACAGGGCACAGTAATCACATAGAGCTGTGTAATCTAGTCATATATGTCTTCTCATTCTACCCCTTAGCTTTGAAAACCCCTTACATGTGGTTTCTTAAACATCTGCATGCCTTAATCCTTCAAAGTGTCATCCATTTTAAGAGTATTTCCTCAGATGTTGAGCAAGCTGAACAATAGTGCGTACAACGACATTGCCAGTTTGCCCGAAACAGTCTGCAAATACTTCTCTGATCAGCATTGACTCAAACCATACTTATTAGCATACAAGTTACTAACCTGTAACAGTAGTTTTTCAGCTTGTGATCTGCTATACCTGCTGTTTGAAAGCGATACGATCCCTGCTATGTCACAGTTTTATAATCTTTCTTCAAACTGCTGTTTGACAAGGGACGCCATTTTGAATGGCCCAGGTGTGCATGAAACAGAACACCCATTACGCCTGCTACTCTTCCTTCTTTGTATCTCTGCTTGGATCTTCTCTCTTGAGTTATCGATCGTTGGAGGTAATGATAAAAGGGCCCCGTTTATACCCACCGGGTTCCATTTACTTTGTAGACTGTGATCTGACAGCAAGATGAAGGAAGACGGGAAGCTGAATCAATGGGCGATTCACAAAGCTGCCTCTAAAGGCTGTTCATGCATTCTGTGCTTGTGCATGCCTGCCAACTGCATACGCATGCTGATTCATGAAGAATCGCAAGCAAACAGTGAGCTGTTTGCATCTGTCACAACATATGGCTACCATAGTGCTGACAGCCGAATGTGTTTGGAAAATAGTGAGGGAAGAGAAATGCTTCTTTTTTTTTAAGTTTGAAGAAAAGGGAAACTAGTCCCTCTGGATTTGCCTTACTTATGAAACGTTGGAATGAGAGCAAGTTGAGACCTGAATCATCACGCTCGATATGTAGCTTTGTCCCCCATTTGCATGGCCTGTTCAATGTCATTTATTCTGTTCCTCCCAAATTGTGGAAACAAGGGGTAACTGGAGGTCCATGCACTGCCTGGACAATTAATTGCACATTCATGCTAATACACACACTAATGCACACAAATCCACGCACACAAATACACACACACACCGTATACCCTTTTGTGAGCACTTGCAAACTGCCCCTTATTGTGAGTGCAAATGCATTTACACTAGCAAAAAACAAGTGATTCACGGAACATGCCCCCATCTCCATACCTAACCCAACAAAAGACTTAAAAACATGCCTTACCCAGGGTCACTGTCTCCATCTGCCTTCCAGCTGTTGCCAAACTGGGTGACGTTAGTGGCTTGCTGTCCGCTGGGCATC